>NC_041816.1:5649416-5949833 GCF_900964775.1 Scleropages formosus | reverse complement strand
TCTCTGGGGGGAGCTGGATTCAGGCTCTCTTGTTCCTTCTCTTTATCGCTTTCCTTCCCACGACATAACCTCCAGTCCTGACCCTGTGTGTGTATGTGTGTGTGTGTGTGTGTGTGTGTGTGTGTGTGTGTGTGTGTGTGTGTGTGTGTGTGTGTCTCTCTTTCGCTCTGCCTCCGTCTCTCCGTACGTCTCCCGGCTCCATCTTCTGCTCACTTTGCAGATCCCGGCGAGACCCCACTGAGGCTGCCTGCGTTTTTTTCATGCCTCGTCTTTTTCCCAGAGGCCTTTGGACTGGCGCCAGTTGACTAGCCGCTTTAGCACGGCGTTACAGGCGCGGGTCTGACTGTTGGCGGAAGTTAATGAGTCTCACGGTCATCCTTTAGTTCCCAGGGGTTGTAGTGCAGGGGTGGGGGTGGGACCGGCGGGCTAATGTAGGTATTCCAGGTTTCTCACCTCCGTCCCTACGACGCATTCTTCTCCCATGACTCCCAGCTGCGCTCCGCGTTTGACCGGGGCACCCCAGGGAAGAAGGGGAGGAGCAGAGGCTCCCAACGAGAAAGGGCTGGGGTGCAGAGGAAGGGTTAGGGATGAGGTATGGGGTCATCGACAGGGATGGGGAGGCGGGGAGCCGAGTTTTTCGGGGGTACAGGTTAGAAAAGATCTGCGGACGGAGGGCGAGGTAGATGAGGAGCTCCACCGTGAGAGGATGTGTGGAGGGAGCCAGCGCTTCGGGAGGTGAAATACGGCTCCGGGCTCCGTCTTGCGGTGGAGACATCGCCCTGTGACACGGTCGTCCAGGAGCGCGCTGTATTAAAAGGCACTTGGGAAGCGGGTCACACTACATCACCGGGCAGTGTGCGATAAGGCCTGTCCTAGATCAATGAAGGTTACTGACATCATATTGCAAAGTGAAAGGAAGCACTTCACCCCCGGCCGTTGATCACCCGGGGACCGGACTGGCACTGGGAACCTAGCGGTCGTACCCCGGTGGCAACTTCTTTGTTCCTTTAGATCGTTGGATGTGGATCTGGGTCTTTGGGCCATTTTAAACCCCCTGGTTTCTCTCCAGTGTGAGTTGATTCTTCTTCTCCTTTCATCTAGAAAGCGGTTTGATCGTTGTTGAGGGTTTCGGGTCGTCTTGCAGCTTCCAACACGAGCTCGTGCTGGGTTAAACGCGAAGGCCTCGGTGCCTCGTGGAGCCGTCCCGGCTGGGGGAAGACGGCGAAGAGGGAAATCACATGTGACATTGATCAGGCAAACACTTGTGACCCCTGACCTTTGGCCCTGTGCCCCCCCCCCCCTCCACAGTGATGACCTTTCTCCCCCTTCTTGCTCCCCCTCGCCTCTCTCAGGGCAGGTGGAGGCGCGCGTTAGCATACTGTTTTGCAGCTCAAAATGTGTGTGTGTGTATGTGTGTGTGTTAGCCTTATGCAAGCAATTTTAAGGTCAGTTGTCTTTTTTAAAGACATGTTGAGCTTTCTTGAGTTTGCAATAAATGTTATTTATCATATCCAAATGAGTGAGTGCAAAGGCCCCGAAATGACAGGTAAATAAGCCTCTATCTGCTACAGGTTGTGTGTGTGTGTGTGTGATTGTGTTCCATTTATCAGTTGCCTGGGGCAGTTTGTGCCGCGGATTCCCCCGGTGGGCAGCTGTGTAACCGCTCTGTCAATACACTCTTGTCAGGGCAGCGAGCGCCCGAGGAGGCGAGAAGGAACCGTATCCCACAATGCACAGCATAGTGCCACCGCTTGCTGAGCCGCCAATTGCAATTTAACTCCTCGAGGGAGGAGGAAGAGCCCCTGCCCTCCGGTACGTACTTGGGTGCACGGTCAGCATGGGGCCGCGCCCCTCCAGACCCCTCAAGCGCTGGAGGAGACCGTAAAGGAGTTCCACGTGTAGATGAATCCGCACCCCCCGTTGCGGTGGTGGGCGGGGGGGGAAGGGTCTCTCGGACACTGTCCTCTTTCCTTGATGGGACCTGCTGCACTTGACACGCACTCTTGTGCGCGTGAGGGGTGCCTGAAACGTGGCCCTCCGAGCTCACGGCTCGCAGCTTCTCGCGAAGGAGGAAGTCAACGAACAAGAAAGGCACTAGACAATTTTTTTTTTTTTTTTTTTTTGGTCTGATTCTGTTGAAATTCTCCCTAAGTCAGTCTGACTTCCTCCTTCTCGCAGTACGTACTTCCTCTAACCCCCCCCGGTTGTGCAATCGGCCGCCCTCTGACAATTGCACGCGCCGGACACGAATGCAAGGAGCCTGTTCCAGGTGTGTAAGTGTGTGTGTGCGCCGCTGGTCTGGGGGTCCGCCGGGTGCCCCGCTTCCTCTCCGGAGTCTCGCCTGCCGCGATGAGAGCGTCGGCTTCCAGCAGCTCCTCCACGTCGGTTGGACTGGTTCAAAGCCCCGCCCTCCATGGTGCGACGCTGGCTGTTTTATGGCTTTGACTTTGCAAAGAAGGGCTCGTTTCCAGCGAGTCTGTGTCCCCATTTCCCGTCTTCTTCCAGTGGAATTCCCCATCTGCCGGGACCTCGGCTTGTCAGGACACGTCTCCTCCTCCTCCTCCTCCTCTTACGTTAACCCCCGCCGCGCTGCGGCCGCCTTGCGGACAGGCTCCTCCCACCTCGGCTAAGACCCGCCCACCGCCGAGCGCCGCCTTCCGGGACGAGGCGACATCAAAGCAGACGTGGGTGCGGGAACAGGAACGCCGCCGGGCGGCTCTCCAGGCCCAGCTGCAGATGTTCCCTCTGAGGCCCCACGTCTAAATGTGTTTTATGTTTATTGAATTTAAATGAGACGTTAATTCCATGCAAAAAGTGGAGTGAAGGCCTCATCAGAGGACGCCCACCCGTTACAGGGCAGCTGTTAAAACAGAAAGGAGGCAGAAAGAAAGGCGTATTGTGTAAACGAGGTAATCTGGGAGCGGGGGGGGGGGGGGGGGGTAAGACGAGCACACGGCACCAGGGCTCCGCCTCAGGCTCATCTGGGTCCAGCGGTCGCTTCACGCACTGCGTTTCGAGTCCTGCCCCCGACTCCGGTGCCACTGCGTCTCTCCTCCTGTTCGGTATCACCTGAGCGGTGCTCTGCGGTCCGAGTGCTGAACCCTCCCGCCTCCGGATCCGGGGTTCGACCGGTGCGTCCGCTGTGAAAACCTAACCCGGGGAGTCTGGGCATGCTGGGTAGCTAGGCACCCCTGCAGAGTGGCAGCAGCGCTGGCGAGGAGGGGGGTCTTACCACGGAGCCTGCATCGGGTATGAGTCCTCTGCACGTGCACAAACACACACACACACACACACACGTCCCAGCGCAGGGCATTGTATCGCCGGCGTTGCTCCTCCTCTCCTTTGTGGGAGCGGCACCTTTAAAGCGATGCGGAGGTGTGGTTACCCTTGGCAGTGGAACCGCGGGCCTGGGGCTATAACCAGGGGAGCGGGCAGAGAGCCAGGAGCCATTCAACAAACTTTTAACCTCTCTCTCTGCTAATCCCTGCTTATGTCAGTAACGACTCCCTCGCTCACTTGCTCGCTCTCCTCCCCTCTCCCGTGGCCCACCGCTTCCCTGCCATTGTACTTTCTCTCCCCCCCCCCCCCCCCCCCGTCTGCCGTCTCGTCCCCGGAGAAGTCAGTTCAGTGACCTTTAAACCAGGACCGGAACACCACAGCTGTTGCCGACTGTGAGCACACGTTTGTTTACCCTGTAAATAGCGAAGGGACATAACAGGCCTGCGTAAGTGTGTTTAATTCTTCAGGGTACATGTGACAACCGGCGCACACACACACACACACGCTGCACAGTCTTCGGCACATGGCTAGTGTGACACACAGGGCTTGGTGCAGCGCTCCCTCTGCTCCACTGTGTGTGTGTGTGTGTGTGTGTGTGTGTGTGTTTCGCTGCAGACCCTTCCTGGGACAGCCCTCGACGGCGCCCTCTAGGAGCTGCAGGAGCAGCTGGGCTCCTCTGCGTCTCCCCCGTGTGTCTCGGCCATTGGCGGGGAACCACGCGCACGTCCGTTCCACGTGCACGCACAGATGCGGACGGTCGGATGCAGCCGGGAAAGCGCGAGAGTGCGACATCGGCGTTTCGACACGGAAGCCGGGGGGGAGAGAGCTTCGGACGAACCCACCGCCGCCACGTTCCTTGAGCAACGGCAAGGAAAACATCACGGGACGGCAGAGTTTTAATGGCTTAATAAATTAGTTTTGCGGCGAAATTGGACAAAAGGCCCCCCCCCGCTCCGCAGATTCACACTGGGTTAGGGTTTATTTGCGCGGCCGGGCACTGCCGGCTCGTGAAAGCGCCTCTCTGTGTCCGCATGAGACGCTAAGAAGGTGGAACTGTTTAATGATGTGTTGCCGCTCTATGGCAGACTTGTTTACATACGCGGCCCGGTGTCACATGTTCCCCGCAGGCCGACACTGGCAGGATAATGACCATGTAACTTAATGCGCTCAGTGCGCTATTGACGTTGGAGCTGTGTACGTGTGTGTGTGTGTGTGTGTGTGTGTGTGTGTGTGTGAGTGAGTGAGTGTGAGTGTCTTGTTTCTCTCTGCTCACACTGGTAATTAGGATCCCCGGCCAGAGGGGGGCTGTTCTCTCATCTCTGCCGTGTGACCGAAGCGCAGCGGTCATTAGAGACGCGGCCGGCCCGTTTCGTACCCGGCGGCTGCTGTGCCACGGCATTGCGGGTTAATTACAGGTCGGGGGGCTGATGTCAGCTCTCAGGCTCTCGTGCCACCCTCTGGCCCCACCCCCCTCACCCGGCGCCCGTAGGCTCCTGGGTCCTTCCGCGGCCGCCGTCCCGCATGCTCGCTCCGGAAACTTCCGTGTTCCCTCAACGTTTTGTTGAGAATGGGGGATTTTATGTGCCCGATCATTAGACTACTTTATGACGTGGAGATTGGCCGGTGTTCTTTGTTCAGTAAGAATGAGCGTTAAAAAAAATCAAGGTATGTAAATGGGGCTAAAACAGAAATAGGGAAATACTGTCATAAATTAATCAAATTTCTGACACTATCTGACATTAGTGTGAACATTACTCTGCTTGTTGTCTGCGAAAGTGTTTACACGAGAGTAACAGGTGGCATAGTGGTTAGAGCTGTCCCCTGACACTGACGGAACCCGGGTTCCATTCCCACCTCCTGCCCATCAAGGTACTTACCCTGAATGGACACACGGAATTTGGCTGTCTGTATAAATGGGTTGCTTCCGAATCACCGTGACTCCCATACCGTTACGGGTTGCTCTGTAGAGGACCGTCAGCTAAACTGATGAACGATAAGTAAATTTCACTTTTAAATCCAGAGGTTGGGGAAAAAGTTGAGCAACTGTAATGTGTTCAGACATCGCTGCCCTTGTGCCAAAAACGAGACAAAACAGAGGGTGAGTTTTGGGAAAGAATATGAAAGGGAGCAGTGTTTCCCATGCCGTTCGCCATGTCGACAGCTACGGGACTGAGACGGGCGGGACGTGAGGTGGAGCTGGAATTCCTGAGCGATAAGTTCAGCTCCTATTGAACAAGCGAGGTGAGCCGGCAGCTCAAGCTGTCCCCCCCCGCCGCTCCTGACCCGGGCACAATTTTGGCTAATGGGTCTGCCCCGCGACCTGATCCCCTGTCTTATCACCACGATTACATGACACCATAAAGAGGAGACCGTCCGTCATGGGGGGGGGGGGAAGTGCCCTGTAGGAAAACAGGATAGGAAGGCTCTCCTCTTTATGGACGTGAAGGCAAGAATGGAAGGTAAATAATCTTTCTCATAGTTACAAGAATGTGGCTGACGGAGGCTACTTGGTTTCAAGTTTCTAATATGGATATAAAGTTTCGCAGCACAATGGGCCTTTTGTGTTGGCCAGAGAGAACGCCACCCCCCAGTCCTAAAAAAAAAAAAAAAAACATGCAATGCTGGTGCGTCAAGTGCTCAGGTTTCCGCTATCTTTATGCGCCGTGTCCTCCCTTTCCTCATCGAGCTGAGGTGGGCGTCTGGAGGGGCCGGGCACGGGGCAGACGGGCGACCCGGAGCCCGATCGCACGGGGCCGGGGTCCTGACACAGCGGCCACATGGCAGGTAACCAAAGGCGCACAGGGGAGAGCGAGGCAGACGATAATTACAGAGCTTTTTGTTTTCGGGCTACTTCTAGCTGGCTACTTAAGTGCCTGATCTGAAATCAGTGCCTTGTAATTACAGGCCAGGGTCCGTTGGGGCAGAAGGTTTGGAAGATTACATAGTGTGTGTGTGTGTGTGTGTGTGTGTGTGTGTGTGTGTGTGTGTGTGTGTGTCTGGCAGCTGAGGTTGTCTTGTTGAGTCTCTCTTTGTCTCTCGGGGGTTCCTGGGCCAGCCGGCTGACTCAGACCCTGCCCCAACTCCCTCACAAGGTACGCCTGACGCTCACTTCCTGATCGGCGCTCACAGCTGTCTGGAGCAAAACGCTCTCGACTCTGCGTCCGCCACACGCAGCGTGACGCAGGGGCCGCGCCAGTCCCTTAACCACTGCTGTCCATAGCAGACAGACTTCTCTCGCGTGTCTGCGGAAGGTCTCCTCCGGGGACGACCTGGGGTCTGCCGAGAGTCCGGAGCGTCGTCTGCGGGTCGGCGCTCGGTCTGCCCGGCTGCGGCCGTGACGCGGGACGGGGCGGTCGCCGCCACATTGACGAGGTCCTCTTAATGAGAGATATGAGCGAGTGAGGAGACCGACTTGGACGCGTTAAATAATCACGGAGGGCCAATGACAAAAGGAGGCGGACAAGCAACAGCCCCTCGCGCAGGTCATTTCCTCAGGGCGTCTCAGGGCTGCTGCAATCCAGACTCCTGTCTCTTTAAGCTGTTAGCGTTTCTAATAGATTCTTAAGCTCTGGCTTTAGTGCATGTTAAACCAGGATTACCCAATCAATTATGGTCAGTACAAACAAGGATTACTTAAAACACTACATTTTTCTTGTTGAGGGGGTAAGAGCGAACCAAAGTGGAGCAGCAGCATTGCTCTTAATAAGACGGGCGGCCGAGGTGAGACGCCACCGTCCCGCAGTTGCCCTTTGCAGGGGACAACGCGGCATCTGTACGGCCGGCAGTGCCACGGGGCAGTTATTGGAATTATTCAATTACCTGATGCTTTTTTTTTCCCAAGCAACTTACAACGTCAAGTTTGTACAGTGAGTTGCTTAATTTTTACCGTGTCAGTTCGGGGTAAGTGCCTTGATGTGGCTCCTGCAGTGGGGGGGGTGGGGTCCTTCCCCGAGACCCTCCATTGCAAGGTGACAACTGTAACCACAACACCACCTGGCGCTTTATACTATACAATGAATCAAACTGAAGGTTCTGGATCTTTTCTTTTTTTTTTTACTAAGATTAACTGAAATTATCTGCTTGCTTTGAACCGCTGAAGGTAAAAATGCCGTCCGCACACCTGTGGGTCTCAGCAATTGCACCATATATAAACACAGTTGCTCTATTCCGTTGTGCCCGTCGTTCTACTTATCGTTTTACGTACAGGTCACATAACATTTGTTAACTTTGAAAATACTGTTGTGCAAAGTGACTTATGCAGCTACAGTTTTGACGCTTGGGTCATTTGTACGGATAAACATTCGGATGACTCTGATTTCCCTCCTCGGGGTTACAGCGTCAGTCTCGTCCCAGGATCTAAACCTGTAGCCTTTTGACACCGACTTGAGGTCTTTGCACCCTCTCCAGTCCACTTCTGTGAAAATGACTTGTTCCGAAGCCGTGATTTGAAGGTTTCAAGGACCCCTCGTCTGTTCCTTCCTGGACGTCTAAGCTCCGTGGTCCCGGGGTTCATAAAGCGTCTGGCTGCTGCCGGTGCTCTGAATAATAGAAAGTGTGCTCTCTTTGGTTTACATAGGAAGACAGTTTCTAAGTTGTGTTTTGACAGCGGAAAGTTGGTTTACAGAGGCGGCCTCTCGTGATACCTTTTGCGCTTTCTTTGCGAGTCGGAGCGTTTTTCCCCTTTCGCTAACACGTCGTTACGATACCGCACCTCGAACCCGTCGATTCCGCCGCGTTCAGCCTGCTCTTCCGCCGTTTAAAGCGAAAAGCTGTCGTCTGCCTCCAGTTGGACCGCGTACGAGCGCCGAGCGTCGGAGGCCCTGCCGCCGCCAGCGTCCTGAAGTGACAAGTAATAATAAACTTCACGTGGGGCAGGGAGGGCAGGGGGCGAGGCGCTGAAATATTTCTCGTGTTTATGGCGTAACATCATGTGCTGTGTAGCGTTTCAAAGAGAAGAGAAAACAGGAAGTGGCACTGGCCTTCCTGAAACGGGATGCCCCGTGTAGGGGTTTGCCGAAAGTGGCCCCATCGCAGCCGGCTCCACCGGCCACAGCTCAGACTGCGAGAGGATCCCCTCGAGATGCCGGCTGCGGCACGCGGTGTAAGACACGTGGACGCATGTAGGCTGGGAACGACAAACTGGGCCGAATCCCGCGCCGGGCACTTTCACGCTCTATCTCTGTCGGTGTGGTCTTTTCCTCTCCTTCCTGTGTGAAGCAGTGGTCATCCAGTGTGTCCTCAAGCCATGCGTCTTAAAGCTGGTGAATGTTGGGTGTGGGCAGCGTGAGGCCTTCCCTTCTTTGCTCTCCTCCACATTGGACTCTCGGGATCTCGTCTGCACCGAAGGGAGATGCTTCACATCGGCGGGTGACCCGTCTTTCAAGTAGCATCATCTCATCCCCTAGGGGGTCAGTTGTGTTTGAACGGAGTCCCAGGGGGAGTGTGAATCCTGATGGGTTCCTGCTAGCCGTCCTCTTCGTGTTTACGTTCCGTTAATCTGTTTATTTTTGCACCCTGTGCTGAGTTGTGCTGATGGGGGTAACGGTGGGTCTTCAGCAGAGCCGCCGGGGCCTTCCTCCAACATGCTTCCACGGGGAAGGCCCGGCGGGTGCGGCTCCCCCCGTCGCCGTGGCTCTACAAGAGGGTGGCTCGTTCCAGGCCCTCTCTTCTTTTTCCTCTCTGTGACGAAGCAGAAAGAAGCTTATCTCCACCACGTCTTGGGTTCTTTCTGTGACTTCTATGGCAGATCGGTATCAACATGTCGACAGAGATGAGCAGCCGGCGTACTTCGATACGTGTCGGAACCCGGGCGCAAATGGGCTGGGGGGGAAAAAGTGCGCTTTTGTCTGTTTGTCCCTCTTTTCAAACGAGCTCTACTTAATTAAGAAGCAATGAGAGTCTACAGATAGCATTCCATAATTAGCTTAAGCTGGCTGCTGTAACCAGATCCAGTGCATTAATGACAACACAGGCCCTGTGAAAAGGCTCATTGTTCTCCAGATAATTGTCCTTTTAGTTAACGCGGCCGGGGAGGCCGGCTTGGCGCTTCGGAGCTGGAGGCGACGGCGGGTTCCGGGTTCCGCTGGCCCGGTGCCCACTGCGACAAGCCCCCGGTGCCCTCCGCAGGCCCCTAGACAAGTGGTGGAATTAGCCCTCCCCGGGGGCACAGAAGAAGCCTGTGTGTGTTTGTGTGGCGGGGGGGGGTTGCTTGTCAGCATGTTAATTATACCCTGAATCTTAATGAATGGAGAGGGATCGATAGAATAAGGCAGATGTATGCAAACAGCATGCTGATTACTGCCGCTAATGACATGCCATGTTGCAGCCAAGGTAGACGTGCAAAGAGAAGAGCGGAGTAATGCGGAGACAGTTGGGGCTGTTGGCGGAATCTTGCGTTCGGTAGGTTGGTTTATATGGCAGGAGCTTCGTGCTACCTCGCATAAAGTCTCAAGAGGCAAAAGCGATGTACTGAATGCTGACATGAGTTTCAGTTTAAAAAAAAAAAAAAAATGCAAAGGAAGTCATTTAGCATCTCGAAACTTCAGGGGAGCTACGCTTGCCCAAGTTTTGCAGATCGCACTGGGTTGCACTTCTTTTCTGTTGGCAAATTGTCTGCGCTAGTGGCTGAATGGCACAACGGAAAGGGAGGGAGACGACAGGGTCCTCAGCATCGCGTTGTGCGTGGAAGGGGCTCTTCCTGGACATCGTCATCATCGCCTCTCCATTGTGGCGGTGCCTAGATCTGCAGGTGCCCACCCCAGACAAACTGTACGAGGTTCTGCGTGACAAGTGGCTCAGGATCTCCCCAGAGCATTTCGCTTTGGGAGGCCCTGTCTTTGAGTTTAGTCTTCACGGTGACTGCAGTGCTTTGGGTGTGGTTGACCACACCGCAGTGGAACAACACTTCCAGTGTCAGCGACGCACAGGGTGACCTCGGCAGCCCCGGGGGACTGAGCGAGTGGGCGCTGGGTGGCGGGAGAGCTGGCGAGTGGGCTGGAGCGGAGGAAATGAAGATTCATGGGCGCAGAGGCGGGCCCTGACAGCGAGGTCGACTTTGTCACTATGCATTATTGTAATGAAAAGGGAGCGCTTGCCATTTTCCAGTCAAATGACATGGCTTACGTAATGCCGGAGGTGTTTTATGGCGCTTTGTCTGAGCGTGCGGATTTGATTACGCGTGTCTACGAAATGGAAGCTCGGCAACGAGTTGAAGCCGGGCTGCGCAGGTGGTGACCCCGTCACAGCCCCGTGAGCCCCTTATTGACCGGGGTCCTGTAACCGTGATTGATCTCTCATAGTGCACCGTCGACAACTTCCGGGGCCGGAAAGCTCTAGCAGGCCCTGCACGGACCGCGCGCCACCGTACCGTCCCTTCCGCCCCGTAAAGTCAAAGAAATACGGTAGAATCTCGTCAGCAAATTATGTCGCAGAAGCCCCGTTCCCTGACTTTGTGGTGTTCGGATGCCTCAAGAGCGTAGTGCGGGAACAGAGGTTCCCCCATTTTTTGATTTTTCTCCCAGTGGTTCCCAGGGTGACTCCTGTCTTTACCCAGCAACTCAGCTGTCACTCCCAGCATCTGATCAAGGGCTTCAGGCGGGAAGATACAAAAGCTACACGGAGAACAACCTTCGCAAACAGTTGTTTTTGCTCTTACTCCATCGCTGTGTCTGCTCTTTGCTTCTGCTTGTTTCCTTTGTGCTGTCTTCCAAGGTTTCCACTGGGGGGAACATCTTGTGCTGAGAAGGGGAAGCTCGCATGTCTCAGTAACTGTGTCTGAGTTAATGATCAGATCAGAGAATCTGATCTGAGCATCTCACCAGCAGCTGTGGTGTTCGAGACCTTACGCAGCGTGTTTATTTCTCCTAACATTAAGTTGGTTTTTTTAAATAGATACAGGAAAGGGAACAAAACTCTGCGAATCTGATGTGTCCACGGTTTGATGCGATCATCTTCAAACGCACACTCGAAGGCCAGATCTGCTCAGCACCTCCCCTGGGCTCATGCGAATTTCTGCTAAGGTTGTTTATTTTCATGGACTTTGTTCCACACTCTTGTTTTCCCCTTGGAAAAGTCGAGTCACATGTGGCGAAGCCGGGACACACGTTGCCACTGTTCCCTTCAGGAGCACATGCACATTTTTTAAGGGTTGTCAACTCCCTTTGCTCTGGTTTCTGTGTCAGTCTGGAGGGGCCTTCGCTTCGAAATGGCAGTCTCCGGAAGGCGATGATGGGCGTGGAGAAGGGACACCCCTGTCCAGGCTGTATCTTCCCAGCGCCACAGTGGCGCAGTGTGCAAATACCTGCTTGCACAAGGGAATGCACGGACACGCCCCCTAAAGACCGCCGCAGGCGCTGCTGCTAATTACGAATAATGACATGGTGCAGATGGCACAAACAGGTGTTGGCTGTGGCCTTGGTGCCTTCCATTCCTGCCCCAAGCCCATGTCTCACAGGCACGTCCTTCACCTGGAGTGAGTGTGACAACCTTCAGGTCCTCCGCGATTATGAGTCCATCACGTACCGGGTCGATGGGAAGCAAGTGAATGCGCCTCGCTCGCACCCGACCCATGTCCCGTGAGCGCAAGTGTACCGATTTCCAACTGCGCATCCAGAAAGAGCGTTGAAAACGCTGGGTCGAGCCTCTTTCGGCTAACCCTGGAGCTTTTAGGCGCTTTCAAATCAATCAAACAAAAAAGTTGCACGATCAAGGAGAATCTCCACGTCCGAGCATAATTAGAAAAGCTGCGATTGACATTCAGCTGTTAAGAGCTCAGCAGTTTTGATGCCTCTGCAGAAAGATTCTCGGCCCCAATTAATGCCTAACCTTCATTACATTGATTGGGCATCCGTAAGCTGTGAAGACATTGATTTGACTGTATGTGTGAATGACGCAAAAAATACAGAATGAGATTCGCGTCTTGCGAAGGGCTTGTCGAGGAGCAGGGGACAGCCGAGCGCAAGCAAGCACCTCGCTGATCCATTGGCTGGTGGTCTGCGGGGGTCGGGGACAGGTGTTTTCTTGTGGTTTCAGAAGTGTCAACGGTCTCTGTGACAGTAGACCCCTCTGGGAGCCCTGGAGTCCTGCTGCTACTGAGCGGAGGTACCCCCCCTCGGGTTGCAAGCTCCATCCCGCGGGGCACGGAAGACCCGTGGGGCACCTGGCACCATGGGGTCCGGGGCAATTAGGACTCCCGGCTGCAAGTCCTGAGCCAATTAGCCGCCCTCTCATCTTACATGGCCTATGCCACGGGGCATCTGTTGAAGCAGGCTACCCACAGGGGAGGGGTTGGGGGGGCACAATGTTGTGCCCTCAAAGCAGTTTCAACCAGAATTATTCTTTTTATTGTATCCTCTGTCCCCGAAGGACAGATGGACTTGCATGGCGGGATGTGTGCTGGGAAAGGTGCCGTAATGTGCCGTGCAGATGGGATGCTGAAGAGGGAGAGGAGGCAGAGCCCTGCCTTCTTCAAAGAGATGCCGGGTTCTGCTCTTTGCAATCGCACGGAGGTCCCCTCTGGAGCTTTCCTCTTGAGTGTTTCCAAAGGTGTTTTCAACCTGCGCGCAGAGGGTTGTGATCTGCCGAGCACCTGAATGATCAAGTGTGTGTGTTGTAATTGGTTGTACTCGGAGCAGGCCTGCTCTAATCCAGTGTCAAAGGCATTGGCCCTGAAGGTCTGGTGGGAGCAGTGATATTTGACTCTTGTTTTTTTTTTTTTTTGTCCTGTCAGATGCGGATATGTGCACGGTGACTAGTACACCGGTAGAGCAAAGAGCCATCAGGCTACCACGGTGCACAGACGCACACAAAGAATATCCGTCCGTTATCAATAGGCACTTGTTCAGCGCAGGGTCAAGTCCAGAACCTATCCTGGAAGTATATGATGTGAGACAGGGTTCACCCTGGATTGGACCTGAGTCCATCACAGGTCAGCACAGGCTAAGGGCAATTCAGAGTCACCATCTCACTTTAGACATGTCTTCGGACTGTTTGCAGAACCCCACGTGAACATGGGAAGAGCATGTGAAGCCCTCACGGATTGAGCGGGATTCAAACCCGCAGTCCAGGAGCTGCGAGGCCCCAGTGCTCGCCTTCGAAGAGCATAATATTAGCTGCCTGCCTGACCTGTGTTCTGTGGCAACAAATCTGTCAACAAATCAAAGCTTTGGTGGAAACCAGACCAGGTACATATCCCCCCCCCCCCCCCCCCCCACTACGTTACAGTTTAGTCCATCTGAAAAACTCTCAGAAAACATACGTAGGTTTATTTACAGCAGTGTTTTCCTGCCTGCAGTCTGCTGTTTGGACTACTCGGTTTACACAGCGCCTAGCGGGCGTTTGCACCGACAGTGAGGGACCTGAGGTTAAGGGCTAGATTGCTTGCCTTGTGACTTCTCAGCCTGTGCTCAGATAGCACTCGCTGACCAGAGCCCGTGAGTGTTTATCCTGTTCGCTGGCATGTGTGTTCAATGTCAAAACAATGACGCTGATAATTAAATGTGTTTCAGAGGTTCAGTTGATGGTGCCGCTGGTTGCGCTGCTTGCTGGCGCTTGCCGGGAAGGTCATCCCAGTGCACGGTAATGCTCCCGTGTGTGCCTTTCTCTTTTTCGCCACTTGGCTCTCATTTCTTTTTTTCTGGTGCGCAATCTGTACAGTATCTCCCATGTGCCCCTCCCCTACCTCCCAGGCTTTTGCAAGGGACCTGTGCGATTGTATCATTTCCCATCATGCCCTTATCTGTGGCAGCTCATAGCATCGGCAGCAGGCCTCAGCCTCCGATGTGTTGCAACCGCTCTCATGTGCGTTGGAGATAAGTAAAGAGCGCGGTCGCATCAAGAAGACCTGTTGAAGACCGTCGTTTGTGTGCTGCGGCTGGCGCAGGTTGAGCTGGCAGGGCCTTCCCCACGCTGGGATTTGTTTGTGATTTGTTTGTTAGTAATGGGTGGTGAACCCTGCCGCCGCCACGCTGGAGAGATCGGATCCCCTCCTGGAAGCCCGGAGCGCAGGGTCCTGAGAACGCGACGCCGCTCCTCGCTTTCCGCCGCTTCCCTCAGCCGTCTGTGGATGAGCAGCAGATGTTTTCCCTGGCCGTTCCCCTAGCGATGAGTTGAGTCATTAGCGCGCGAAGTCGCCGTGTCTGCCGGAGCGCGGGGCATGCTATTCGTCTGTGGTTCGGGCGGCTGGGGCAGAAGCGTGGGCGTGTGATGCTGCTTTGATTTCTCAGCTAGTATTCCTTCACGTTACCGACGTGTCTATTTATTGTTTCGTCGCCATTTAATTCTTGGCCGTCGCGGCCCCTTGAGAGGTCTCGGAGAGGTAGGCCTCGCCTGCCTTCGGGGGCTGCGTCAGGGACCTTGTTAGGAGGCGCAGCCAACACCGCAGTGTGATCCGCCTGGCCTCTCCCCAAAGGTCCAGCTCCCAGCAAGAGAAAGAGTCACATCTTTCACTCTCTGAGAGCCGCTGATTCTGCTAATAATTACCCAGTAATGTAAATTGCAGGACGACAGCATGCGGCCCCAGCCCCGGCCTTGGCCCCCGCTCTAGCTTTCGCCCCGTCGCAGGCGCTCGTCCGCACTGCCTCCCCTCTCCCGGCCTCCACGCCAAACAGAACATACCACATCTTTACATGCACCTCCGCGTGAGGAAGCCCATGAATAAATCCTTTACAGATGATATTTTCTTAGTTTTTTTTTCCCCCACTTGAGCTCCTTACCCCCTGCAGCTCCATGTGAAGTGGAGATTGAAAACATCTTTGGTTAATATTTAAACTGTGGGGTCCTGGGGTGGTGTAGGCCCCAGGAAGCCGGGATTGAAGCGGAAGGTAACAGACACAGAGGGGCGCAGGCTGCCATTTTGAAGATGTGTGCCGCTGTGGAATGTGTTGGTTTTCCTCACAGCGCTGACCTTTAGACCCGCGGCCAGCATGTGACAGATTATTTTGGCTGAAGCGCCTCGTTTCATTTTCCAGACCTGTCTGTCGTTGGTCTCAAATCAGCCGTGCAGTATTTCGTGCAGATAGATGCAGAGTAGACGGCTCAGCATCCCGAGATATTGATGCGTCTTTTTGAGGTGGATGACTGCAACAGCCACATCTTCTGAGGCACGGTCGCTTTTCCCCCGACCTCCGAATGCTGATGGGCTCAGCAGTGAAGTGGCTGTCCATGCATAGCAGCCCTGCTAGCTCTCCAGCCACCCAGCTGTAAGCCAGATGTGTGAAGAAATGTGAGAACTCGGGTTCGCTGGCCGTGGTCTGGAGCGCAGCGGTTCAGCTAAACGTTGCAGCCAGTGTGAGCTGAACTTCCACAGACCGTGTCATACTTAATGCCTCGCTTCCCAAATACAGGCCGGCAGCGTGATTTATGTCTAGCAGGTGCCCTGTTTAAAGGCTGCCGTCTGGGGACAGCTGGGTCTAGATGGTCAGGATGGGAGCAAAGGAGACGTGGCTGCTTCATGAAAGCTTGTGCCAGGAGGAACAAGAGGTGCAGTGTGCTCGGAATTTGAGATGAGAGCCCAAAGACACACTGATATTCTGAAGTCGGGCTGTGGGCTATCATGTCCACTGGCTAACCTGATGGAGGAAAGGAAACTTCCAAATCAGAGCCGCACTCCTCACAATATCTGACTTTGTTTCTTTCCTTCAAGCGAAGCTCAGTGCAGTTTCCCTCCGAAAAGAAGCCTATTCTCCGCGCCATAAGCCTCTGGCTGCATTGCAGCGCCAGGATTGTGCCAGACTTGACATACTCGAACCTTTGATCATGTTGTGTTTTCAGACTTGGTACAGTATCTGTTTTCCCCAACGGGCTAATCTAGGCCCACAACGTCTTCACTCACTCTGTTCAGCCTCCTTCTGTTACTCCCACCTCCACCCCTTCCTCCAGTCGGCCCAGAAATCAACACGTTTGCTGCAGTCTTGTGGGACCTCTCAAAAGTAAAAGATTCTAGTACCACCTGTGCCCAAGGACCCTTTGTCCTGCTTTCTAACTTTGACATCTTCAGCATGACATTTGGGCTTGATGAAGAGAACACCATTTCATGTTTTCAGTGTACGACTGACTGACTGACTGATTAGAATTCATGTTCAAGTCATCGTCTTGTCCTGTCTACCCGTCACACCTTCAACAGACAGTTTTGATGGGCAAATTCAAAGGCAACCTTAAAATAGTTGCTAGTCCTCGTCCTGAGGACCGAGACCATGTCATAGGCAATGATGGCATAACTGAAACATGGGTGGTGACAGCAAAGACCTCATGAAGCATGTGGAAATCACAGTCACCCTTTGGGCTTGGATGCTCTGGAGGATCCCGGGCTTCTGGAGAAACATTCACAGGGAGCTGTGTGGAATTGCTCTTTGTTCAGTCTTCTGGAGTCAAGTGTCAGGGCTTCTTTCAGTTCATGTCTTCAGGCCACTTTGCTACCAACCTTACAATTTATTTCTTATTTTGTTTCCTTCCTTCTTCTGACAGTTCTTCATTGCTGAGGAACACTGAAGGAATGCTGACCGCAAGACAACTCTCTCGCCAGTTTGAATTGGCACCTGGCCTTCTGAGCTGTAGGGCAGGTTGCTCACCCTGTTATGACAACCATCATATTAATACCTGATTTTTGAGGGCACTGAATATAAACTTCGTCATAGCCGAGGTTTCAATGAAGATTGAAGTGCTCTCATGCCAGTCCTTGTTTGCCTTACTTATTTTGAATTATTGTGTGTTATTAACCAAAGCTTCAGTCTATGGAGATCACATTCATTCTAATATGAGCAATTCTGGTGAAATCAGTTCTTTTCAGAAACATTTTTTGTTCTGCTCATTTTGCTCTATCCCTGTTTCATGTGAAGAATGGACGCAATTCATAATTATGTCTCTGAAGCCATTATATTGTTTCAATTGTGCAGAATCAATTCGTTTCTTTATTGTTAGTAACAGGAGCCATGGTAAAACAGCATCATTGACTGTTCTTGTTCTGTTTTTATGTATTTAATCCACTGTGTGAGGCTTTCAAAGAGTAACCTGTTTTGTCAGTGGAGGCTGAGCCCGACCACATGTGCCGGTTTCTCACAAAATTGACATCATTATTCTGTGGAAGAACGATTAAAACTCTGCATTTATCTGTGGGTGGATAAACTTAAGCAAGAAGCCAGCTGATTACAATGTGTTCTGGAAGATGAGGCATTCGTATTTAACATATCTTGCCATTTTATGTTACTCACAGACACACCACACACACTGTCTGAAACCGGTTGTCCCGAGCAGGGATGCGGCGAGCCGGAGCCTAACCTGAAAGCACAGGGTGCAAGGCTGGAGTGGGGGAGGGGACACACCCAGGATGGGACGCCAATTCCGACAAGGCACCAGATGCCAGACAAGGCACACCAAGGAGGACTCGAACCCCAGAGCGGGACTTAGCCAAACCCGCCGTGCCATTTTCTATTATTTTTTGTAATTAATTTAATAATTTTTACATGCTTTCCTCTTCCCTAGCTTATGTCTTTATATGCCCAGCAGAATTTCAGAAGAGAAATGTCATTTGTTTCATGACGAAAAATGCGTTTGGGTTTAACTGCATAGTTGGTCATTTTTTTGCCTGCTGTTTTATTTCATCCTGACCATATCAGCTTTCAGTATTTTTAATGATTTAGAATTTTTAGCAATCATATGTTTGCTGGTGGCTACATGTAGACGTGTAAGAAGAGGTCACATTTTACAAGGAACCGTTAACAACTTGGGCTCTTCTTTATGTGTTTTGCAGTTGAAAATAAGGCTAACCAGCAGTTCGTTGCTTAAAATAATAAATAGGTCAAAAGTTTGTGCGACCATGGTTATCTAGGTGGACAGTGCTGTCCATCATTATATGCAAATAGCCAGGCATTATGATTTGGACCCATCTACCAGGTCCCTGTTAATTACGGCTGGCAGTACTGCTAACTCAGACTCCTGGGCTTTTCTTTAATCAGCACAGCAGGGCATTTTGTTTTTAGGCATTTTTATTTTCTTGTCATATCAAAACACTGAGTAAACACTTGGCATCTGGTTGTCCTATGTGCTGAGCGCAGTATTCCTGCAGTTTATCACTAGATAGTTGAATAAAAAGGGGAAGGGTTGTAATAAACTGGGGAAAAAAAGAAGGCACTTCCCCCAAGGTTTCATTGCTGGAAGTGAGCACAGCTCTCTGCCAGGATGAGGCCTTCTGCTAAGTGACCAATTTGGAATGCAAACCAGAGCTCATAAAAGAGGCATTTATGTTCCAAAAAGATTTTTGCTTTTGTTTTAAAAATCCATCATTAGTGACTTTAGCCAGTGTTCAGGGGAAGGTGGACAGAAAGTTTGTGTGGGGATTATTTATTCAGGATGTGGCCCTATATCTGTGTCGGATTCTTCGTGAGGGTTAGGAAGCAAACTGCATGTCTGTATTTGTGAGGACCTCTGTTCAGGTTTCCTTGTCATTTTGTTCTTGAACCTGGGTCCTTCCCCTTTTTCTGTGAGTGACAGAGAGCCTGGACTTGCCCCACCTCTGCTTGGCTTTTCAGCCTACTTGCTTATGCTGTGAAGGTTGACGCATGGAGCATTAGTCACTGGTCAAGTCGTGTTAACCTCCTGAAACACACTGCTGGACCCTCTTCTATCCTAAAACTCTCTACTGATCCCATTTTGAACCCAGAGACCTCAGTTTTCTTTTTGGATCCTGGGCTGTAAGGCTCAGCTCTTCACTGATGGTGCCTGGCCCTTTAAGAACAGCACTCTTAAAGGATATTCCGCTAATTCCAGGTGCCGAAGAGTCCTGGATGCAGTTTCACCAGGTGCAGGACTTGGTCATTACTGAGGCATTTGTTTTCGGATTACTTAAAAAGACCGGGATTAAAAGGACATTATCTGTCCGCCACTCTGTCTGTGGGCACGGGCTGGGACAGGATGGATTCAGAAGATTGGCAGGAGGGTGGGGGATATGTACTGGACACTGTATTCCTGACCCAGTTAAAGGTCAGCCCCAAAATAGGCCTCCGGTCGCCAGGCTGCATCCCCGCAAAGCATTTACACGGGGCTCAGCGATCATCATAATAAACAGTTTTACCATTGGACCTTGCAATCGATAATGTGGCTTCTTAAGGTTTAATATTTCAATGGTATTGATCATCCCGGCAGCCGTGTTTGCGGTGCAGCTTGCTTTAACGGCTAGTTCTGTTGGAAAGAGGTAGAGTAAGGATGGGGGTGTCTTGTCATCCTGTGAACTGACCCGTGTGAACACAGACCACTTCACCGTCCAACATCCGTCAGTATCCATTCAGCACCTGGGTGGGCGTTTTCCACCAGACGCCTGAGTGTGTTAAAAGTCAGGGGTGCAGAAGACACGAGGTCCTCTTCCCCTGGAAACTGAGGAAACTAAACAGATTTTTTTCTAGCCCTTCTTTAAGTCATGCTCAGCTCTTCATTTTATAGGCATGCTGATGATTTTCAAGCACCAAAGCACCGATGACCAACGTCTTGTGGTCGGGTTCTGTTTTCCTTCCCCTCTTAGTCCGTTGCTATGTGGGAAGAAACGACACCAAACAAAGAAGAAAACATGTGAAAAGTCCTGTCGTTAGCAGGTTTCGCTTCCAGCTTTGCCACGGAGAGAAAAAAACAGCCTGCTTCCTGAGATATAAATAGGCAAAGATTTCATTATGGGCAAATATGAAAAGTCTTGCTCACTTTGATCTGAGGGGTCTCGCCCTTTCTGGTGACCTTTATATCAGAGGTAAAGCCACACAGGTAAAGATGAGGCTGATGGAGGTAGCGTCTGACCTCTGTTGCGTACGGCGGTACAGGATTGTCGTAGAGGACCACGTCCCCGGTGGGATCCTGCGAGCTGAAGAACAGGGCTCCTCCCCCCAGCTCTCTTTGGACTGTGTTGTGCTGGCTTGCCGTGCATGCGCCAGGCGGCCCGAGGGCGAAAAACAGGGTTTGCGGTATAAGCAGAATTGCCCATCTCTGATTTTACATCAATACCTCTATCCCAGAGATAATTTATGCATTTAGAGAACACAAAGCTTTATCTAAACAAACCACTGGGGACGGAGCTGGGAAGCGGTACAGTAGGTGTCTCCACGAGGGTTCGTTAACAGCAGAGACTGCTCACGGCCGCTGTAATAAGCTGTTTTTTTTTCAGCAGACTTATTAAAACAGCACTTTTTTAGCTTTTCTTGTTCTGAACCTGACAGTTCGTTGAAAGCCTAAAAACACAATGAAGTTCGTTAAAATCCGATGGCTACTGGCTGTGTAAAAATAGCTAAAATTTCAGACTTGTGGGTAAATGAGTCCCTTTTCTTCCAGAAATGAAATACGCAGGGAAGTCAGTCCTATACAGGACATACATTTTAAATCTTTTTTTTAATGTCCAGTGTACTTTGAGTGATAATGTGAAACTGCTCGTTTGTAGATTGCGTCGGCCGCCGCAGCCCCCCATGCTAGCTGCTAATTGGCGGGATCCTGGGAGTTTCCTGCTGTGCATTTCCCTGCTTCTCCTCGCTTTGCCACCCCAATAACTCTCCACCTCTTTTTTCCAGCTTTCCCAAGAACTGTGTAATTAACCCATGGCTAATTAGCTCTTTCTAATTACACCACAGCACTGTTTCTGTCACACTTAGCACAAGTGTGGAGACAGCCTTGTGCCTTGTGATATTCCCTCTGCTCACTCTACCTGAGCTCTGATTGGTCCATTCATCCACTGTGGTTCTCTTCCATTGGCTGGATTGCTTTCCATTTCAACTGTAGTTAGCCCATAATTTACAATGTGTATTAAAATGTGAAAAAAGCGATTAAATTTTGTGTTGCACAAAAAAAACACACAAGGTCACTTCAGTTTATCTTTGTGTTGTTTGAACTGTTTAGTGAGGCAGTGTGTCTCTGATCTTGGCTCCAAGACCCACGACCCTGAAAGGTGGGACAAAATGTCCTCACAGTAAAATGAATTGTTTGTCATGAATGTGTTCCTCTTGGAGATTCTGGGAATTCTGGGTGTTGTAGTTCAGTGCAGAGCCGTGCAGGGGCAGGAGTATTACACCTCCGATAGCAGGGCTGCCTCAACCCGTGACACTTTCAGTCCCCCGTTTCCCGCCTACTTCCATTCCTGCCAGAGCTGCAGCTATTTCTGTTCCGCAGACTGATAGCAAGGACTGAAGATCATTGATTTTACGGGAAGCCGTGTTTACAGACTGAGTGCCATCGACCTGGGTTGACTCTCTGCCTACTGAAGCAGCGGGAGCTTAGCGCCTGCACTCCTGCCTGCAGCGGCCACGAGGAAGGAGGAGATCACGTCCACTATAGCTGTTTGCCTGCTCTCATTTTTTCGTCACTCCTCCTCCTCTTATTGTTAGCTGTAACTTTTGGGTTTTGAAGGGAAGTTCAGCTGCAGGTCGCTACAGATGTGTGTCGCTTTGTGGCCGAAATGATGGGAGCTCTTTGGCCAGCACACTCAGAGAAGTGTCCAAGCAACGTTTTGTGTTACCAAAGCAGCCAAGTGTGTTGGTATTCTCCGTCAGTGTTGGGATACAGTGGGGTGACAATGGGAGGGGTGCTCTAGGGAAGGTGAGCGGGTCATCCCCTGGCCAGGGCCTAAGGATCACACAGTCTGGGGGGTCGTATTCATTTTGATTCTCCCCTCTGTACCTCACACTTTTCATCCTCCATGGCTTAATCTTGCAATTAGAGCAGATGTTCGGTCTTGTTTGGAATTAACACTGTAAAAGAGGACATGTATGCATACATATAGTCTGTTTTAATTGGGATGGCTTTTCAGGCAAGCTCTTTCATTTTGCCCGAGGAGTACAATGGGGTTTTTTTTTTTATCAATAAACACGTCCCCAGTGCAACATCAAAGACCTTCCGCTTTATCAATAGGGACCCATCCTTCCCACACTTTCCTGTAACTCACTTAGCATTTTTGCTATTGATTTTTCAATGAGCATGCTAACCTTTTAGAAACCCAGCTCGCCGCGACAGCAGCAGGGAGCCGTCCAGACTACGGTGGGACGGAGGGGTGGCCTGAGCTGGGTGGCCCCCGGTTTTTTACTCTGCACCCACTGTCCATCCCTCAAATGGAGCTTTCATCTGGGACTGAGCAGGACTTCTTTCCCCGGAGGCTCCAGATAGCCAACATCCCAGCATCCTCTGGGGAGCCGAGCCTGGGGGCAGGTGATCCTGCGTGGCTGTAATGAGATGGGTTCTTAGGCTCTAATTCCCCTCCCTCCACGGGTAAATCCCAGTTAATGAAAGGGACCTAAAAAAAAAAACTTTCTCATTTTCCGTCCTCTCCACATGACATCCAGACCCCAGTCACTGACAAGTGTTCATTAGGAGCCGCGTGTTTGTTTTTTCTTTACAAGCTGTGTATGTCAAATCTTTGTTTTTCAAAGGAGCCATTTTGAGACGGGGCATGTTTTTTCTTTTGTCACAATTTATGTTAAAAAAAATAAATAAATAAAAAAAGGCAAAATTATGTTTTCTTTTCACTTTCGCAATTCTTTCTTCCTTCATTCCGTGTGGTTTGCGGTCTCCTCTCCTCTCCTCTCCTCTTGGCCACCTGGCGTCGAAGGAGATGTGCACTTGACAGTGGGTGTTAGAGTGTCAGGGAATGGGCCTGGGTCACATTCCCCGCATCCTCTGAGTATTAAAGATGGTTGAGGGTCACATAAGGACCATCTATACGAAGCCTGTCTGGGTGCAACCAGCCTCGTTTTTCAGTCATCCTCTGCAGTTGCTCTCAGGTGCAGGCTGGTCTCCCGTGTTTATCCGCTGCTAGTGCTCCTTGGGGATTATCTCCCTTTTGTTAGCGCGTGCTCTTTTTGGCCATTCGCCGTCCTACTTCCTTGATGCTCCTTCAAGCTAAGTTGACCGTGGCATATGATGAGTTCTGCTGCTTTGCTTTCATATGCAGACACATCACTGAGGAACTTGGGACACGGCTTTGTGGAAAGCTTTTATGGGCAAGGAGGACTCGGAGGAAGTGTTGAATTAGCATTGCCTTCGTTTGCATGGTAACCAACTCATTACCAACCTGCTCCGTTACAGAAATCAGTGATGTGGCACTTTGATTCAGCCAAGGCTAAAGCAGCAGAAAGCAAAACTGGGGCCACGTGACTCTCGGCTCCTGCCACAATGTCTGGCCTTGTGCGCTACCTCGTTTGTGTGTGGAGGGGATTAAAGTTTTCCTGTCTGAAACAGGTGTCGCCAACTGAGCAAACACACAGTCGGCAGACGGCATTGTGTTCCGGGGCCTTTCCGTGATTGCAACTCTGGGCTTCAGCATCAAACTGCTCATGGTGACAAGGTTTATTGAATTAGACCTTCCTGACTGTAAAGGATAATCTTGTTTGGTGCCATCGGTGGGCGCTGAGAGTCCAACTGGGTCACTTTAAAGCTCAGGCTCCAACAGTATGTTTGGGCTGCTTTGTGTGGGATTCTGTGCCAGACTGTGCTACTTAGGGTAATTGGTATTGCCCGATTTGTGTCACAAAAACATTTTAAAGGGAGGGATGTATACAGTTAAAATTCTTTATTATTTGCTATAGGTTCTGGATCATATTTCATATCTCGTAAGTAAATGACACCCATATCCCATGATTTGCCTATAAGACTATGGCAATTTAAGTAGTTTATTCAGTACACAGTCTTGAATCGAGTGGCTGTTGTCTGACGTGAGGTGTGACGGGCAAAGCTGCTCCTCAAGAGGTGCATGGGTCCCACATGTTGGTCCATGTCACCCCTACCCTGTTTGCTGGTCAGACCTTCGCTGGAGATCCTCTACAGTTGGAGAACTTCCTCACAATAAAGAGTGACCGTTTCTCAAAAACTGTTTACACAAACATACAGTTTTTCAAAAAGTCATGTTGTATGTCTTTAGGAGCAAACATTTCCCAGGAGAAGTCTTGTCATTTTTACCTCCATCCATTTACATTTATTCATTTAGCAGATGCTTTTCTCCAAAGCGTCGTACATCTCGTAGAAAATACAATTTGTGCATTACGTTAAGAGAAAGAAACATAGCTGCAGATGTGATTCTTAAGTACAGTTATTTTGTTTCCTTCACCATATGCACCGATGTTCAACACAAGTATGCATGAAACTTTACCAGAATATCTCCAATTCCTAATCACCTTTCTAGTAGTTTTTTTTTTTTTTTTGAGCTACATATAAACATTTATGTTACATTGCAGGAGTAGCTGTGTAAAAGATTGATCCGAGCATCATCATGAACATGTATACCTTACAGGCATGAACAGTTATACTTTACAAGAGATGATGGGCGAAGTGAGTCCGGAAGAGATGAGTTTTAAGACCCTTTTTTAAATGTGGACAAAGATTCAGCAGTTCTGAGCGAGAGGGGGAAGGTTGTTCCACCGCAATGGAGCCAGAACCGAGAACCTCCGTGCTTTACCTTTAATGCGTGGGACCACCAAGTGGGCACATTTACGCAGAACATTTATTTATTCACAGCAATCATGAATTTTACATGCTTAACTGGATAAATATCACACTGGACATTTTGCTTTGTTTGTATGTGCTCTTCATCAGAATCAGAGCCAATGCACTGGTACAGATGCAATGATGTATTCAGTGGAATAACATAAAATATTACATATACTGTTCAAGCCTGTAACTTGGAGCTTGATCTCTGCAGCAGATGTATTCTTTCCTGTTTTATCTACTAGTTACACTGACTTGAATCATACTACAATACACACACACATTTTCAGAACCGCTTGTCCCATACGGGGTCGCAGGGAACCGGAGCCTACCCGGTAACACAAGGCGTAAGGCCAGAGGGGGAGGGGACACACCCAGGACGGGACGCCAGTCCGTCGCAAGGCGACCCAAGCGGGACTTGAACCCCAGACCCACCGGAGAGCAGGACTGTGGTCTAACTCACTGCACCACCGCGCCACCGCACCCCCCTTTCGTACTACAATATTTATGTATATACAACCAGTTATATACACACACATTTTCTGAACCGCTTGTCCCACCAGTTTTTTATATATATATATATAGATATACACACAATATTTTTTAAATGAAATTATCTGACACCTTTGTCACGAGTGACTTAGTGTGATGTTAGTACACTAAGTTGCTTACAGTGATTTACAGCACTGTTTGAATTCATTCTGTTTAGGAATTTCAAACACCGAATACAGTTTTGGTAAGAAAGGGTTGTATGTGTGAGTTGGGGGGTTTAATTATGTGTTCGTTGACTCGTGCAACTCCCTCCTCTCTCCCTCCTTCATGTTAAGATGTGGTGGGGGGGGTGTGTGTCTGATCAGGCCTGAAATTTACATTCTTAAGTAAATAAGTAAATAAATCAAGCCAAGGCAGTGAGCGCTAATCAGGCCACACTCAACACAAGCCGTGCCGGGAAAGTTTGCTCATGCATTATTCAACCCTCCGGGGTCAAAGGTCACACCAGAGTTATTGCCTTCGGTCCGGTCACCTTCCTTAATCAATCTTGTTTGTATCCCTTTAATAAAATTATTATCTCAGCAATATCCCTGGCTTTCATTTTGTCTGTATTTCATTGTAAACAGGAAAATCCCATCTAGCGTTTTTAGCGACTGGGACACCCAACCAGACGGAAGATCTGTTCCCCCATCCCCATGCGTCCGCGCTGAGGAACACTTTCCGTGTCGGTTACTGGAGACCAGATCTAAACACAGCTGCCTGAGAACCGCAGGCCGCCTCATTCGTTTTCACGTTGTGGATTTATGGCCTCCCTTCGCAGCCCCTTCTTGTGCGCAGATGGTGCGGAGTGTGTGCAAACGGAGTGTGTGTGGCTTGTACTGCAAGGCAAAGTCGTGAGGATGAGACAGACTCCTAATAGTATTAATTTGCTCCTATACTTATTTAGCACGTAGACACAAATGTTTACTTTCAGAACTTTCTAAATATGCATTGTTGTGCACTGGTGTCTTTGTTGTCTTCTAAGAAAACCAGTTTTATCTGTTTTAGTATGAAACAAATGCTCGAAAATGGATTTAAATTAGATTAAGGAACAAGATCAGGGGGGTTGTTTGCAAGGTGAAGATGAAAGATTGCAATTTCCTCATATGCCAGAAAGATGAATCTTGGATAGCTTATTAGTGCTTGTCTGTTTTTTTTCCATTTTTGTTATAGTACCTAATCTAACATAATGAGCACTTTGTCATTCTCCCAATTAGATCTCACACTTTTGTTTCGCAGTCAGTGCACTATACATTAAGTACAGTCCCTGGTTTCTAAACATAGATGCTCCATTCATCAAGGTGCCTCTTTCATTTGAATGCCGATCATTAGGGAAGTGGTTGAACTCGTAATGGAAGTGAACGTTAAAAAGGTACAAACAAAATCTGTCTGCGTGGTGTCTGTTATGCTCCCTCTCATCTTACTTAGGTGGTCTGTACTGTTGAGACGATGGACTTGGAAATGTTCTAACCTGCTCTCTCTTTCTCTCTTTCTCTCATATCTCACTCAGGCCTGGATGCGATGAACGCCTCAAGTAGGCATCAGCATGGAAAGCTGTGAGTCTCCTGCAGTTTCTGGGACAGATGATGGGCTCGCCAGCACCACCACCCAGCAGCAGCGCCCTCCCCAGCCCTGGAACGATCTCTCTAATACGCAGGTTCCCCCCAGCAGCCAGCCCTTGTCCCTGGAGCCCCTGTCCCTGTCTGCACCTTACCCCTCCCAGGCCTCTGGCACACTTATCGAGGGGGTGAGACAGCAGCAGCAGTCGCGTACCTCGCCTTCGGCCCCCGGCGATAGTTCTGCAACAGGGCCACAGCAGAAGAGGAGAGAGAGGCAGGACGAGGAAGAAGGAGAAGACGAAGGGGGCAGCTGCCTGGAGGAGGAGGACTTGGACGACATGGAGATTGACGGCTGTTTCCCGAGTCTACAGCCCTTCCCAGGTGTGTCCCTCCCCTCGGGTGGTGGTGCGATGCCCACCCTCCTGCGTCAGCAGCGATCACGGCGGAGGGATGCTGTTGAGAGCGGGAGTGAGGAAGGAGAGGAAGAAGATGAGGGCAGTGATGTGGAGAACCTGGCTGGAGAGATCGTCTACCAGCCTGACGGCTCCGCCTACATCGTGGAAAGCCTCAGCCAGCTGATCCAAAGTGGGGGGGGCATGGCTCCTAGCCTGCTCCCCGCAAACTCTGTCCCCGGCACGGGGAAGCCGGGCGAACCCGCCGGGACCTCTTCCTCGGTGTACCCTCAGATCATCAACACGTTCCACATAGCCTCGTCCTTCGGGAAGTGGTTCGGCTCTTCAGACCAAGGATTCCCCAGTACCTCAAGCCTGGCAGGCCTGAGTCCTGTCCTGCACAGTTTCCGCGTCTTTGATGTGCGGCACAAAAGCAACAAGGATTACCTGAACAGCGACGGGTCTGCCAAGAAGTCCTGCGTATCCAAAGATGTTCCCAACAACGTGGATTTCTCCAAATTTGATGGGCTCGCCCTGTACGGTAAGGGCAAGCCCATTCTCATGTGTTTCCTCTGCAAGTTGTCCTTCGGCTACGCTCGTTCCTTCGCCACACACGCCGTGCACGACCACCGCATGACCCTGAACGAGGACGAGCGCCGGCTCCTGGGCCACAAGCATGCCTCTGCCATCATCCAGGGCATCGGGAAGGACAAAGAGCCTCTCATCAGCTTCCTGGAACCAAAAAATAAGAGCCCCCCGGCACCGCCTGCATTGGTACCTCTCGGCTCCGGCCAGAGTTTCTACGGCACGTTCAGCGGGATCCATTTGGAGGGGGATCGCTCTGGGAGTGGCGAGGGCCTCCTTAAGGACTCAGATTCAGGCCTCCAGCAAGCCCCCTCAGGCTCCCTGCTGACACTGGGAGGGCTGGGCAGCCCCAAGCAGCCCTTGCTTACCTCAGCCCCAAGTCCTGCCAAAGACTCCAGCACCTCACCTCAGCAGGGAGGAAGAGCAGAGGGGCTTGCTGGGAAAGAGGTGACTCACAGGGGGGAGGATGGGCAAAGGGAGCTGGGTGAAGGCCGTGGTCTCCTTCCAAGAGAGGAAGCAGGGTCAGAGGAAGAGGAACTGTTGGAAGACGAGGAGGACGAGGAAGAGGAGGAGGAAGGGCCCACGGCGGCCTGCGGCAACAGCTGCAGCAGTGGAGGAGAAGGCGGGGAACTGGCTGTCTCAAACCAAAGCATTTCCAAATCTCCTTTATTAATGCCTAGTAGCGCTCTCCAAACTTCCCCGTGCCCCTCTGCGGCCAACTCCACGCAAAACAGCAAGGCCCCGGCCTACGCGTCCACATCTTCAGCCAGGGCGTCTGATGTGGGGCAGGCTGCAGATGGTGGAGGGAGATCCTCCGAGCTCCCTCTGAGCTTTAACTGCCAGGGCTCCGGTCTCCCTGCAACGACGGTGGCCGTGGAAGACAGCACAGTCTGCCCGCCGGCTGGCACATCCTCTTCCCCACCGGGCTCCCACGGCGCCTCAGACGAAAGTGCCAATCGCGATAGTGCCACAGCTCCTGAACCAAATGACAGCCCAGCTGAGGGGGAAGAAGACAGTGGGGCTCTCCTTCACCATCACCACCTTCACCATCATCACCATCACCACCACCACCACCACCACCCGCACCCCTCGCCCCACTCCCACGGACACTCGCACCCTCACGCTGGCGCGCCCTGTGATCTGGCCGGAACTGGGGAGTGCTCTCAGAACCACGGGGCTGGCGGCAGCGGAGGCAGCGGGGTTGAATGCCCCAAGTGCGACACCGTGTTAGGCTCATCCCGCTCCCTGGGGGGTCACATGACCATGATGCACTCCAGGAACTCCTGCAAGACACTCAAGTGTCCCAAGTGCAACTGGCACTACAAGTACCAGCAGACACTGGAGGCCCACATGAAGGAGAAGCACCCAGATTCCGGGGGCTCCTGTGTGTACTGCAGCAGTGGCCAGAGCCACCCTCGTCTGGCGCGGGGCGAGAGCTACACCTGCGGCTACAAGCCTTTCCGCTGCGAGGTGTGCAACTACTCGACGACAACCAAGGGCAACCTGAGCATTCACATGCAGTCGGACAAACACCTGAACAACATGCAGACGCTACAGAATGGGGGCTCTGTCTCAACGGCTGCCGAGCAGGTTTTTGGGCACGCCCCCGGCGGCGTGGTGCCCGTTCCGTCCGCTGCCCAGGCCACAGCCCACCACCCTACACACCACCACCACCACCACCACCCAGCCCCGTCTTCTAGTCACACGGGCACCGCCTGCGGGGCACCCTCCCCCACCAAGCCAAAAAGCAAGCCTACGTGGCGCTGTGAGGTGTGCGACTACGAGACCAACGTTGCGCGAAACCTGCGCATCCACATGACCAGCGAGAAGCACATGCACAACATGATGCTGCTGCAGCAGAACGTGGCACAGATGCAGCATGGCCGCCTGGGCCTGGGGGGCCTGCCTTCGCCCTCCGAAGCTGAGCTCTACCAGTACTACCTGTCCCAGAACATAAACCTGCCCCCTGGCCTCAAGATGGACCCAGCGGGGGCTGACACCCAGTTCCTTCTCGGTGGTTTCCACCTGGACCCCAACATGGCTGCTCTCGCCCCAGCACTTGGTGAGATACCACCGTCGTAATCGTCCGGCAACGTGGACACGTTTGAATTCGTTATCTCGCAGTAGCCGTTCGGTCCGAGACGGAGATCTTGACATCTGCAAAAAATTTCAACCTGACACGACACGGACGTACTGTGCTTGCCTGGAGCTTGGTGTAAAACGCGTGGTAATGCGGTGGCTGCGGAATGTTGCGATTGTTTACTTGTGCTCTTTGACAAAAAGACTTGCAATACAAGCCTGCAGGCGCACCGAGGCAAAGTGCCAATAGAGCGGCGCCTTTGCCCTGTCTCAACGGGGGCCCTTCCACCCTGCGTTCTGACTCTCCTCTTACCAGCAAGCCTCATCTGTAGGCATCACGAGGTCAAAAGTTAATGAGTGGGGCACGAATGGAGGTTGGTCTTCTCGTGGTCCCTCTTACACTTGCCACTTCTTGGCAGAGCCCTCTCTCTCTCTCTCTCTCTCTCTCTCTCTCTCGTCTCTCGTGTCTCTCCATGCCAGCCGCCCCGGGCCACACCTGCCCTTCTGAACTCAGCATGGTTTCCTTTATAGAAGGGAGTAAAGGCAGAGCAAGGGGATGTCCTCCAGTGCCGCCACAGTGCTAGTCTAACCGTTCGCAGCTCCAGTGGGACCTTCTCAGAAACCTGTCCTTCCACTTGCTGACTCTGCTTTGCTCGAGCGAGAGCTTTAAAAATCGGTTTGTGTCCATATGACAGTCGGAATTAAAACTAGTTACAGTTACGTCTACCCCCGTTAAGGAAACGCAGTCTCAGAACAAGGGTGACAATGTACAGGCTCTGCTTGTTTCAGCTCGCAAAGTGAGTAGAAGTGCGTGGACAGGTTTCTCGGGAAGGACAGCCCTCGGTCCAAATTTAGCCGGATCAGATCCTCCTCGGGGAGCGGCTGTGCTGTATCTGGCAGATCAAACCGCGTTCGGTACGGTGTAGGTGGACTCTGGAAAAGCCTGCCTTGTCTGCCTGGCTTCTCTCAACTGATGGGAAGGTTTTACTGTCTGGCAGCTCCTTACAGGTGGGCATCTGGGCCTTGTTGGAGCTCCCAGCTGGTATTAAACTGGGGTTTGGGGGCTTTTCTCCCCAGAGGGGCTAAACATGGGTCAGGCCCTTGGGACTCCTCTGCGGGACTGTGTTCCTGAGGCTGGAGGAAGCCGTCTATGCGTTTTCCCACAGCATCGCTCCACACTCCCACTCGCTCCCTCCCTGCCTTTCAAACGTGGTAATTGCAGCTATAAATTTGATCTCGGTCAAAGGAGGAGGGGACACGGAGCCCAGCGAGGGTAGTTCTGCCGCAGCACGGGGTGTTTTGCGTGCCAGTGACAACGCTGAAGTTTGCATAGACTTGTCTCAAACTGTCGCCGGTTCAAAGACGCGTGCGAGAATTGATTGCTGTGACTAATTCCTTTTTCTGTACTGCCATCTGGTTGATTTTCCCACAAAGCAGTGTTTAATAAGCATGTTGCACGGAGTACTGACAGGGCTGCGCTCCGACTTTCTGAAAGGGCAGCCGCGCAAGGTGTGAAAACACGTGCGCGCAGACCCGAACGCACGGGCCTTTGCGCTCCGCAGACACCACGCAATGAAACAGACTCCTCTTTTACGAGCTCTTATTTTCAGAATCTAAAAATAAGAATAAGTAATAAGTAGTCGCGTACCTGTATGGCTTCTCCTGCCTGCCTCCTGGGCTCGGAGCAGACCTCCAGTTTCGCACCCGTCTCTTCGGGCCTCCTCTACGCCTATTCATTTGTCGACTGCTTTTCTCCAAAGCGACTTACAATGTGATTTGTACGCTAAGGTACTTGCTGTGATTTACCCGTTTGTACAGCAGGGTATTTTTTACTGTGCCAATTCCGAGTAAAAATCTCTAACAAGCATATCCAAAGACGTGCTGTTCAGGTTCACCCGTAGTGTGTGAGTGACGGAGAGAGTGTGTTTCACTGATGTATGGATGAGTGACTCAGTGTAAGTAGTGTATCTTGCAGTGTAAATCACCGCGGTGAATAAGGTGTGTGGGCTGATAACACTACACAGAGTTCATTGGAAGTCGCTTTGGAGAGAAGTGTCCACTAAGCAAATAAATGTAAATGTAAAAACTCTAACAAGTGCATTACAGCAGGAGCAGGAACTCAAACCCAGGCCCTTCCGCCTGCACCATCATGACTAACCACTATGCTGCCTTTTTATTTATTTCCTTAATGTAGCGCAAAGTTCTAGAAGTTCCCCGGATTCCGGTGAAGTCATGTAAAACGACCCTTCCACGTTTAAAGATTTCCCTTTTGCATGTCCTCCATCTCTTGCCTTCGTGTTTTTTAAAGGACTGACATAAACTCTTTGGTAATCTGTGGGGATTACGACATTAAAGAGCACGTACGCAGCAAGACCCGGAGACCGAGGAGAAGCTGAGCAGGTTCGTGGCCGTCCATGCAGGTGGCTGTGGTGGGAGCAGGGCTCCCAGGGGGTCGTGGTGCGGGCGCTCGGCCGGCTTTATTTTATTTATTTTTCGTTCGGGGCTCCAAAAGAGGACTCTGTGGCCCTGGCTATAAAAACCCAGGTAATGGAGAAACGTCCAATTGCAGCCTGTACACGCGTGGCAATAAATAAAAGCGACTCCTGGAATTAATTTAGTGCGAAGGCGGGCGGGGGTCATCGAGTGCTCACCGTCTGGCCAGTGATAGATTAAAGATCAGGAAGCGCAGTCAGAGCTCCACCAGCACTCCTCTCCTCCTCTGTACGTTTGTTTTTGTATTTCGGTCTTTCCCCTGTGCACCTCGTACCTCGGTGGGCCGTTGGATCCACCTCCCCCGGCTGTCTTGTTGGGGCCCGTGTGGGAGTAATCAGGTAGGTGTCTGTATTGATTTAGCCAGGATCTGGACAAAGAAAGAGCTCCTTCCCTCCAATCCCTTCATTTCTTAAACAAGGGACTGGATTCGATTTACTGTAATGTGTGCTTGGGAACTATTTAACTCTTTTGTAATAATAAAATAATCTGCTTTCCCTTTTTCTTCTTCCTCAAGCTCATGTCTCCTGGAGCTGATTTAGTACGGGGCCCTGGAAGCGTGCAGGTTCATGCAGGACACCGTGTAAATCCGTCCTTCAGCACAGTTTTTTTTTTTTTTTTTTCCCCCTCTTGTGAAAAGTCAGCATGTTCTTTTTTGTCGGCTCAAAAGAATAATAATCTTAATTTAATAGAATTAGACGCGCAAATACACACGGGCCCCGTCTGCTCAGAGGGACGTGGGCAGCGGAGGACGGATCCACGCTGACTGCAGACACAAACATAGCTCTTTGCTGAAGTTTTAAACATATTTCTCCAAAATAATTTCTCTTGAAATTTCCCATGCTGGTGGGGTGTACAAGCAAAAAATGTTTTAACCCTTTGGGGGCAGGGCTTCTGTCCTCTTTTAGTAACTCCCAGTAACTCCCCATGTCCTAAAACACTCAAGTAATAAATCGACAAGAAATAGACGGACCACTTAAAAAATTAAGTCCCTATTTCTGGTGAAACACAGATCAGTATCACTAACTGATGCATCCTTTATGTGTGTGTGTGTCTGTCTCAGTAGGTGGAGAGATTCCCATAGACATGCGGCTGGGTGGCGGTCAGCTGGTTTCTGAGGAGCTCATGACGCTGGGGGAGAGCCTGTCCCAGACCAGTGACCCTTCCCTCAAGCTCTTCCAGTGCGCCGTGTGCAACCGCTTCACCACAGACAACCTGGACGTGTTGGCGGTGCACATGGGCGCCGAGCGCAGCCTGCCTGAAGAAGAATGGCGCGCCACTGTGGGCGACTCGCACCAGTGCAAGCTGTGCCGCTACACGACGCAGCTCAAAGCCAACTTCCAGCTGCACTGCAAGACGGACAAGCACATTCAGAAGTACCAGCTGGTGGCGCACATCAAGGAGGGCGGCAAGGGCAACGAGTGGCGCCTCAAGTGCGTCGCCATCGGCAATCCTGTGCACCTCAAGTGCAACGCCTGTGACTACTACACCAACAGCCTGGAGAAGCTCCGGCTGCACACGGTCAACTCGCGCCACGAGGCCAGTTTGAAGCTCTACAAGGTGAGTGGCTCTGCCCCTCGCCCCTCTGACCTCTCCACCGACACATCCTCCGCAGTTGCCTATAGGAGCCCCTCGAGAGGTTCCGGAGAAACCCCTTATCCAGCACAGTGTCCCATGGGGCAGAATCCGTGCAGGAAGGAGTGGCCTGGGCAGTAAGGAGCAAAGGCAGCGATGAGAAAGTGCTAAAGAACAGGCCTTCGCGCTAATACTCCTTCGAGTGGGGAGCCAGAATTGTTTTCGACAGCCGTATTGATTTTCACTGGACTCGCAGCTTCACCTTCTCCTCTAATCATTCCATAATGGCCGGCGGATGAACACCGCTCGGACAAATGGCCATAAATCTCGCCAGCCTGATTCCACTTACCCACCTCCCCACATGCCCGTGGCTCAGCCCGGTGCTCCGTTTCACCCGAACTGGTGGTGCGACACCGGGGCAAGATGCCCTCTCGCTCTTCCCGGTCCTCGCACAGTTTTGCTTTCAGACCCCAACGCAAAAGCACACGTGGGCATGAAAAATACACTGCGGTATGAACGCAGTGAAAACACCGGGTTGGTGTGGACAGGACCCGTTTTAGCGTGTATCCGACATACTGCTTTATTAGTCATGTAGGAAGGCTCCGGCCTAATGAGTGGCCTTTGCGGCCGCTGATGTGTTTATGGCATCTTTGCCGTCCTACAACCCTCGTACTGAAAGAAGGCTGTAATGAAGAGAGCCCGTTTTTCAGCACTCCATTAATATGGAAGGTGTGAGGCGCCAGTCCCAGTTTGACCATTAGCGTCAGCAGGAGGGATTCGGCAGCAGGCGTGCGGAGAGGCTGCTGTTGGCGCTCGGGATGGGATTCCATCATCGCCGAGCGGAACGGGGAGGGTGGAGGGCTGGCCTGTAATTGTCTCCACAGCTTCCACAAGTCCAGACGCGTAGCCAGGATATTTACAAATACCACAGCGATTAAAATATGTAACGCAAGCCGTGCAACATGGTCTCCAGACCGTAGTGGTCACGCGGTTCGACCGCGCCCAGGGCTGAGCTCCTGGGGTGGGCAGAGTCGTGTAGGTGCCCCTTACTGCCGCTTCCAGATGGTGGCGTAGGCTGGGAGCCATCAGCCGCTGGGGGCTGAGCGACTGATTCGTGTCTTGTGACCCAAAGGCCAAGCAGCATCGGGACGCAATGCCAGCATCCCATGCGAAACTGAACAGACAAGAGTTCCTTAGCCAGTTGTCATGCTCGCTGCTGCCCCAGATTCACAGTCCCCCTCTCTGTCGGTTTCAAAGTGTGAGGCTGAAAGTGGACAAACACCACGGTGATGATTTTTTTTTTCAACTTTTAAGCTCCTTAAGATGGCTCCTCAACACGTCGAGCCAAAAAATAATCCCATAAAGAATGTCAGGCATCCGGACAAGTATGAGATTGCGAGCCTCTGGATGAGGAATGGTGCCATCACAAGGAAGCCCTTATCAACCGGGAGCCACGGTGAACAAAGACGTTCGCAACTGGGCTAGAATTACAAGCGGGTCGTGAGGCTCGCAAACGGCTCCGTACATGATGACACATGGCGGCCGGGACCCCGCGCTTGGCTGTCCGCTCTCCACTCAGTAGCGGGTTGGGTTTCTTGTTGTCGAGGGATTTATGGCGCCGGCGGGATGAGTGACAAACACGGCCCAGCTGCAGTTTGCCTGCGTGTTGTCCGAGGTGCACGTCTTACGCTGTTCGTAGAGGAGGAGGAAAATCGCATTGATTTGTTCCTACAGCGGAGTGATTCAGTGTCAGTTTTTTTTTTTTTAACCTTTACAGAAGAAAATAAATCATCAAGTCAGCAGAATGGGAGAATAAGATGTGGGCGCTGCTTGGACACTTTGCCCGAATCAAACTGGTTTGCATTAAACAGCCCCTTTGTGTGCACGGTTCCGTATAAATTGGAGCCTGTAATTACTGGAATTAAAAAGGAAGGTTTAAACTGAGGGCTAAGCTGGATGGGATAATTTGAGAGTCTGTGGTATGCAGTCCATATTAGGGCCTGCTAAAAATATCCCCCTGCCTATTGGAATGTTCCGAAAGCCCTGACAAAGTGGCTCTGTGTCCCAGGTCACTCGGACCACCGCAGCAAGGGGCGAACCTGCCCCGGCCCCGGTGTTCGACAGGGGTTGGAACCGAGACCCCTCCCCTCCCCTTGGGGTGGCTCTCGGGCCCGCTCCTTGGGAGCGAGTATTGCACCCGTCGTCACCGTGTTGCTCCCTCGCGCGGCTTGAACGTCGCGTCTGTAGTTGTTTCGCTGTTTCAGGGTCTCGCTCACATCACGGCACAACATCACGCTACCAGACTGCATTTCAGCTTCATCACTGCAATGAGCACTGACATGGCGATATCATAAACGTGGCTGGTGGCTCAGTGGTTAGAGCCACTGACTTTCGCTTGAAGGACCTGGGTTCAAATCCCCTCTTCTGCAGCATTGCTAATATCTTGATCAAGGTATTTACCCTGAATTACAATAGTAAAAATTTCTCAGCTCTATAAATGGGTAAATCACTGTGAGGAGCTTAGTGTACAAACCTCACGTTGTAAGTGGCCTTAGCATCAGGCAAACAAATAATAAGAAAGAGCAAAAGGTGAATGTGTATTTGCCTTCCGTGGTGGCGGCCCGCTCGGGTCCGGCCCGGGTGGGGGAGGCCGGTCGGGGGCTGTGCTCTCGGCCCCGGGCCGCGGGAGAGAGCAGAGCGGCACCCGGGTTTGCTGGCTACCTCCTCCGTCTCGGGGGCCGGTGCGGTCTACAGTAATTGAGATTGATTGGATGTTATTTTTCCTCTTGCAAATGTAGTCCATTAGCTTGGCACATGCATAATCAGTTTAGAGTGCAGTTAACTGAATGTAATCATGTTCCTCAGTGTCTGCTCGCGCAAAATCCACTCCAGATGCAGCTTGGCTGAGGAAAGAGGGGAACAAAGTGCCGTCACTATCACATGGAGAATCTTTCCCTGAGAACCCCCTGCCGGCTGGCCCCCGCCCCCACAGCTTCCCTCCCTGTCCCGTGCAGGCGAGCGCGTCCAGAACTGCGCCGAGCGGCGGTAAAACTCGGCTTGCCGTCGCCCGTCCGGAGGTCCCGCTGCAAACGGGGGCCGACGAGGCCGAGCCGCACCCGCGGACGTGGCCGCTGCCGGCGCGCCGCGGGCCTCCCTCGCCGTCCCCTCTTCGCTGCCTCCGTTAGTCCTGCCCGGCTGAATCTCCCTGGACAGCGATGACACACTGAGCATGCGCAGGGGGAAAAAAAAAAAAAAAAACAGACCTGGAATGTAAATAGAGATTAGCTCTTTTCCAAAAAAAAAAACAAAAAAAAAAAAAAAAAAACAGGCGAAGTGCTTTTCCCAGTATGTTTGCACCCCGAGTCACCGTCTGCGCGGTTGCGTCCCGTTAGCCGCAGTACTGGCCTGTGATCCTCCGCTCCCAGGACGTTCATTTTAATGCACAGGTAAGATGATAGCCGCAGCAGATAAACAGCAGGCCTCGTGCCTTTACCTTCTTCTCAAATAAATGTTCTCAAAAAAATGAGCGATCCTAATGTTAGGTTGGTGTTAGGCAGCATTTCGCCGCCGCTCTTTGTCGCGGCTGCGGCGTTCATCTGCATGCTGCGCCCATCGAGGAGAGGAGGCAGAAGACAGACGGCCGCACGCGCTCCCTAAACACACCTAACAGGCATCCGTCTGGACAGTGAGTGATTGGGCGGGGGCTGGGGGTGTCTGAGAGAGGCTCTCGTTCAGACAGAGATACTCTACTAATTAGCGTGGCTAGCCTGCAATTGTTCAGTAATAGTGCTCAGTGGGGAAAAAAGGTTGCTGCGGTTCCGGGAAGCACTCGGCTCCGATTTACTGGTACTCCCGCGCTAATCGGGTCCGGCCTCGCCGGGGCTGGCCGCTCGCGCGACCCTGGCGCCCCTCTCCCCTCGACGTTAAAGCCGAAGCCGGAGAGCGGCGTCCCGTCCGGGTTACCGATTAAACCTTCCAGCATAGCGTAACTGCGAGCCCGGCCCCTCCGCACACCTTCCGAACACACTTCCGATGGCGTTTCTACAAACGTGTGTGTGTCTGTGGACCTCTGGCCCACACGAACTTTGAACTTCACCTTACGGAGGCGGAGCTAACGCGGGAGGGTGGGGGAAAGGGTGCGAGTGTGCCGGATTGGCTCCGCGAGCCCTCGAGGCAGAGCCGCCGAGCTCGCTGTGTTCGCTAGGAGGCGGGGCCTACCAGTTAGCGCATACTCAGTGGTGTTTGTGTCTCGCTGCTGCCCTCGGAGTCTCCCCCGAGAGCGTCGGCCAGCTGCGTGAATGCGAATGAATGAATGAATGAATGAATGAACGAAGGAACGAACGAGCCGGAGTTTTTTTGGCTCGTCGTCGTCTGTTTACGTTTCGTTCTTTAGCGGTCGCGCCAGTTGGGCGAGCGAGCCGGCGAAGGCAGGAGAGAGAGAGAGAGAGAGAGAGCATGTGCTGGATGCTAAGCTGGAAAGCTGCTGATCCTATTATGTGCTGCCTGATCAGCAGAAAGGAGGGGGATTGACAGCCGGGGGGGGGGCAGTGCTGCTGTCCTTCAGCGTGGAGCATCGCGGTGTGCAGGAAGAGCGAAGGTGGTGGCAGGCGGCATGCTCACCGCAGCATTGTGGGAGCGCTCCTCCCTACCTCTCGTCCTCTTTCAGTCACTCTCTCCGCTCCTCCACCGGTGCCCTCCCTTGGCTTTCTTTCTCTCCGACCGCCAAATTAATAAACAAGGCAAATATCCATCACGCACAAAGCGAATGGGGCGCACATGCCAAGCCGGTGGGTGGTCTTGTATGAAGTCCTGCTTAAAGTTTAATAGCTTTAACCCAACGAGCCTTAAAAACTAAACACTCTGCCTGGCCAAGCCCTGCCCCCCCCCCCCCCCCCCCCCCCCCCCCCCCCCGCCTCTCTGTTTGTCTTTTTAGTCTTGTGTTTATTCGTTGCCCAAGTATTCCTCTGCTTGACGGCTGGCGTGTAGGTCATGAGACACCTTATGGAAAGCAAACAGAGGACCGTGTCGTGAGGGTGACGCAGGCGTGGTGTTGCACAGCTCCTCTGCCTGCTGCCCGGAGTGGAGGGAAAAAAAGGTCTTTTTAACTTGATGAGGAGGGAATCATTATGAGCGCAACTACGTCTTTGAAAATTAACTTTCCTCACAGAGCCAGTCTGCCTTTATGTTATCTAATCAGTGTTTTATCTGAGTGCTGCCAGCGTCGCTCCTGTAACACTGATATTGCACGAATATCTGTCTGTGGCCCCCCCCAGACAATGAGCCAAATCCTATGCCTTTGCTTTCTAAAGAGCTGACCTTTGACCCCGCCTTCCCGGCGGGGTCGAGCCCTGGAATCCGGGCCCTTGCGGCCACAACGGCTGCTTCGCTGGATGGGGAGCAAGCGGCAGAAGGGAGGCGAATGCTTCTCCTGTTGGAGCGCCGCAGCCGCTTAGCATCCAGAGCCACCCTTGCTGCCGTCCTCCACCTGGCCTGTTTTGCAGCCGGGGTGCTGGCGGCACCGAGGGGGGCTGTGGGGCAGTAAGGGGACCCCTCTCTCTGTTTGCTTGGGGCTGCTGAAGAGGGCCCTGGGACAGATAAATTGAGACAAGCTAATGGAGTGTGGACGGGTAGCACAATTGTTGGGATTTCACTCCCTTTGTGACTTGCAGGCAGAGTAGGAAGTGAAGTAGCTCAGTTAAAGGAGATTCCGCCGTCCGCGCCGCCGAGCATCCAGCCGAATAACGGCACACGCTGCGTTGCGAAAAATGAAGGGCTGCTTTCTCCAGCTTGTCGTAGGATCAGGTTGTAACGCTGTAGGTTTCGTTGGGTCCGTTCGTTGGCTTCCCCGTTCAGTGCAGGGTGCTTTTGTAGACCGCCCTGCAAGCTCAGGCCTGTTCTGGGATAGCTCCAAACATGGGGGCGTGGTTGCGCGAGGAGGCCTACATTCTCACATCTATTGTTCCCTCTTCTGGAAGTCAAGGTAAACCCACCTCCCTATCCCACTGCGGAGTATTTTCCAGCAAGTTTCCATGTGCTCCATACCAAGGGTAAGTGCGTGGCGCAGTAAATCTACCCTCTTGTTTCGGGGGTGATGATTTCCCCAGATGTGGCCTGAAGATCCCATCCCTTTGTAATTAAGCAGTGCGGTCTTGGTGTCATCTGGTTTTTACAGCGGGCTCGCTGAAATACGGCTTTGCGCCTTGGTTTCTCATCATGTCTGTTGTTCTTCAGTGAGATAATAATTTTTACAACATCTGAGAAAGGGGCGAGAAGTGACTGCGCGCCCACGGAGTAGATTTACTCCGCTAGGGAAGGGGAGGCTACGGTTTGCACTGGGTAATTTCACACACCTCCGTTTTAAAGAGAATCATCTCTGGAGCTCCGCAGTACTGCGTATGTGTGTCACACACCCAGGTTTGTCTGGCCACAGGAATATGGATGCTTACCCGGGAGACCGCTGACCGCCGTTCGACAGAACGGACGCACAGTCTGCGGCCACACCAGTATGTCGTCTCCCGTTCCTCCAAAAACGCTCCTCGCATCCGAAGCCCTGAAATTACTCATGTGGAAATGAGTCAAGCTTGGAGCTTTCCCTCGAAGAGGCTATCTGTGTCATTGCTCAGGAATGTCCTTAATTTATACTTGTATGGTTGGAAAAGTCTTGTTGGAGTAATTTAAACCATAAGGATGGTTTCAGCTACTGTATAAATGACTCCTCTGCAAGCCATTATGTTTTTGCCATAAAAGTAGCCTGAGCATCCAGTATGCAAATGATTATTTAAATTACTCCCTATCAAAATATCCACGAAAAAGAAGGACTGCACTTGGAGTTAATGAGTAACACAAAACAAGCTGCCTTTAATATTTGTTGGCGTTGCCAAGGACCAGCTATATGGCCCTCCCCTATACAGGTTTTCCCCTTTCTTTGCGCTCTCAATTTAGCTTCTGCGTCGGAGCCACTGCGTAACGTTGATTCACAAAAAAAGCGTAGGGGGTGCCTTGAGTAGGGCCTCATATGAAATGGTTCGCTCCAAACTAGCACTAATGTTCACAGAATTTTACCCACCAGCCTCAATTAGGATCCTGTTACATCTCCTGGTCTCCGCGGTAATGGTCTTTGTTCCAGCATGCTGGGAACTGCAACTTGAGGTTTCCAGCGCGCTGTTTACTTCCTTCAGCGCAATAAGGAATATTGCCTTTTAATTTTAATATGCAAGGCTGACCTGCCCAGATAAGTCCTGTCGTTTATTGTTCTGCGAAAAGGGGGCTTTGAATTCGCGAAAAATGAAACGTGGACAAACGAGTGGAGTTTACAGGGTATCGGATGGTACAAAGGCCCAGCGAGGATTAAGATCTGAATTACAGCAAATCCCCCCGAACATGAAATCAACCCCAAATCTCATGGTATTCACAAAAGCCGCTGTTTGCGCTTTTTTGCTGGGTGAAAGGCAAATTTAACCTTTTTTTTTTTTTTTTTTTTTCTTTTCCCCAAAAAACACCCAGGCCTTCTCATTTGTTTTCTTCTGAGCGCCTCCATCTTCCCCGTCACACTACATACACACTGCTCCGGGAGGGCGTTGTGTGGAAGGTGAGGCCACTCCAGAGCTCTGACTGCTGTCAGCTTCTCAGAGCCACCTGTGCGACTGCAGCGATGGCGCTTCTCCTAGGACTTGTACTTGCTGCTGCTGCTGCTGCTGTTTTTCTTGTCAAAGGGGTGAAGAGTCATCGCGTCGCCTTTTCTGCCCAGTAATCGATGCAAAACTCCTCTCCTCTCGTCGGTCACTCGGCCGTTTGCCGAAACCATGCAATTAAAATATCTTGCAGTAAATGAATCGTTAAAACTTTCCAATAAACAGATTAGTTCATCCCAGAGGGATAAAATAAAAACAACCCGACAATGAAACCTGTTAATTTTGGTCATTGAAGGTTTCTGCAAATTTCAGCTTTTTTTTTTTTTTTGTTTTTTTTTGACAATTAGTGCTTTTATTGTTCTGATGACTTGGCCTGTGCAGGGTGTGGATTTTCTGGGCTGCTTTTCCTGCCCTCCCTTTTGCCCTGTAGGCTGGAGTTCCTAGAACTCGGCTTTACTTTTAAACCATTAAACGTGACAGAGGCACGTCCAGAAAGCAAGGATTGTACATATACAAATCAAACATCGCCCGCCATCGCTGATCTCCCGGGCAGGACAAGCCATTAAGCACCGAACAGAATATCGATCCACAGCTGTGCTCATCTGTAGTGCAGCAGCGCTGGTCCACCAGAACCTCTGCAAGCTGCGAGGAGACCCGGACAGGGACACCGGGGGGGTCTGTCCAGCTCCTTTCGAAACTTCCTTCCGTTCTGGATGTGTGAAGTCTTTTTTCGTGAAAAAGAACATCCCTCATCATCTGGAGCCGCTCTGCTGCAGCTTAGACAGTAAAGACCTAAAGACCCGTTTGGTTGCTCCCCTCATGTAGGGAAGTTGGTCCTTCTCCTCCCCAATGTAGAGCGGCTGCTTTTCCCTTTACATTATAGTGTTCCTGGGAATATTGTAATTCGCTCACGTGGAGGAATCATCCATTTTGTCTACATCGACGCGCAGGATCCGGTGCTCCTGCCTCTTCGCATCCAGACATCAGATAAAACAGAGAGAGAACTAATGATGTTGACTGGAGACAATAGGAAGAGAGAGGATTGATTTCCCCCCCCTCGTTTTCGATGATGTCGTAAGGACGAGGGGTCATTAGAAGAATGTTTACCCACTTCCCAGTGTAATAGAAATGGTGTATATGAGGAGCTGATAAGGTGCAGGGGTCACGAGGTCAAGGCCGGAGGGAGCAATTAAACTGTATGGATTAAGCAGTGAGTTTGGGTCGGTCCCATTGTGTAGGCCATGTGCCCGAAGCACATGGGTGGGCAGAAACGTGGAGGAAGGCAATGCATATTGAGCATACTTTATTGAGCAAGATGGAGATGTGTGGGTGCTTTACCTGGCTGCTGCTACAAGCGCGCGCACACAGTATGCCTGCAGGTTTTTCTCACGGAAAAGTATTTCTTGTGCGTGTTCAATCTTCGTTTGACACCTTTGGGTGGGTTTTTAGGCTATTCCAATAATCATTTCTTTTTTTCCTCTTGAGCCATGTGCATAGTGTTTAGTTGATCGCATATCATATGTCTAAACGGACACATGACTCTACTTTATGTAACATCCCAATATGCCTGGTTCATTTGGAAGATGAGCCCAAAGGACTCAGTTTTACACCTTGTTGTTTGACTCCTTTCTCTAATGTGATTTATACTGCTTGTACAGCTGGATTATTTTTACAGTATCAATTCAGGGTAAGTACCTTGATCAAGACTTCTTCAGCAGGACGTAGAATTCAAACCTGGGTCCATTGAGTGTAGGGCGACAGCTCTAACCAGTACACCACCTGCTCCCCCAGCTTCTGTTTGTATCAATATGCATGGATGTATCTGTCACTGTGAACAGCTTATACTTGTTTTTTATATTTTTTTATTTCTTTTTTTACATGTTGTGTTGTTGAGGAGGGGCATGGTGGCACAGCAGGTTTTGCCTGTGCCTGCTCTCTGGTGGGTCTGGGGTTCGAGTCCTGCTTGGGGTGCCTTGTGACAAACTGGCATCCTGTCCTGGGTGTGTCCCCTCCCCCTCCATCCTCATGCCGTGTGTTGCCAGGTTAGGCTCTGGCTCCCCATGACCCTGAATGGGACAAGTGGTTCAGAAATGTGTGTGGGCTGATTGGTACCAGGTGTTGTCGCTGTGCTCACAGGTGTGGCCGTGACAGTCCCCTCCCCCTCCAGCCTTGCACCCTGTGTTGCCGCGACCCCGCTCGGGACATAGCGGTTTCAGACAGTGTGTATTTGAGTGCGTGATACCATCCCACTGTATTTTTACCAAATTTCTCGAGCTTGAAAATAACCATACACATTGTCTGAACCGGTTGTTCCATACAGGGTCGCGGGGGAGCCGGAGCCTAACCCGGCAACACAGGGCGTAAGGCTGGAGGGGCAGGGGACACACCCAGGACGGGACACCGGTCCATCGCAAGGCACCCCAAGTGGGACTCGAACCCCAGCCCCACCGGAGAGCAGGACCCAGTCAAACCCACTGCGCCACCACGCCCCCCGCATAACCATACAGCTTCTTTAAAAATACAACAGGGTGTAAGATCAAAGTTAGCGGAGTTCTGTGTAAAAAGGCCACTTTTGCATCTCTCCCTTGTGCACCATGCTCCTACTCATTACAGTGCGGGCAATATATCACCAGGGGTTCAATTGGAAAGCGCATTGAGTATTTAGCGGCTGACTCTCATCTACTTAAAGATTGTGGTTGTTGTTGCTCTTAATGACGCTACAGGAACAGATACCTGAGCTGATGGCCGAGACTTTGAACTAATTAATGACCAAATATGCGTCCGTTGGAGGTTGGCTGCTGGTCAGCTTGGTGCATTGCGGTGCACACGGGAGCCTGGCTGCTGTCTGGACAAAGGAACTGCTGGCCACCCAGTCTGGTTCAGTCATGAAGACCAGAAATTGTCATCCACCCAGATTGCTTAGAGAAACACTTCTCCCGGATAGCATTTTGAGGTGTTGAGTGGGGTGTTAGAACTGCAAGCAGGACCTTGACCATACACATCATGGCCAAAGAGCTCCAACTGCAACATCGTTTTCACCCTAATTGGAAAACACACCATCACCACCCGTTTCCTACTTGTAGTCTGTAATGGGCAGTTTGTGACAACGCAGTAATGAACTACTTCTTGTGGTATTTCATTTCATGTAGGTTACAGCGTAATGTGGCTCGATAGCAAGAAATACAGAAAAACCTTTACACAAGGGTTATTTATAGAGCCTCTGAGTAAAGCTAATGACAGGGAACACCAGTAGACATATAAAGTGCCGGTTGTGAGCACGTGTCACGCGGAACGTAGGGAGCCGGGACGGCTGAACCCAAGCGCAGCGTCATTTGTCTGAAGTTGAGGGAAGAGGCAAGTTCTCAAAACCAGGGACAGGCGAAGAGTCGGCCGATCGGCGAACAGGACAAGGAAGAGGATCCATGGACGTGGTCAGAAAACGAAGCAAGGAGTCAAAAACCGGAGATCGTGAACAGAGAATAGAGTAAGTGTGCACGCAAAGTAAAGAGAGGAAAGGCGGTTGACCCAAACAAGATTCCGCAACGGTACGGGAGCTGAAGAGGGTCTTTATAGGGTGAGCAATTAATCAGGAGCTAGCGCAGAGTCGGGTATTCTCGCTTGTGTTGTGGGCGTGGACGTGACAGCGGAAGGGCCTGTTGCGGGCTCTGGCTGGAGTGCCCGCTGTTGGCTCATTGTAGTCCAGAACCCCATGCAGGATATCTCCCAGGGCATCTATCTATGAGCTTCATGTTTCACCATCTCAACGGCCTTTTCCCAATCAACCAGGTAACTTCTGCTGGTGAACTGGAGATGTAGCAGGACATTGAAGCTGAGTGTGGCAGATGGAGCCCCGTTCCTATTAGAGCAAAAAAAAAAAAAAAAAAATCATTTGCAGTTTTGGGGTAACTGTCTGACCACATAGCTGCTGAGAATATTAATTATTTATTTGATTGTCCACATGTGCTGATTAATCAATTTGAGAGGGATCTGCAGGATTAACTACCCTATTATTTCCTTGTAAGAACAGATAAGGGATAAGATTTTAAAATATCGTGTTCCATTTATCATTTATTTTTAGCCCCTTGCTGATGAGGGTGAAATAAAAACTGAGGTGAGATTGGGCAGAAAAGCAACAGAGCCAGAGAGTTGGGGGTTGGACACGAAGTGTGGGTGAGGCACGTGTTGGGGTGGAGCCTGCGGTGGGAACACGGGACGGGAAGGAGCGCAGAGGCAGGCGACCACCTGATTTAACAGGAACTCGAGGAAATGGCAGAGAGGAGCCGGAGCAGAGCCATTCAGGACTGAGGTGACTTACTTGAGCTAAGGAGGTGAGAGGAGTCGAGAAAGGAGGAGGGCAGGAGGTACGGGGAGAAGAAGGAGGAAGAGGAGGAGCTGAGTTTGCAGGAGGGAGAGGGGGAGTAGGAATGGTGCACAGCACCTGGAGGAGGCCTGTCTGTACATGTGAGAGATGCTGGGGGGGGGGGGGGGGGGGGGGGGCATCTTTGCAGCTCTACCTGGGTTTAAGTAAAGTCCTCACTGACTGCTGGGAAATCACAGCAAGAAAACCGCAGAACCTCCCCCTGTTCCCTGGATGGCAGTCGGTAAATTTTTCTGTCCGCTGACTGTTTAATGGCAGTTATGTCATGTGGTAAGTCCTTTGATTCCAACATACCTCTGTTAGTAAATACAAGAGGCGCTCAAAGGGCTGTGGTTACTTTACAAGCAGGGTGCCCCTGGCTCTGCCGCCGTTTCAAAGCTGCACGCGCCGATCTCCTTGCAGCTCCTGCGCCAGCACCATTCCCGGCTGCCTCTCCGTGGCCACGGGCTGCGAACAGCGGTGAGGAAACCCGATACGGCCAGCTTTGCGTGTTTACAGAACACATTTGTCAGAGGTGTCCTGCTTGATCCATACAATATGCGTGTGTATGTGCACGTGTGTGTGTCTGTATGTGTATGCCGGCACTGTGGATCTGGGATGGGACAGTGACGGCGGACGCCGATTGCCAGGGGTGTGATGGTCAACAGTCTCATCATCCTGGGGTCACTTGGGTGGTCATCCCTGCAGGCATGGTCTGCCGATGCTCTCGTGATATTTGCATTTTATTTATGGTCATTTATACACATTTGACTGCAGAATTGATAAATTAAAACCACTAGCTGTCCATACAAAGTGTCTTGATGTGACCTCATGGCCTCTGTGCGTTTGTCATTGAAAGAGAAGACGAAGCAATCCAGCACTGCAGGTTGCTGCGTCCTCTGTGAAACTTCCAGTAGAGCGGTTTCTGTGACGACGACGCGGCTAATGGCAGGAGCGGTTATTTCAGGGCGCTTTTTGTGCCTGGCCGAGCTCTAAAGCTGCCAGCATCCCTAAAGCAATAGGCTGCCTCCAATTAGCCAGGCTCGTGTTTGATTTTTTTGTGATGACGATCATATCTCAGCTGTAATTATGCTGCGGTTGGAATGATGAGGGTTTAGGTTATTGATCCGCCATTGATCGCACTGATCAATGAGCACTTTGTTTCCTCTTTATGGAAAGTGAAGTTTTTCTGTCGGTAATGAGACAGCCCAGCTGAGTGACCTCATAAGAGGGCCTCGCTCACCCGACTCTGGATCGGCCGCCTGTTCGGGCTGCGATTAAATGATGCTCTGTATGGGGGGGGGGGGGGGGTCTCTTTAACTAAAGTGCAGTGCTGAGGATGTATATTTTAGGCTGGGCTTTTAAAGGAGAATTTCATATTCATTTCTCTCCTAGGGGCTAGAAAAGCTCAGCTGGCTTCCATTGAAGGTATTGACTTCCCCTGTAACCGTACGGCGAACATCAAAATAACGAAGGAATAAAAGCTTAAATAAGAATTGCTTAAGTTTGAAAAACCCCACACCACCCAGGCATCCCTGGTCATTCAGGCATCGCTGATGCTGCAGGGATCTTGGGTGTCAGAGCAGCGGAGGCACCCGTGCCCATGGGATCGCTAAATAATTTCCTCTCGGCGGCATTAATTTTCGATACATAAATGAGCGGTAAATGTAAAGTTAGCTGCCCCCCCCCCCCCCCATGGCGTCTGAAATGACCGTGGTCTATACCGGCATTGGGCTTTGGAAGGGTTCGCGGCGATTCTTCGTTATTCGCCGTCAGGCCGGATCAGTGCTGCTCTCACAGTTCTTAATGTAATATGCAAACGAGCCTCCATCAGCCCTGCCCACCACTCGCCCGCCCCCACACTGCTGCCCTCATTTGCATGTTAAGAGGCGGCCCACTCCAAGGGCCCCTTGCCCCTCCGTTGGCACGCCGGCGCTATTATCCGTTCGGCGTTAAAGAACCTGTTAAATATTTACATTGGCACGGCGCCTTGATCAGTGCGCCTAATTAGGCGGCGAGTGCGCTGGGGTGAGGGGGTGGGTGAATTAAGCACTTCTCCACCTGACAGAGCCTCCAAACTCCTCTTCAGGTCCAGCCGCTGCTTTGTACATTTTAGATGAGAGGGGAAAAACAAAGGAAAGCAACACATTTTTTAACAGCCTTGTTTCCCAGCCCGAAGCAACAACCAATTATGTTGTGATGAAATATTTAGGAAGCCCAGCGGGACGGGCTGCAGGCGGAAACCGAGGAGCGCCGCCGGCCCGACTCTTTGCAGCGTACTCGCACTCGTCGACAAGTCTCACGGCACAGTAGCTGCAGATCTGCCGCCCGGTAGCCGGAGAGAGAGCTGGAAGTCGACCGCACCTCCGACCGGCCTCTTGGCGTCGAAGGAACCGAGTTCGGGTGGGCTGGTTCAGCAGGACCGGTGCTTCGGGGATCTTGGGTGGTAGAGCGGTGGAGACACCTGCGCCCATCGTGTCCTCCAGCCCCGTCCTACACAGTCTATGTATGTCTGGAGGAGGTCAACCTTTATGCTCATGTTCGTGGGATGAAGTTAGTTTTCAGTGAGGATTTTCATCTTAGCAAGTGGCATTAGCCCCCCCCACACATACACACCAACAGTTCCGGCTTCTGAGACCTTTCATATGTTTGACAATCGGCCGGAGTCCCACGATTCCGTGCCGCAGCTGTCCAGCTGGACTCTAACCAACGGGAGGCTACAGAGCAGCGCTCGGCTGGCTGCTGTGGGACACGGTATTGCCGCTGGTTCTAGATGGGCGTGCTGAGCTTTCCAGTTAGCCTCCACGGTTCATCAGGTTTTCTCTCGACTGTCCGCGTTCCCTTCTCCACCAGTACTGTACCCGGCAATGTGCGGAGACCCTCCTTGGCTGCTCTCCTCACTCCTGCTGTAGGTTTTGCGCAGAGTGATGTTACACGAAGACGTAGCCGGGCATCTGTCCCGACGCCGGTCCCCCTTCACCTGTGAAGCATCGGCAGGAGATCGGCTCGGGGACGATCTCACGCAGCCGGCACCCCAGCTGCAGGCTTCGACCCAAAGCCGCCCCTCGGGCCTCGCACCCACAGGGTCCCTGAGCTTAGCGCTGTTAGCTTTGCTCGCGCGGGCCTTTGACAAGACTCTCCTCTGAGAGGAAATGCCGACCCCCTGCCCCCCCCGATCAAAAACGATCCATTCATATTTAACTCTGTAAATTCTTTTTTAATTACTCAGAAAAACACCCCAGAGAAAGTGTGTGTTCCATCAGTAATCCCAAATGTATAAATAATTGAGTGTGTTCGTGTCTGTGATGCTGCGACAGACAAACGCGTGGGCTTTCCCCAGCGCAGTGTGAGTCTGGCAGTCGTCCCAGCTCCGGCGACAGCTTGGGTCTATCCCCAAAGGTCGGGGGCGTTGCAGGAGGGGATGCGCACACTGTAACGGGGTGGGATTCCTACCTGGGAGGGGTAGACCTGGGCATCTCTTAGGACCGCGTGTATGTGTGTACTGAGCTTGAAATTTGAGGGATTAGGCGAGTTGGATTGTGCGGCTGGTCGGATCGCTGTTCTCGTGTCCTCCTCTGAAAACCCTCAGATGTCATGAATGTGGGTTCCTGCATGAAAGGAGTTTCTGTGTTTATAGCTCAGCGCCATACCTGTGTGGACATGAGCTCCACGTGTACCCGGACCTCTGTTTATGAAAGGAGACGGTGTCACGGTCGCACTTTTCGTGCCTCGTTGGGATCATCCGGGCTTCGCTGCCGCGTCTCGGCCGTCCACCTCTGGCCGGTAAGAGTCCTGCGGAATTCTGAGAGGTTTAGTCGCTTCCTCGTGGTCAAACGGCCGCTCGGGGGCTTTATCACAGACACCTGATCTTTACCTGTAAGATCCGACGAAGAAAAGTCGTTCTTCAACTCTGAAAAATGCAACGGGTTCTACTCCCCCTGCCTGTGGATCTGGAGATTTTTAATAGAATCTCAAGCGGTTCTTTTGTCATTAACTTTATTATTACTATTATTATTTTAGCACAAAGCATCTCACGCATAGAGCAAACTGCACATTTTTATTTGATTTAGTCTCTTAACGTGGTATTTCAGAACTGCAGCACCTACACCCGTATCTCTATTCTGAAGTGTTGCTACGGTGTGGCAGCAGGTGGCGTAGTGGTTAGCGTTGCTGCCTTGTAGTCGAAGGTCCCAGGTTCGGATCTCGCTTCTTGCTGTATAGCCCTTGATCGGGGTAGGTAGCCTGAACTGATACGCTAAAAATTACCGATCTGTAAAACGGTAAATCACTGTAAGTAGCTGAACAGCGTAGGTCGCTTTTGGGAAAAAAAGCATCGGTTATTTGAATAAAAGAAAATGCGCATTATCTTTACCGTGCGGTTTCCCTGTCACAAAGCGAAAATGTCACGGTGCCTCGCTCTTGCCTCTCGCTCTACATTTCGTGAAGGCGAAAGGCACAAAGGCCCCGTCCCTCCACCGACTGACTCCTCCTTCGGGAATAGCCGTTCCCGGGGAGCGATTTCTAAAGTACCAGGGGGCCGAGCTGTTAACGAGGCGGTCGGAGAGGAAGCCGGTCGCAGCGTCTCGCTCCTTCCAGCCTGACATCATTTCCTGCCTCTTTCAGCGCCGTCCGCCGTGGCCCCCGCTTGTAAAAGAAGGCGAGCTGCGTTTATCTGGCTGCGATTAAAAGCAGCCCCAATGCACGTCTCCCCGTGTTTACCCTAATATCTCTAATGAGGGAGTTGTGGAGCTCGAGCCCGGTGCGGGGGCATTGATCCCTGCGCTGCCTCTCTGCGGCAAGGCCGATTTGCCCATGAATTATGTGGAGGCATTGATCAGTGCCGATTGAGGGCTCTTTTACAGAGGGCCGCAGCCGTGTCCTGGAGGGGGCGGGGTGTCGGCAAGGTCCGGCACATCATTTAGCTGCTTGTCACACGACCCCCCCCCTCCCACCCGACACCACCCGCTACACTCGCGTACAAACGAGTGGATTTGTAATTAACGTGGGCCAAATGACTGCCGCCATTGATCGCTTTCGCTCCGCAATTACGCGTCTATTGTTTACTTTCCAGGGCCTTTGTTATTGGAAAGAAGTTCGATGATTATTGCATTATTTAATGTTAAAAGGAAGCAAGATAGTTAAAGGCAAACTCGGATGGCAGCGGTGTCTCTGTGGCTCCAGGTCATTAGAAATGCCTCCGCGCTGCACCGTGCTGCACGGGTGCTCCCGCTCTGGGACGGGGGGACGCACGCTCATCCCCGCCGTCTCACACGCATCTCGCAGAGAGCGGCGAGTGGCGGAGGGAGCAGGAGGGACGGCGTACCGCAGCGGAGCGTCTCTGCATGTCGGCACTTCCCGGGCCTAATTGAGGCCAGCCGCAGATCTTGGAACACGATTCAGCCTCTGCGGTTGCTGCTGCTGTTGCCGACAACATGCGCCGGGGTGGAGCGTCCTGCAACCGCCAGTTCGTCGCTCGAGATGCGTCTTGGGAAGCCTCGAATCTCGGGGTCGTGAGGGTCAGTCGCCATTCCGGGCCAGTCAACCTGCGGCTGCCCTCAGGCAGCGCTGCTGTGGTGGGTGTTGGTGAAGCTCTCCTGTGCTCCCTGCGTGCCGAATCTGTGCTGGCAGAAGGAAAGCGGCATCATGAGAGGGATGATGGGAACATCATCGGCCTTTGAGAAAAGTGTGTTTTGTGATATATGTTACTGATTAGTTCTACCGCTGCTAGATGTTTGAGTCCGTTTATTATGTGTTTGGTATTTTTAGCTGTTTTTAAACTGTGTACCAGTGCATTCTGGGTAGGTGAGACCCTGGCCCTAGTATGTATGCTACTCCTAGGATCCTGGCAGCACCCTCAGCAGTGATAGTCTTGTGAATGGACCTCCGTTTCCATGCATTAAGCTTATATGAACTGCGCTGCCAAGCTTGATGGTGGGTTCTGGGTTCTGATCAAAAGGCGCAATGAGCTCACCGGGGCCTGTGGAGGATGTCCTGGCCCCGCCCCCGCCCCCTTCATGGAGCACCTGGCCGTAGCTCACATCCGTTTTAAGTTGTGAGGCGTGTATCGTGTATTTGCAGCTGCTGCTGCAGTGGGTGCCGAGATGGGAGGCGCAAGCGACGAAGGGTTTGGCGTGGAGCTCGAGAGGGGGCATTTGGTTGCCGCCCTCCCCCGCCTTCTCCCGTGTCAGTTACTCCGCAGAGACAAGCACCTGGCCCTCAGCTGTTATGAAGGGCAGGACCGTGATCCCACCATAGCTTCTGGCTTAACGCAGGAAGCAGGAGGACGGGAGTCACCTGCCTTTTATTTGCTGCTGCTTCTGCATTGGCTAGCGGGGCCCCGTCCCGTCGCTGCTTGTATCCATGCTGGGGCCGATGCAGGAGGAAGAGGTCCCACGGGCACAGGTCGGGGCCCGACCCAGAGTGGGATCCCCTGGCGGGGGGGCCCCGGGACGCTCCCGTATACTCCACTAGCCGCCACGCCGTTTTCATTAAGCCTCTGCATTCCTGCACGCCAGTTGGAGGTGATTTATCAGGACAGGAGGGCTGCTGCTTTCCCTCCTTCTGCGCTTTTTGTTTGCCAAACATTTTAGATGAGAGCAATATGTGTTCTTTGTATCCGGTGCGTGGCGCCGAAACAGCTGCGAGGTTCGAGATTGGGTGCAATCGCGCTGCTTCTTACTTGTTCCCGCTGACACTGTCGAAAGGAAAGGATGTAAGCGGTCCATCCTGCACTTCCCTGTAAGAAGCACATAGTCCAAATTCCTTCCACGTTTCAGCTTCTCCAGCGCTGCGGAGCGCAGCCTGCCGGTCGAAGACGGGTTTGAGGGGGTCAGGGAGTTCAGGCCCCGCGTGTGGGGCTCCTGTTCAATCCAGGACGGAGGCCAGAAGCCCAGTCGGGTTGGCAGTGATGTACGGCCCCGTCGCTGATGAGTCCAGTTTGACCCAGAGCGAGTCCATTTCAGGGCCAGTTTTGACCGTCCCATTGTGATGTTTTTTTTCACCCTCAGCTTCCATCCTTTTGAAGTCCATGTGCCTTGTTTGGTTTTTCCTGGTCACTCAGCCTTCTGACCAGCTCTTTATCTGGAGCGTTGAGTTATGCTGCGGTTCAAATGAGGCGCTCTGAAGACGGACAGCAGATGCTGCCTTTGGCTAAATGGGCCCGCCCGCGGTTTCCCGGCCCAGAAGTCCGATGATGTATTTGGTGCTACCTCACGGACCGATCTGTCCGCCGCGCTCGACCGTGCCGTTGCTGCATGCCGGCTGCCGGAGGAGGAGGAGGAGGAGGAGCGAGAGGAAGGAGGCCCACACCTCTAGCAGCACCTATTCAATTATGTCGCACAGCGCTTGAAGTGGGAGTGAGAGCACAGAGAAAGACAGGCCCTTTTAAAATCACCTTATAACTCCATTAGGGCGAGCTGCGGGGCTCGCAGGAACAACACAAAAAGCCTCCTGTTCCTGGAAGCGGAATCCTAATGTGCGGTGTAGGTGTTTGCTGAGCAGAAATGAGAAATGTGATATGGCGGCGGATGGAGCACAATTGCCCTCGGTGCCCTGTGGCAATTTTATCAGAAAATTAAATATCAGAAGGAAGGAAAGGGAGATTTTCAGGGAGCGGGTTTGCTATATATGTCGTATATTTAATATATTTTTGTCCTTTCCTGTTGTCTGCACCTGATGCAGATGTAATTTGGTTAAAAATCTGGACGGTGCCGCTGCTCTCGCAACGCAGAGCAGATGCGAGCGTGTCGACCGCTGCCACGGAAGGGCGCCGCGTTGAGGCTTCCCTTAATGAATCCATTTGTTACTCTCGACCTTTGTCGCACCGCAGGGGTGGTCACCTCCACTGGCCAAAGTACACGTTTTAGACGTAGATGCGCGCTTTCACTCGCCCCCCGGTGTGTGCTGTGCTGAGAGACGGGTCATGATGGGCTCTGGGGAAGTGGGGAGCTTGTTTCCCCTGTTCAACAGAGCTGTGAAAATCCGCTTTTAGAGAACGGTTTCTTAACAGAGGGAGGAAGAAAGGACCGACTGAATATTGACGGGGCAAAATTTCGGTTCGAGGTTGAGCGCTATCGCAAGTGTGAGTCCTGTATGGGACGAACTGGAGAGGAGAGTGACAGCAAAGTGACACACAGGAGCTGGGAGGACATGGAGCCTCATTTCCTCATGAGACCCGTGAACTCGATGCCTTGCGGAGAAAAAAACTCGCGTCCAGCAAGCGGACTCACCCTTTTTCACCGATGCTGTACGGGATTAAATATTAAATCAAGGGAGCGTTTTGAACGGAGGTTGTTTAGTTTGACTGGGATGAGTGCGCAGTGATTGGATGAGTGTTAATGTTGAGCAGGCGACTGCGCAGAGCGAGGGTGAGTGTGCCGGCATGGGATGAGCGTATGCGTGCGCGACTGTGTTCTGCTGCAGCCTCCTCTCCTTAAAAAACATGGTCCGTCTGTGGTAAGTGAGCTGCTCTGGATCACTTTAGCACGCCCTTTCCTTCTCGACACCCCCTCCTGCCCACCAGAGGGGGGATGCACTTGCCATGATCGATATTTAGTATCCCATGCGTGAAACAGGCAGCTGTTTGGAGTTTCCTCTTTAGAGATGGGCGCGTCCTCCCGAGCGACAGGGATCAATGCGGCCTTCTGTCCGGCGCTCTGCGCACCCGCCCTCCATGCACGGGTGCCCCCGGGACCCTCGCTGTCACCCGCTCCCATTCAGTGGGACGCAGGCGCCCAGGTGGCGTGCGAGGCGCCGTGTTGCACAGCGGAGCCGTGATCGCTCATTGATTTGCTCATTTGCGAGCCGTGCGAGCGAGAGGGAGTCCGCCGGGCCTCCCGCCTCCTGTCGGCTCAGCCTCTCTTCTCTCTCCCTCCGTCTCCTCCAGCACCTGCAGCAGCACGAGAGCGCCGTGGAGGGTGACTCAGGCTACTACCACTGTGCGCTGTGCAGCTACTCGACCAAGGCCAAGCTGAACCTTATTCAGCACGTGCGCTCCATGAAGCACCAGCGCAGCGAGAGCCTCCGCAAACTGCAGCGGCTGCAGAAGGGCCTGCCCGACGAGGAGGAGGACCTGGGCGCCATCTTCACCATCCGGAAGAGCCCCTCCGCCGACATGGGTAAGAGCGGGTCTCCGCACGTCTTCTCCGCACGCTGCTCCTTTCCGGCGACCGCTCGCAAACTACAACGTGCTTGACGCACGTCCCTGCTCCGAGTGCATCGCCCTGCCGGGACGCGTGATGGGCAGTTTAAGTTACGCGTGGTGCCCGAGGGACTCGGGAGAACCATTTTCGCTTAAATACTTTGTTTTGGCTGAGGAGTGCCACTTCTGTCCGGAGCAGCGTCCGTGGCGGCAGACGGGACGGCCTACGTGAGAGGGCTACAGGAAGGCCTAGTCGTACCCGGCGTCCTGTAGGCCCGGAAGCATCCAAAGAGTGGCGAATTCACTTAAACCGTGAACGGGCTGGTGAAATTATAGGACGGTTAAGGCTGGTTATTCTTGCATACTTGACATGGAAGTGTGTTTTATTGTTTGGGTTTAACAACAGAAGTTCCTTCTGCAAACATGGGGATGACTGAAGCGTTCAACTTTCTTCCGCGAGGAGAATTAACATCCGATCTGCACGATTATTACGAAGGAATTCTGGAGTGCGTGGACACCCTTCTGGATCTTCTCGGCGTCGTGAGATCGTACCGGTGAAATATCGGAACCTATCACCCTTGTTTAACGTTTACAGTTTCTCTGTCGTTCTGCCTCTACGTTCCCGCGACCCACAGCCGTTCTGCCTTTAAAAAAAGGACACCGCGAAGAAAACGTTCCCCGATTGGCTGCGAGGAGCCATCTGAGTGGCCGACGCCCGTGTGCCGGGCTCCGATTGGCCAGAGCGAGCGCATCCCGGTCGTAACACCAATTAAGTCACGTTCTCATCCTTGGCAGCAAACGACGACAACAAGAGCAACAAGAGCAACAAGCAGGAAACAAAGGGAGACAAACAGTCTTTTCAAGCCGGGTTAAGAGCGGTGAGCTGCGCTCATTTGAGGTTGTATCCTGATGCAGGATCAGTTTTATAATTACCTTGACTTCTGCCCCCCTTTCAGCACCCTGACAAAGGGGCTCCATTGTGGGCAGCCCCTCCCCCAGCTGGCTCCGCCCCTCGGGATGCCGGCCCCACCCAGGCACGCAGGCGCTCTGCGCTGTTATGTAAAAGCGGCCTTCTGAAGAAGCTTTGTTCCGAGGAGGCCGGGATAATGAAGGCAGCGGCTGGGAAATTGCGCAAAAGGCAGTCACAGATCTGAGGCAAATCATTAGAGGACGTATTTAGCCGAGCAATTAAGGACAATTAAGCGTTCTGCTCGATGCACTCCAAATATGTTAATGACTGTAGTGCAGTGGACAAGTGGGCACGGCGAGCGGAGAGGCGGCCCCACTTAGGTTAAAAGGGGTGGGGGATGGGACGCGGGCTGCGCCGTGTTTCGCAAACAAGGCACGTTTTCCTCCTCCTTTTCGTCGCCGTTTTTTTCCGCCTTTTTCCCTGAACTTTGATGCAGGCGAACGGGGCATCCGAGCGGCACGTGGTCGGGGGGGACCGCGGGTTAAGACCTCGGTTTGGGCAGCGGGTCGGGCGATGAGCGAGAAGCGAGGATCGGCTTCGCCCGCTCGATCATCCAGCCCCGTCCGTCGATGCAGAAAACGCATCCTCAGCAAGCACGCTTAGCTTACGGTGCCAAAGCGGGGGTTGTGGGTGAGGGCGGCACTCCTGTACCGTACCGTCTTGTTCTTGCTCTATGCTCCGTTCTCTCCAGTGGGGGGCGTCTGTTCTGACCACGTTCTTAAGGTGCCGAGCGTTGATGCGGACCGAGCGCAGCGGCTGGATGAGGGTCATGGTGAGCTTGTCAAAGGTGAGCCAAGAGGTCCAGCTTGTGATCGGGCAGTTTGCGTTCCGCAGAGACCCTACAAAGCGGCGTCCTCGGGCTTTAAGGAGCTCCGTCGCCCTAATCGGCCGTGACACTTTGTTTACCCACCGCCACAGGCTTGGTTTCAACGCCCAGGGCCTGATGGATCGTTGTGCAGATGCCACCCCCCGGTCCCCCTCCACCCACACCAGAGTAACACTGGCCGCAAACCAAAAGCCTCTCGAAAACAAGGCGGCTTCTCATTTGAGGGATGAGAAATTTCTCTCTCGTTATATGTTTTTTAAAAGGTCCGTTAAGTGAAATGAAGTGTGTAACAAAGGATGTCTGTCTCTTCCATTCCTTCCAAGCATCTTGATTGCATTACTCTGATAATGCGCATACCTCTTCATCAGCAGTCTCGTAGGCTGCCTCCACACACACACACACACACACACACACACACACACACACACACACGCGTGCGCGCGCGAGCGCAAATGCAGCTGAACCGTTCCCTGCCATTGTAATATTTAATTTCCTCCCTCTGAGCTGTGCCGAGGCTCTGGGCTCTTTCTTGTGGTCAAGGCGCAGTTGCTGAAGTGGTAAAAGGTTCCCGCGCTTGTTAAAACAGAGCTGGCCCGGGATTTCTGTGTCAGCGAGGCGGTAATTCCCCAGCCCGCTGCCGTGTGCCTCTGAAGGCCCAGCTGGAGCCAGGGCTCCCCGGCTGCCTTTCACATGGGCCTCGGGGCTGTAGGGTTCACGCCGGTGGCCCCCGGGGTCCACACTGGAAGGACGCCATCTTTTTAGAGAAAAATATCGCAACAGCAAAATGACTCAGCTTACCCACAATAATACTGTTATTTTTTAATGATTGCTGTTTTTCTTTTTTCAAGAACAGCGCTACTCAAAGGAGCGTGTGAAATCCTGAAACTTGGGCCACAGTGTGCGCAAAAGGTACCATAACCAAAACGCGCGGTGCATTAAAAGGTTGACATCCAACCGCACATTCCCCTCGTACATGGTATTTTTTCAAGTCATGTAGTGGTAATTCCAAATGCAGAAAGTTCCTCTAACACAGACCTGTGCACTTCACTAAGGTATGGCTGTATGAGGACCTCAGTGCTTCCAAAGAGTCATGAGTATGGCCTATGGAGGCAGCAAACCAGAGCTTCTGTTCAGTGGGTTGCTGGCTGGTGACAAACAGGTGCTTCAAGGGGTTCATCATTGGGTTTACTCTGTTTTACTTCTTCATCTTTATAAACAAGATGGTATTCCGTGTTTAGGTGGATGCAGATCTTGTCTAGAAAGGCGAGAGTATGAAGGGAGGAAGGGTGGAGATTGTCATTGGTAGAGGCTGAGAAGAAGCAGGAACAAGCTTCACTGATTGCGCAGATTATCCCCTGCTGTAGATCCACCGCCGATCCTTGATCGGTGGGTTGTGGCAGCTTCGTTCCCGCAATGGTAGGAGCTCACGTGTGGGGGTGGCAGTAGAGGGAAGGGGCGGGAGCATTGCTCATGGCTCACTCCCTTCAGGGCTCCATCCAGCAGGACACGGTGATGCGTCGCGCAGCTTGTTTCCAAGATCCGTCAGGTCAACGAAACGGCTTTTCCCGCCCACCCCGATGGTCAGCGTTCAATCCCTTTATTCACCATGCCTGGGTAGAAAGTGCTGTGTGTGGATACAGAAATCAGGTGGGTGTACAGGACATGAGGCTACAGGTAAAGCAACACCAGGCTCCCACCACAAAGCTTGTGCTACTGCGAAGGATGCTCTTCCAAGGCCGAACACCAAGGCCTGTCCCAACAGCAAGGCCTCCTACACCTCCCACTCAGGAGGCGCTGGTCACAGCTGCCTCATCTGTAGACCTGGCCACCAGGGAGAGGATAACCAAGGAAAATGAAGCGAAGAAAAACACCATTGTTTCGAGATGCTCTGCTCTTGTGCTTCAGTCCAGCAGAGTCACCGGAAAGCTGGAGTACTTGGTCCAGGTAGCAGGTTAAACGTTGTGTTCAGGTTTAGGCCCAGAGCAGTTTCGAGGTTTGTCTGTTCAGAAGATCAGTTAACCCATAAAGGTGGACGTATGTCTGTCTCCTGGCTATAAAATTGGCCATGAGTTTAGAACTTGCTCTCTAATGAACACCAAGGTTAGGGACTGAAGGCCTGGGTCAGTAGTGCAGATCAGGTTGAGGGATCATGCTCACTCTTAGCCCTAACAGAGGGAGATAAACACCAGGGTGCGATGAGTTCAGGCAGTAGCAATTCAAGGAATGCTGTGATTTTCCACACTTGTTAAAGGGCAAAGTCGACTTCACCAGGAAGAGAGTATTTTAGTCCCTGACCCACCCCCCATCCCATGTCTCTTGTTTCTCTCTGAGCTCTCAGTGTCCAGACTGGAACCCAGGGTGGAAATGGAGACTCTTGTGCATATTATTTATTAAAGGCAACTGTTTATTTTGACCCGGGCAGAGGGGTGGGGCTGGAGGTGGGGGCAAAGGCGTGAGGCTAGGCGTGTCTGGGGGGGGGGCCCTAATCCCAGCCGCAAGGCAGCAGGATGAGAGGAAATTGTCTGATTTACGTGCAGCTGGGGCAGCAGAGCCATAGCTCGTCTCCCTTGGCTGTGGAACGTGACAGGAATTACACAAATGCATTACCTCTCATTTCAAAATATTGAAAAATAACCTTTTATTAAAAAGCTGAAATGACGGCTTTATAGATTTTTCCAGTCACGCATGTTGCTGAAGCTTCATATTGCTCCGTCTTCCAGCTCACACAAGGAAGTCTCTTTTTTTTTCCTTACTCTCTTCTTTTTTCCACCATCTCTCAGTTTATAGACACATGTTGCATAAATTCCGCTGCCGGCTCATCCTGTTAGAGCGAAATGGCCAAAAAGCCACAGTGCTATTTTAAGCGCGAGTCAGGCTCGAGACGGAGTTTTTGTCTCCGAACTTCCCATGCTCTTTAGCTGCGTCCCAAAGCACAGAGGGTGGGATTGGCGAGACCCCCGGTATCACGGCCCAGTAGGTAAATGCCACATCTGCGCTCTCCATTTTGGGGTCCGACATCCACGTAGCTTGTGCTGCCGGTCCGGTCAGCCGGTATTTGTGCTGCTAGACTTATAGGAGCCTGGAAAGGCGTGGGGAGAGCAGCAGAGATCAGGCGACAAATCCATTTCTGTTCTTTTCTGCCAGTGTTGTGTTGGTGTGCAAGTGTGCATCTCATACACACACACACCACACAGATATACACAAGGGAAGATGCCTGCCTGTGGGTGGTAGAGACCCATTCTGGATCCTTTGTCACGAGGATTTTTTTTTTCCAGTGCCTCATTTCTGTGCCATTACGAGGTGCACCGCGGACAGAAGGAGGGAAAGCGGGGGCCATATTGGGTTCCTACCCCCCGTCACGACAGGACGCTCTCTGGAAAGCTGATACAAAAGATAGACAGTCCATCAGCCAAGAGTCATCTCATTTGTACTTACCAAATGTGCTAATGAGTTCTATATATAGGTCCACAAGCTCTGACAGTGATTTTCAGAGCGAGACAGGAGCTTGGTGGTTTACAGTGCCAAGTTGCAGGATGCAGACAGTCTGGAGGCTCAGAGGCTGCCCTCCCCCATGTGTAAGTGTTAGTCTGGAGAGGAGGAAAAGGCAACACAGAAGAGCAGCGCTTTCGTCAGTTGCGAGGTCAACGGGAGACAACCGGAATCTGCGGTTCCGCACGGGCCGTCCGGGGATTCAACTCTTGGCACCTTCGCGCTCTCGCGCTTCTTCAGTACCTTCTAAAACTACGGATCGCGGTTTGCCTTGCTGGAAGGGCGGAAATGGGTCCCACTCTGTGTGTGGGACTCAGCTGGCGTGGTGGACTGGCAGCGTTTTTAAGTGCGAGACCTGGGGCCGCAAGTAGAGGAATGGATAAGGACGATGGTATCAGACCGGACTGTTGGCAGCTCCCAGCTCTAATCCCGGGAGGTTTCCTGATGTCGAACCTTTTGGAAAGGCTTTTAATCTGATCTTCTTCAGCGAACACATGAACGAGAGAGTTTTTTTTTTTCACAGATTCCATCTGCATCTCCAGACAACTATCTGCATCCCCCTCTGCACTAACCTGGGATGTTGCTGTTTGAGGTCTGTTGTATTTTACTACAAATAATGGAGGTCTGAGGCTTTGATCTCCTCTTCAACCCAACCGGGAGCAAACGTGAAGAACAGACCCCTTGTGTCACCAATGACTTTTCCAGGACATCTGGTGCAACGCACGCACGCACGCACGCACGCACGCACGCGCGCACACACACACACACCCACACCCAGTCACATGCACAAGTGTAACAGCTGCTGACAACCCTGCTCCTGCAGAGTTTAAAAAACTGTAGGTTTTGCCTTTAAATAAGCAAACAGAAGAGTTCCTCACAGCCAACTTGGACTGCCACCAAGTCGCACATTATGATCTCATGGTCAGCATGTTATTATATATTTACTATTGATTTGCACTGTTTGTGTGCGTCAGGTGTTACGGGAAGCAGAGCCAACAGACCTTTAAGAGCTCTTTGACGGCAGCTGTTGGTTCTGTGCGTGGCTCTTCTTGTGGACCCACTGGTACTTTAAGGCAGCTCCAATTAGCTGTCGGCGGCAGGATATCTGGAGAAGTTTCACAGTTTCGAATCCAAAGAGGCAAAGTTATTCTTTTTTTAATAAGGCTGTTTCCCCCCAGAAAGCGAATGTGGATCAAAGGGCATGATGTCTGCTTTGGATGAGTTCACATGCAGCCAGACTGATATGCGCTCTCAGTTTCTGCCAAATGTGCCCCTTTCCACCAATGATGCCTTTGCTTGCTGATACATATATTCAGTGATGTGTGCATTTGCATAGAAAGCGGCTGCCGCCCCACCCCACCCCAGCCCGGCCCGCGTGAAACAGGAAACCAGGTCACACGCATGCACAACGGACACCTGCTCTGTTGTGTCGTCACGGCAACGTGCGCCTTCCCTCCACCCTGTTTGTTAGAGTTCCCGAGCAGATGGTGCCGATGAGGGAAGGAATAATTCAGCTGTCAACCCAGTAACCTTTACCTGCGGGCCTTGTTGTCAGCCATTGATTTACCTCGAGCTTGATTATTCATACGGAGGAGCGGGCACAGGGGGACTGCCGGCATCTGATCGATGTGACATCGGTGCTTTCTTCGCGACCGTACTAAAAAAAAAAAGGGGTCCCTGGATGGACTTCTCTCCTTGTCCTTCTTCCACATGAATCACATCCCACGCTGCCGGCTCCCTCACGCAGTCAGGACCTTGCTAATCCTAAACGAGGAGCTTGTGTGTAGCGGCAGCGAGGCCCGAAGTGTGGAGATATACTGGATTTAGATGGATTCGCTTGTCTTGCTTCCTGTGTGGCCTCTATCAACTGAACGGTGCCTCGGGAAAGCAGTGAGCGAGCGTGGCCGAGAAGAGGCGCTCCGACGTGCAGACGGGAGCTCGACCGCTAGCATCGGCCCAGGCGCTGGAAGCCTGCAGGCTGTGGGAACGTAAGGACGGGTGCGTTACGATATGACCTGTTCGTGATAAAATGTTGCCTGCTTGTGCCGCAGCCTCACCCGTAACTTTGGACGGTAAAATAACCCTGCTTAACTACAAATGAAGGTCCTGCCGGTGACAGCCGAAGACAGGATGCTATTTGTTTCTGACAAACTGGGACATTCCTCTAGTTCGAAGGGGGAAAATTTACAGCAGCCTTTCGCTTTTAGTGGAAAGCGCTCGTCCTACAAGGACTCTTTGTCTAATCTCCTCCCTGGTGCTCACATTTTATTTTCTGCTAATTAAGACAGACCTTACAGCCTGTTTAGAGGGCCAGAGGACCTGCGGGTATGATGAAGAGGTTGGAAACTTCAGGAAAAGTGATCCGAGTGTGTTGTTTTACCGGATCGCTTCCACCGCCTGACCAAAATAGCGGCAGGTTTTGTCGTTCCTCATATTCCTTCAACGCCTCATCTTTGCATCTTTTTACAAGATTGCAATTTTCAGGATTTGGTGACTACGATTTAAGAAAATAAATGAAAGAATACCTGTCTGCTGCAGCATAAAGAGCACGGATGAGTGTGGAAGCTTCCGCTGCACCAGGGATGATTATTAGAGTTTTGCTCTTTGCTCAAAATCAATATCTGTCATTGAACAGACTGTGTTGAGACCAAGAAAAGTAAACCTCTGTAACATTTTACTAATTTCCTCATTCTTTTCACAAGCCGCCTGAAAAGTGCACACTGCAGCCTGTCCACAGATGTCCCAGTTCAGTCCAGAACGCATCTACTAATGCTTCTACTTTTATTCCCCTGAGATTCTTTGAAATTGTACACGTGCAGGTATCTTAGAGATCCACTTTAAAATTGGAAAAACAGTTGTGATGGAAGAAGGGTGAAAACACATGATGAAGTAGAAAGCCCAGCCTGACCAATCAAACGCATTAAGATGAATAAGCCACTGTTTAGAAACCAGGCAAAGGTCAATTTTCACACTGCCTGCTCAGTAAGAGTTGAGGAGAAACAGCATTCCAGGTCAGTTCAGCTGTGCTCCAAACAGGAAGCACTACCCAGAATCCCCAGCTCAGCCACTGCTGCTGGATGAAGGTTTCAGATAGTGAGCTGGCTGTTAGCTGGGTGTCTCCACTTAGTCTTACTTCCTGGTTCAGGCAACTCTAACGTGGTCTTCCAAGGAGCACCTCCACCCTAGGAGTCCGATCGCCCCTCTCATATGAGGCCATGCCCAGTCTACAGGTGAGAACAATCCTTGCTGGAGCACATCACACATCCATCCATTGTCAAACAACTACTTGTCCCGACTGAGTCGTGGCGAGCTGGAGGCTTACCCAGCAACCCAGGGCACAAGGCCAAAGGGGAAGGGGACGCAACCGGGACGGGACGCCAGTCCATCACAAGGCAACCCAAGCAGGGCTCGAACCCTAGACCCACCACACAGCGGGCACCGGCAGAACGCACCACACCACCACACCCTCCATATTACCGCTCCCACTCTTTATTTTTTCTGAACCGCTTGTCCCATACGGGGTCGCGGGGAACCGGAGCCTACCCCGCAACACAGGGCTTAAGGCCGGAGGGGGAGGGGACACACCCAGGACGGGACGCCAGTCCTCCGCAAGGCACCCCAAGCAGGACTCAAACCCCAGACCCACCAGAGAGCAGGACCCGGTCCAACCCACTGCGCCACCACGCCCCCGGCCACTCTCTGTTTGAATTTAATTAATTTAGCACAGTAATTTCTCCAGAGTTCAGTGATTACTGACTATTGTTTAGCTGACACTTTTATCCGTGGTGACTTCGAGCCCTGCTTGGAGTGCCTTGCGGCGGACTGGACCTGGGTGTGTCCCCTCCCCCGACATGACTTTGTTAGACACTACAGTAAACTGCTTACAGTCATTCACACATCTATACAGCAGAGTAGTGTAGCACACACACTGCGGGCAATTTAGATTCCTCAATGACCTGGAACACATGTCTTTGGACTGTGGGGGGAAACCAGGGCACCCCGAAGAAATTCATGTGGACACGAGGAGAACAGGCAAACTCCACACACACTGAGCAGGGATTGAGCGAATATTTTATCGCACTGACCGGGCAATTTGCTGTGCCACTGTATCGCTGCCAGTACCCCTAAAATTCTTCCCAAGTGACTGATAGGGCCAGAGGCTTGGAATACACGGGCACAAGAAAGGAGTCTGTGTTGGTTTCACAGTGCTATCAGCAACATTGGGCTCATGATTTATTAATCCTGGAAGGAAACCACCGCATAAAGCAAGAACAAGGTATAAGACACTGTAACCAGTGATTACCATGCAAAAGTCCGTCAGCACACCTGTACGCTGTAGTCTGCACCTTTTCCTTGAGGTTGCCGGTACGCCGCCAGCGCACAGGGCGCCCGCCGACTCATTGATATGTCTTGCTTTGAGAGAGCACGGCGATATTTTTCTCTTTCTCCAGCCGCTGGTCATTAGAGTATAAGGAGAGGCGCTAATGGTGTCTCAGAAGGATGGTTCAGTGGGACATGGGGTGAAATTAGCAGCCAGGTTTGTGTCACCCTTCCTTCTGTCCTTAATGAGGCGGGGGTGGGGGCAGACTTCGTAACGACATGCCAGTCGATGACTATTAAAACCTGTTAAATCACTCGGTCCCTCTCGCACACAGATACACACCTACTTCCTTCAGCCTTTTCTGCTTCTTAGCTGCGGTCAGAACGCACACACATACACGCAGTCTGAAAGCACTTGTCCCAAGCAGGGTCACAGCGAACCAGAGCCAACCCAGAAACACACGGCGTGAGGGGACGCGCCCAGGACGGGGCACCAGTCCATCACAAGGCACCCCAAGCACTCGAACCCCAGACCCACCAGAGAGCAGCACCCGGTCAAACCCGCTGCGCTGCTGCTCCACCACGCCCTCTGCTGTGGTCGGAATGCTCAGTGTAATTCAGTTGGGTAAACAGGGTAATACCCCCCCATCCCAGAGTATTTAAAATTATGACCCGTCCCACCTCATAATTAGTTTGATCTTACCTTCCATCAAAGGAGTGTGAAATGCCTTTGTCATGTACAAGCTAAAGTATTCATAAAAGATAGAGCCAATAATGAGAATATAATTGCGGTTTTCATATCAATCAAAAAATTTGTATAACTGGAGAAAACGCTAACCTGTTGAGAAATGGTCAAAGCGTCTCCTACTTCAGCCAGCTAGTGCTCAGTTCAGTCTGTGGCCCAACACTGACAGCAGTTACATTATTGCGCACGGTGTTGTATTATTATTATTACACAGTATAAGAGCATTATTAGCTGGGAGCATAGCTGGTTTGCGCGAACTGATATTATATTTCCGCTCCGCCCTGGTCAGTTAACACGGATGCCTTGGCTGCGCTGCAGCTGCACCCAGGCGCACAAATGAGGTACGGCAACATAATTAACTACCTCACTTTCGGTTCTTCACACTAGAACCGCAATAATTAGCGGCCTCATTGTGAGTCTCCCTCGTATATACGTTCGATACCCGCGGGACTCGGAGCGGTTGACACGGGGAAGAATGCGAGGTGTGGAGCGGCGTCGCGGAGGGGTTCGTGCGTGTGTGCGTGCGTGCGTGGCCTGCTGTCAGTCAGCCGGACGGGGCATTAATCCCGGGCTTGTTTAGCTGCCCTGCTGCTTGCACCGATGGGGCACATTGTGGCAGGGGGAATTGGGGGGGGAGACTCCATTTTTGTCATGCAAAGCAGGGCCAAAGAATATAATTGGGTTTGCGAGAGCGAACGATGTCTCCTTTGTGGACGGGCCCTGTGCAGTCACTTTGCGGGGCCCATTGTGTCCAGGCCCACAATGGCATTAATTTGTGCTCCTGGCCCCAGCTCTTCCTGCAGTCAGCTCCTGTCCGTTCCACTCTGGCTCCACGCTTCACTTCCACGCTCCAGCAGAGCCGGGGAAGAGGGCAAAAAAAAAAAAGGGAGACTTTGGAACCCCCCTCAATTCCCTTATTCCCTTCCATCAAAAAAAAAAAGGGGAAGAAAAAAAGGAAAAAATTCTCACATGCTTTGCCCCTTCCGTTCAGAATTAGACCCCTTGTTTCTCCGTTTGGGCTGGAATCTGTTTGCGTGCGCAAAAAATCGCGTTGGGAACGATACCTGGGTGCCGCGCGGAGCAAACGGGTAATTGTTCTCGGAAATAAAGAGCGTCCGCCTCCAAATGCGTAGTAGAGCCTTCTGCTATTTTAGCTCACCGCGCCTAATCCTTGAGTGATTTATTTCCACCTGTGAAATCCAAAGTAGAGATGTGCGGCGCACGCGTGCAGAGGCTGCTCTCACCGGCGCCCAACCGTCGTGGTGGACGAGGGAGTCCATCCTGGCGACGAGATGCGGTCGGGGTTTAGACCCTCTGGACTGGACGGGACGCTTTTCCAGCATGTGAAAGTGAGCTTTAACGGATACGAACGCCGAGGTGGAGGTTTCGACGTGCGCGAAGCCGTCCCTCCTCTGCCCGCGGGCTCTCCGAGCAGCAATACGTGCGTAAGAGCGCTGTTGGCGCCCCGTCTGATGGGTTCTCCCGTGTTGGATCCCCTCGGATGCAGCAATTAAACACCGGCGTGCGCTGTTGTCGCCTGCCGGGCCGCTGAATAGCCGCTCTGCTCTCCCGCCCGCGTCCCCTAAGTACGGCCGCTGCTCCGAGCCCCCTTCCGCCTAAAGACTGGAACAATCTTTAAATTAGCACTCGAGCCGCCGCTACAAAGGAGTGCACTTAACACTTATGAGATCCGCTCGGCGAGTCCCGAACGCGCGTCCTTGGCGAACGCGAACGCCGCTTCCCCGTGCCAAGGAGACGAGCGCGGAAATCGGGCGGGCAGATGCGAGGGGAAACGAGCACGAAATGGCGAAAAACGACGCCATCCCAGCAGCTCTCTCGTTTTTTTTTTTTCCCCCCTTTCCCTTTCTTTTCTTTTACACATCAAACGGAAGGCAGCCCGTCAGCAAATGGACGCGCGCATTTCCTCCGAGAGACGCCGGGGCCCGGGTCCCCGCCCCCACACACAAATTGAATAGCGGCTAACCTTGTCATATTTAGTGCACTTTTAATGGCCCCGTGTCTCGTAAAGGTGTAATCATGCGTGATAATACCCGGCCAAAGTTACTAAGCTACGAGCAGTCTTGTGTGTGTTAAAGTGGCCTCTTTTTTTGTTGAAAGGTCATTCATAACTTGGCTGTGCCGCTGATGTACAGTGAGAGATATTGATTGATTAATGTATAAAGTGCTGGGAATCCATTTGCCTCTGTGAGAGGGAATAAAGCAGAGACTTGCACTCTCTCTCTGTCTCACTCTCTGTATTTTCACCTCTCCCCCCATTGTTCGAAGGGCATCGTTTTTCGCCGGCTGAGTTTAAGGCACAAAAGGGCTGTTTCTGCCAAGTAATGCATTCAAAGGAACATTGATTCTCATCAGTGTCAGTTGAATTACCCTCAAAGGGTTGACAAGGAGTTGCTCTTATATTAACCTTCGAGCCTTTTTTTCCGCGCCTCTAAAAGAATTTCTGGCTTTCTGGTCGGAGCCTCGGCAGACCTCTCCGTGTTTAGAAGCTGTGAGAACGCATGCATTTTTTAAAAGTCTCCAACGTGCGAGAAGTTTTCTCGTCCTCATTTCCGGGTTTTTTTTTTTTTTCCTTCCCACCCTCCGTTTCGTTTCCTCTCTCTTATGATGATCGCTTAACAAATTACTGCGCTCGTCCAATTCTTCCCATGTACAGCTTGTGCTTTTATTTCCTTAATAGCTTTGTTTCTCTCTCTCGCTCCGTTCCGATCCTTTATTTTTTGGTTCGCTGTGCCGCTGGGAGACCGTGGGTGGTCATCTGCGCGTCTGCCCTGTTTGAAGGCACGGATTTGCTCCCGCCCGGGCCCACCGGGCTTCGTTTGCCTGCTTTACGGAGCCCTCGAGGCAGGGAGTCACAGGGTCAGCGCCTCTGCGCGCGGGGAAGGGAGACCCCCATACAGCCCCGGGCCCGGCAGGGAGCCCCTGGGAGACACCTCCTCAAAGACAGAGCGCCCCGCGAATCGTGGCTTGCGACTTGGACTCGCGGGCGGACGTGATGATCCTTGCCGCTTTCATCTCCATTGGAGGCGCCTCCATTAGAATTCTTTATCTTTGCGCCCCTGGTTGTCGTTGACAATGCCGATAAGGACACCGATGGTTGGAAGACATTAAACCGTCGCCCCTTCGCGAAACACTCTTGATAAAGAATGCATACATGTAGATTAATTTAATAATGAAGGCTATTAGTAACGCTTCTGTTAGACGTTGTAATTATGAATTGTTTTATGCTTTATAGGGGTGTATTCATTAGTTTGCCTATTGACAGTACAGCGTAATTGATGAGAACGAAAACAAGGCCGTAAGGTTTTCGAGAGCAGGCGCGCGTGGCTTGGTTATCGCTCGCTCGTGGCTAGAAGGACGTCAGCTGGCGACGTTCTCACAGGTGCCTTTCCGAGCAAATGCTGGTCAGCGTTATCTATAGACAGCGAAGGGAAGGGAGGCGTGAGGGACTTTTGGGTCTTTTGGTTTTGTTATGGTCGTATTTATTTCTTTAGCGAGCGTGCCGTTGTATTTAAAAGCGCGGACTTCGCTGGTGCTCTTCTTTGTCGTGGCCCGCGTGTTTGCGTGTGTCTCTGCGTGCTGTGGCTAGTAGCCTGTCCAGCGGAGGCCCGAGCAGCATAGCGCCACCTGCCCAAAGCCCTCTGAGGCTCAGCATCAACCACGGAGACCTGTCTGCGCCCCCTTAGATGCCCTCCTACCCCGCGAAGGAGCGCCGTAGCGGGTGGAGAGCGCGGTCGCTTCGGCCGACTCCACAGCCGAGCGCCGACGGCGAGCGCACGGCCCCCGCGCACCGTCGTCAAAGTACCTTTACGTGTCAACTCGCTGTATTTCATCTTGATGAACGCTAGGCGTGTCCCATGCTTCCGAATCCCAGCGGACAGCTCTCAGGTAATCACTTTTACAGTGGCAGAGATGGAAAAATATTTAAATGAGATAACGCTGCATTTCGAAGGCGAGCCTCTTGCGCACGGTGATATAAGGGGGCGCGAGCCATGCTGAAAAGTTTACTTTGGGCGGAAGAAATAGCAAACGTAATGGTGCAGTAATTCATGCAGGCCGGTGTTTTTCGAATGCTGGTAATTATTTAGGAATACTCTCTTTCCGCCGCGTCGTCTCACCGAAGCGGATCTCATTTCCTAGGCATAGACGGGAATGCATACACTTAATAATTATTGTGCTTAATGCTCTAGTCATAATCCCAGGTTTTATGATGGTTTTCTAATGATTTTCTAATGATGTTAAATATTAGCAGAAAGTACAGCTGTAATTTTAACACAGCGGTCATTTTTTTGCTGCGCTATCAGCGCGCGGAATTGCGAATGCAATGAATATTGTGCTCTGAATTAGATTTAAAGGCCGCCTCTTTTCTTATTTTCTCCGTCTGTCTCTCCCTTCCTCTCTCTCTCTCTCTCTCTCTCTCTCTCGCGTGCGCGTGCGCACCCCCCTCTGCCATAAATCCTCATCACCGCACTATTGAAGCCCCCCGCCCTTCCCCTGCAGTCCCAGGTGGGAAAGCGATTAGAAGAGGGGGCTATTTTATTCGGTCTCGCAGCCCATCCATGGCGATCATTTGTAAAAATGCTCGACTGAAATGAGATAGACCCAACCCAGCAGGAAAAAAAAAAGAAAGTCCTGCTGCGGCCTCCTGGGAAATAATTCCTTTACAAAAAAGGAGAAAGAAGATGGGGGGGGGGGGGGGGGGAATTTGCAGGGACAACAAAAAATAATTTCTCTGAATGGCTATCAAACGAAGGAGCAAGCTCATTTCGTGAAGAGTGACAATGTCGGGCAAAATATGTATTGAAGACAAAGACTTTGTCTCCTGCCTGAGCCTCTACAGTGAATTACCCCCCCCCACTTTCTTATAACCCCCCCACAGCTTTTTAATTAAATGGCTGCCGCTCCATCTCTCTATTCGTAGCTCCCCATTACAGAGGGCAGATAAGGGATTGCTATCTGTAGCATGTTAAGAAAGGCTTCTGGGCAGCCAAGCCTCATGAAATTTGTCACAAGATCTCATTTTCCTCATTGCCAGACGTGATGCTTATAATTGATGTGGAGGCAGTAGTAATTTATTGGCCGTTCGCAATTATCATCCCATACAGGCTGGGGGATGTGACTGCAATTTAGATTTGAGGTGGGGGGTGCGAATGGGGGGAGGCACGGCGGCGGGGGGCGCATGCATTACGAGAACCTGTTTTTTTTTTTTTTTTTTTTTGATTTTTGTCGCCTCCTCGTCCGAGTCCCAAAGTACGCGAGCGTGCGGACGGACGGGTTTCCCCGCCTAATTGACCCGCGTGGAAGAGAGGCGGCGGCAGGGGCGGAGGTGGTGGTGCTGTCCCTGCCGCAGCTGGGCTGGGGGTGTCTGCGTTTGAGCAGAGGAGAGGAGAAGAGAGGAGAGGGCCAGCGAAGGTCACCACTGCCCAATTACAGCTCCCTGCAGCTCGCTTCACTTCTACCTCTCTTTTTAATTTGCCTCCTAATTTCATGTTCGCAGTAATGATATTGCAGGGGGATTTTTTTTTTTTTTTTTTTTTACCCAATTCAGTCATTTGAATACTGAAGAGGAAGGAGGGTGTTACACTCCATTAAGGAAAGCTGCAATCAAATGTTTTATATTCTATTTTAATCCATTCCTGAATTTATTTACTTCATTACCTTTCCTAGACAGATTCTGGCATGAAAGGAGGGATGCATTCCGTACCCAAAAGGAAATATATCAGATTAATCCGAACAGCACAAATCAATCCTGGGTTTTTGGAACCCTGTCGATGTTTAATGATCACGGGAGCAGTGCTCTGATTTTAAAAATGGCCCCACTTCATTAATTTGCCCCTCCCGGTTATAACATTAAACATTAAATAAATAAATCTTCAATTTGCCACGGCGAGCGACGGCGCCTGCCTTTAAAACATGCAGTCATTAACACAGGGATGTCATTAGGGATATGAAGGCAGCACTTAAGTTTAAAAATGAGGCAGTTCCACTCCCCTGTCCCCAGTGCGGGTCACGTGACCCCTCCGGGCCAAGGACAATGTGTTAGGTGATGGCCGTCCATTAATAACACGCCACTGGGTGGTTGGGGCTGTGGCAGGGCTCTGTGCGTGTGCGTGCGTGTGGGTGTGTGTGCGGGCGGGCGCCCGTTCTTCCATTTAGTAATCATCTTTGTTTATTGTGTGTGTGCTTGCGTCGCTCTGTGGATGTCGGTGTGTCCCCCTAAGTGTGCGTAGGGGCTCCCGGGATGCGTTTTGCGGGGCGGGTCCCCTTCATCGGCAGCTTGCCCGCTTTGCCGGGACTCTGCGAAGAGCAGATGGCGTGAGATGGTTTCCCCGTCAAACGTGCCCTCTGTGTGTTTTATGACCCGGTGGAGTCCGGAGTGCAGCTTCCATCATCTGACCCGGAGGGTTTGCGCACACCCCAGAGCGGTGTAAGCGTGCCGCCGGACCTTGTGTGCAGCGTGAGCGCGGCGTCCGCAAGCCGACAGGCCGACAGCGAGAGGACGGCGGCTGCGACGGAGGAGAATCGTCCGTCATAAGAACAGAAAAGGTGTCCCGTGAGCCGGATCCCTAGCTGGTAAAAACAAGGAAATGAAAGAATGAGGGAAATAAAAGAACGGCGCCGCTTTACCGCTCCCCATCGCGGCCGGCTGCGTCGGGCGTAAAGATCGGTGTTTCCACGCCGAGTCCTCCGGTTTTCACTCTGCATCTCGGCACGCGTGCGTGCGTGCGTGCGTGCGTGCGTGTGTGTGTGGAAGAAGCTTTCTGACTGACGAGTTTTATTTTCTGTTTTCTGCCCGACGTTGCCATGGGGATGCGCTTGGCCGTGGGCCTCAAGCCTCGGAAACACCCTGATTTGCGGAGCTCCTGGAGACCGGCGCGGAAGCGGGAGAGCGTCGGCTCCGGGTGCGACGCTCGTCCCCACGCCGCCTGCCCGCTCGGCGTAGGGGCTCCGAGAGCCTGTTCCAAATGTTCTTTCTTCGGAGACGGTGGGCGCCGGGGGTCCGGCATCGCTCCACGCCTGCCCTGCCGTGCCGGGTCTACCTGTTTGCGTAGTCGACCCGCGCTCGGGTTGTGCAGCTCCCGCATTAGACTTTCAAATGGTGGTGCGGCGGGAGGCAGGGAGTTGTGCCTTTTTTTCTCTTTATTAATCATACCTGTTTGTCCTGTGGGGAGTTGGCGGTCTGCTGAAAGCGCGTCCCGAGCGCAGAGGAGCGTCTTCGCTGCGGCAGAGGTAATCCCGTGGCCCGGGACAGCGCGAGGCCGCGGGGGGCGTCGGAGAGAAGGTGGGGCCGGCGTACGGCGCCCGTCGCCCCATTATCTGCGTAACACACCGAAACACGCTTTAGGCAGCCAGCATGAAATTGTTAATTGTTCAGCCCACTCGTGCGTCGCTCAGGGGACGGACGCCGCTGCGAGGACCTCGCTCAGGCCTTGGGTGTCTGCCTCGCCGCCTGAGTTTCTCGCTGACTGTCGGGCTGGAGGAACGAGCGTCCCCGACGAAACGCTTCCCCGGAACGTGGTTTTCGGCGTCACGTTTTACCTTCCTTCGGTTACCCAGCTCGTGGCGGTTTTGAAAGAGGCCGTATTCCAAGTGTGCCGCCGGGATCTCCCTGCGATACTTCGAGGACGGCCTGCAGTAGGCAGGGTAACTCGAGGTCCTAATTCGTCTCCGTGGTAACTGCCTCAAAAACAATCTCTGGTAAAGTACGTTCTCCATCTCCGCTCCCAGTCAAATAAAAAAAAACAAGCTGGCAAGTTCGCCCCGGCAAGGCAGTACGTGCGTGCGCCAGAGAATTGGCGCGGCGGGCAACACCGGGCTGTACTCTTGGATGTGGGTTTGAATCCGACTCGGTCTGCGCGGAGTTTCCATGTTCTCTCCGCGTTCACGTGGGTTGCCTTCCACGGTCCCGAGATGTGTTTCAGGTGAACTGGTGACAAAAAAAAACTGCCGTTAGCATGCGCATGGGGGGGTGCGATGGCGCAGCAGGCTTGGCCGGGTCCCGCTCTCTCGTGGGTCTGGGGTTCGAGTCCCACTTGGGGTGCCTTGCGATGGACTGGCATCCCGTCCTGGGTGTGTCCCCTCCCCCTCCGGCCTTGCGCCCTGTGTTGCCGGTTTAAGCTCCGGTTCGCCGCGACCCCGCTTGGGACAAGCGGTTTCAGAGAGTGCATTCGTGTGTGTAGCGTGCACATGTTTTAAACATTGCTCTTCTGTGAGTATTGGTGTATCTACCACTGTAAGGTCCTGGGTGACACCTACATCCATTTTTATTTTACTGATGCTTTTCTCCAAAGTTACTTACAGAGTGAAGCTACTTTAATTATTTAACTTTTTCTACTGCTGGGTAATGTGTTTTGGAGTAAAGGATTCCAGCCCACATCAGCTGAATCCAAAGACAGCAGGTCAAACCAGTAGGCTATAGTGATCCATGGTGCTCTGTCTGGTGGGGTCCTCCGTGTGTGGAGGGGCTGCGCCTGCCTCTCTCGCCTGCTTCATCGGAACACATGCAGATTCCGCAAGAGTGTGTCCTGTGCACGGGTCACTTTATGGCCATCCACGCCCAGCGAGACACCTTGCTCGTCCATGGCCTGTGTGGCTCCTTCTCCTCAGACGCGCTGAGAAGAAAGTCACGGAGCGTCGTCGTCCAGCGCGGTTACATCCACGTTCCCAGACCGGGACCCGTGTCCGTGGCACCACGCGCCGCGTCACGTTTCACTTCCAGGCAGCCCTCGCTTTGTCTCTCGCTCCGCCCCGACAGCCCTGTGCTTCGAGGAGGACGCGGCTGAAGCGGCGAAACCCCGTCTTCGCTCTCAAACACGCGGGCTGAAGGGCCTTTCTAAGCGCTAATCAATGAGTCTTAAGAAGCGACATTGATCTCAATTAGGAAAGTTTGAGAAGAAACAGCTGGTTTAGCTGGGAAGGGTGGCTTTGTGGTGGTGGGGGGGGGGGGGGGTTGCAGTCCGTGGCGCTGCGTACCGCTCAGACAGCCCCGCTCCTCATTCCACACACTCTTGCCAAGTTTTGTGTTTGTGTGTGGAATTCCTGTCCAATTTCTGTCTGGACACTGTCAGCTTTTACCTTTTGCTTAAATTGGTAACTTTCTCATTCCGCTTTTTTGTTTTACGTTTTGTTTACGGCGCGAATAATCCCGCTTAGGCAGCCGTGCTGCCCTCCGACCCTCAAAGTGCGCTGCTGCTCAACCCGACGGGACAGACGTCTGTTCTCCGCTTCCGCCCGGCCTCCTTCCGAAGCGAACCGTTGGAACATCGCGCATGGCGACCCCACCGACAGCCCGAGAATCCTTAAGTAAAAGCTGCCGCGGCATCTGTCCTTTGACTCGGACGTCCCTAATGAGCAGGGGAGCGCGGGGGAGATGGCAGCCGCTCGCTTGGACGGGAATTGATCGCATTAATTGGTATGCCAATATGTAAGCTTGTTACATCCACCATTGCTTGGGATGATGGCTAACAAGTCCTGCTGATCAATGGAACCAATAAAGGCTTCTTCCATTAATGAGCAATGTGGTAATTAATGTTATCCCTAAACCAATTAGAGAGGGCAGTGCATCTGTGGGTAAGCCGAGCCGGTGGCACTGCCATTTTCTCCCGTTATTTATCCCTCCTCGCCGCTTGTGCTCGGCGCGCGGTCCTGCGGAGGGGCCGAGCGCCCCCCCCCCCCCCCCCCCCCCCGATACACACACCTCCGAAATAAGAACACGGTCTGCGGCATCTGTGTTTCTTGTATTCACACGTGCTGAAGTGTTACACCAAAGCTTTTCATCTGTGTAATCTCACACTTTACGGGGTGACATTTAAAGAACCCGCACTTGAGTCCGCCGCCGACTCGGGCACGCGGCGACAAAAGGGTGAAATCCGAGTTAGCCACGCCAGCCCTCTCCGTCAACCTGGCCGCGTTGGCTCTGCTTCCGCGTGAAAGCAGGTAGGGTCCCTAATGCTCCGGGCGGTTTCCGCAGAGACGGCCCAGTTTCGCCGTTCCTCTCGCCTGCGCTGGGGCGCAGGGCGTGTAGGTCCAGGGCCGCGCTCTACATCTGCGTGTGCGGTTCTCGGAGCGATCCCGCAGGGCGGCGCGACAAGCCCAGACGCTCGGCGAAAGGGCTGATGGACACGCGGCAAACGGCACGCTTATAAATCAATGCTATTGTTTTTGAGCCGAACGGCAAGACGGGTCCTGCCTGGAATCCGTTACCTCACTTATCTGAGAAGTCCATTTAAAGAGACCGTTTTTCTCCCGTCCCCCTCGTTCCGGAGCGCTGTGGAAAAGGCGCTGTTTTTCCCCTTGTACAATCCCAGAGTTGGGTTATTACTGTAGCGCGAGATATTGGCGATAAGGTAACACCTGGCGCATTTAATTGAAGACCTGTGCTCTCATTCTGGAAGGGAAAGAAAGCGAAAAGAAAACTATTATTGTAATCTCACTTGGCCAGACCTTTTCCTCGAGTTCCTCTTAAATTGCAGGTTAGTCTGCGGGCCTTCGTCAAATGAGAGAGCCGCCGAGGTGCCCCCATGCCTTTTGTCATTGTTTTCCGCAAATTTTCGAGCTTTGGCCTTTAATTATTTGCCTGTCGTGCCGTGTTAAAGAGGAGCGGTATGTTCCAGAGCTTTGGTTTCTCTACATGTTTCAGTGATGCGATGGGAGAGGGGGACTCGCTCGTGGCCACCTCTCCGACATGGGGCCAACGAAGGCATGTCGAGGGGGTGACGACAGGGGCGTGAGGTCTTACCGAGTGTGGGATCAACCCGGCGAGCGGGAGGACCGCATCCGTGGCTGCTCTTTAAAAACCAGGTAGACCTGCGAGAGGTTATGTGGAGCATTACAGGAGCGAGAGGGTGGGACCCGGGGGCGGAGGGATGGGGGGTCCTCACATCAGTTATTCCGACCCGAAACCAACAGCATTAATCAGTAGTTACAGCAGGGCAGGCTAAATAAACAGTAAGTAAGCTGTCTTGGGCAAGAGAACGTCAATTCCGAGAACTTGCTCAATCCTTCGCCGTGAATGGTTCCGTATTGACCCCCGCCGGACCCCAGGAGGATTACCTAATTGAAAATTGATATTGAATTGATGCCGTGGGCCATTTGCATATTGATCATAAACAAGCAGGAAGGCACGGAAAGTGCGCAGAATCGATAGGGCCCTTCCGAGCGCCAGGCGCGCTGCCGCACGTGGCGAGTTCCTGCTCCGGGGGTTCATCGCCCCCGCTTGCTAAGGAGCGCTTGTCTGGAATCGCACCCCCGAGTGTTAGGTGCATTATGGGGATGGGGGATCTAGGGAGCGCGGCGAGGGCTTGAGGACGCTGGCTCCACCTCCCTCGCAAGGAGCCGTGCCCAGCTACCCGCATTCGTGGTTTCAGTCCAGGGCCGACATGGTGAAGCAGATTGCTTTTCAGCTCGTTTATCTGGTTCTTTCTCAACTTCGGTGGCTTGTCCTTTCGTGAACCACGGGCTTTCGCAGCACTGTGACTCCTTTCAGGAAATTTGTCCTCCTCGGGACAAGTGCAGTGGAAAGTACTGCTTCTCCTGACGTTTGGACGAAGGAACCGGACCTCTAACCGCAAGTTTGCCGGCTCCAGTCCTAGGGACGGCTGGCGCTGCGCTCACAAAATATAGTGAATGTGAAATGCTTACATAAAACGTACAGCTGTGTAAACAGGTAAAAATGTAAAACTGTGAGCTGTGTAAACTTTAGATAAATCTGGTGCACAGCGGAGTAACCGTCTGGGATGTTTCACGCGTTGAGCAATTCGGTGGAGCACAACTGTTGTGTTGTGGTTAGTTGACCGGGGCGAAGAGAGGGAAGATTAAAGTTGGTAATTTGGGCCCCCGCAGTGAACTCGGCAATCGTAAATCCCGACTATCTACAGCGTGTTTGTCTGTGTTTGCGCTCTGCCTGTTGGATCACGGATATCTTGAACTCGCTCCATCTCTGGAGGAGAAAGAACAATCTTAGATAGATCAAACAGGCTCTTTTTAATTTATGGCGGAACATTCACAGCATTGCAATACAAAGGAGAACTGAAACCCACCAGTTTTAAGGCACAGATTATTATTCAACACATGCATGCCTCTCACCAAAGCCCCAGTAATGGTTTCCACATGCCGGGGCGGGGGAAGGAGAGGGCGAGGGCGAAGGCGAGAGAGAGGTCTGCCACCCCCTCCTCCTATCCGGCCCTGGCCTAGTCTTCCCCCCACTGCAGCCCCACACCCCCCACCTCCACAGGTGGGAAGAATAAGGCAGGAGGGCCTCTCTGTTAACCTGTACCTTGCCAGGGACCCCACGACTGCGGGTCTTGGTTGAAAATGAGGGACACGCATGTCTCACCCGTCGTAGGGGACCGGAGACAGCTGTAGCTTCCAGTCCCTAGGGAGGAGTGGTTAGCAGTTAGTGCAACGGTCAGATCGTCCCGGTCCCCAAAACGCACCTTGCTGGTGTCTGCAGCCGTGCACGGGGACCCGTCCTGCATCCCGTTGCTTTATTACCGGCCGTTTCATCGACTTGGTGCCGCCAAGCTGATGAACTGAGGCTGTGGACAAGAGCACATAATTGGGGGAAACAAATTCTCGTCACAGGCCCTCGACCGCGGCCGCAGGGACAGGCGTGGCTGGTGTGCGGGAGCGACCGGAGAGACACCCGGACCAGCGATTGGATGAATGGAGCAGTAGCGGGGTGCGGTACGCAGACGATCCAGCCCATTCCTTCATTCTTGTCATGTCCTGTTGAGTCCTCTCAGAAGCTGTGTCCTCCCCGCCGTGAGCGCGTCTCTTATACATCCCGCTGCTGCAGAAGTTACAGCTCAGTGAATGAAAGGGAGAGGAGATCATTCTCAACTCCTGTACGTGCTCACGACATAGCTTTGTGCAAGGCCTTTGTCAGCAGAGACGGGTGGTTAGTCTTAGAGCCGCACAGGTGTTCCTCTTGGACACAGGACACAAGACTGTCATTCAGGACATCACTGTGGGAGTGATGTCTTGAATGACTGGTGACAGCTGTGTACACTGACGCCTATAAGAGCGCGTAGAATACAACTGTGCAGTGATGTAGAAAGGTGGACACACCAGGGCCTTTTCTCTTGAAAGAGTTTTTTTGGTTATTATTCCTTTGCTCAAGGAGGGGCGAGGTGGCGCAGCGGGTTTGGCCGAGGGCTGATCTCTGGTGGGTCTGGGGTTTGAGTCCTGGCCGGGGCGCCCTGTGGCGGACTGCTGTCCCATCTTGGGTGTGTCCCATCCTGGGTGTGTCCCCTCCCAGCCCTGTGCTTCTGGGTCAGGCTCCGGCTTTTCGCGACCCTGCTCGGTACACGTGGTTGTAGGTATTGCATGTGTGTCCATTGTTCATTTAGCAAGCCCTAAGCAATTTAACTGCTTCTTTGATACAGATACTTACAGTGATTTACATTTATTCATACAGCTGATGCTTTTTTCAAAAGTGACTTACGGTGTTAAGCTACTTAGAATTATTTACCCATTTACACTGCTGGGAAATTTTACTGGAGCGATTTTTCGGGTTAGTACATCAGGAATCTGTAAGTACCCTCAAGGGTACTAAAGCTGAAGGTGAGACTCAAACCTGGAACCTTTGGGTCCAAAGGCAACAGATGTAACCACTACTTGACAAGTTGCCCCTGTTCAGTTTACCTCTTTATATCACTGTATCAGTTCAGGGTAAGTACCTTTATCAGAGGTACCATAGTGGGATTTTAACCCAGGTCTTTCAAAATGGAAGGGAACAAGTTGAACGTGTGGTGGGTTCAGCCAGTTCCCACTGTGTGGCAGGTCTTGGGTTCGAGTCCTGCTTGGGGTACCCTGTGATGGACTGGTGTCCTGTCCTGGGTGTGTCCCCTCCTCCTTCGGCCTTGCGCCCTGTGTTGCCGGGTTAGGCTCCTGCCTGCTGCATCCCCACTCGGGACAAGCGGTTGTTGACGATAAATGGACAGGTTGAACCACTTTGCTGCCTTGTTTCCCCACTTTAAAATAAATATGAGTTCAGAATTAGTATTAATAGAAATATTAAAATGCTTGGTGGGACTTGGTAGTATCTTTCGCGCCGGGCTTCGCACAGTCTTGCCGACGGCCGACCAGGTCCGCTCTCGCTTCCTCCTCCTCAGACAGGGCAATTTACCGCCGCGGCTGCTGGCTGCGAAGCACAGACGTCTCTTCCGCTCCGATGAGGCCTCGGGCCTCCTCTGCTGCCAAAAGGCTGAGCGGCGTCCCGTGGGACGTGCAAGAGAAGTGAAGTGCGCTCACTTGACCCTCGTGACCCCGGCTGCGGGAGCTGAGCATGGGGTAACCGCGGTGCTCTCGCATCGTCGGGGCAGGGCCCCGAACCCGGGCCGGGGGACGGGAGCGGAGCACAGGAAGAGCCGTTGCGAAATGGAGCTCCGCGCCGAAAAGATGATGTTTCCTGCGGACGGCAGGCATCGGTGCTTCAAATTGGCGAAGTGATGAGGTTCAGATTAGCATAGGCTGATAGGAGATTGGATGGATATACTGTTGGGCCCAGATGAAGCTGATAACTAGATAGGTGAAGAGATAAATGTGGCGCTCCGCCGCTCTCTGGGGTTACAGTCGCTGCTGTGATTAAGCTTGTAAGGTAGGCGCATATATAAATAAATTAATACGGCGAGGAATTTGAGATATTAAATGAATATATTGCAAGAACTGAATAATAAAAGCGTGATTTAATTGCAGAATGTGAGTCCTGGCAAGGTCTTGGGGGAATAATCATTATATGCATCACAAACTATAAATCTAAATGAGATCCACCCTTACAATATGTAAATGCGCAGGTACAGGGGAGGAGAGTGTTTTGCATGTCACTGTTTATCTGAGCGCGTGTGCGCTTGGCTGTCATGTCACTGCTTCTGGTTACATCTTCATTCCGCCGCTTCCCGGTGAAGACGGGGCTCCTTTTAATTTCCCGAGGAATTCCGGTCTATTTGCGATCCCGCGAACTCTGCGAAGGCGGCACGCGCGGGGACGGCGCTCTCTCACGCACGTGACGTCAGCGGAAGCGGCGCTGTGCCAGCTTTCCCGATTCTTCCGCGTCTGTACGCTACCTGGCTGCTCCGTCCCCACCCCCCCTCTAGTAACTCACGCGCCAGTGGCAGGGGGTCATTCTCAGGGGGGAAAGTGGCAGATTAATTCTGTAACCTTGAAAGTTCAGGAGCGAATTTGTTTGAGTGATTTGGAATGGAAGGAGGAAATTGCTTTTTTATTAAGTAGTTTATTTATTTATTTTGCCCCTCGATGATTTCTGCTATGAAAGTGTGCGCCGCCTGTCAATTCTCCTGACGAGCGCACGCGCACCCCATGGGCGTGGCCTCCCGCCGCACACGAGCGCCGCGCCGTTTCGCTTTTGCCGTAAAGCGCCACGGCGCTCCTTTTATTGGCGGGAAATGTAATCATGGCTGGAAAAAACACCAGCTTATGGCACATCCATAATAATTACATTAGAAAACAGAGATGGGTTGATTATGTTGTGCATAATTACTGTGGAAAAAAAGTACTTTGTCCATTAAGACTTAATAGTAGTAATACTTGAAGCAATCCGATTAAGAGCAGTTTCTCGTTTCTCTGGCTGCATATTAAGGATCTCTGAGAGTGATTGCAATTAAAAACGTGGGCAGCGGCGGCAGCAGGAGTAGCGCGTGGCCGTCGGCGTGGGCCGCGATTGGTCCGGTCCCGGGGTCATCGAAGGGGGCGGGGCTACACCGTTCAGCTTCCGCGGAGCCTGCGAGCCGACCTGCTGAATTATTTAGTCCAGCTGCGGGATGGTGGCAGCGGAGCCCGGGTCCCGCAGTGGCCGGCTGGCGCCGCTCTCCCCAGTCAGCGACCATTAGGGGGACTGGGCAGGGGCTGCCAGGAGCGGGGCTGGGCCGGTTCGGGCTGACGACTTTCCCGATGCGATGCCCGCCCCGGCGACACACACACGGCACCCCGGCGGCCGCCGCGAAGGAATTGGCCCGATTTTCACCGAGATCAAAGTGCATAACTTTATTTTAATTAAAATGGAGAGGTTCGAAAAAAGAGAGCGGGAAAGCAGCAGCGGCAGCCCATTTTGCTATTAAGGAGAAATGTCAGGCGCAGACGCGGCGCGATAGTGAGCGCGTGCCCCTTTGTTGTCCCTCCTGACATTGCAGGCTAATTTTTCATGGTTATTTGAACTGGAAAATGAAAGAGAGGTTTGCGATTATTTCCTATAAATGACAACACAATCGCATTACGCTTCAGTACAAACACAGAGAGGATATTGCTTTTTCATATTTCATGTGAAAGTAATGGAAGGGATATGCAAGAGAGGGAGAAAGGAGCAGAAAGGGGGGGGGGAGAGAGAAATAATTCTGTGTTTGATTTGTATTACAAAACGGGCCTGATACGGAGCGAGTGGAGTGAGCCGAGCGCCGCCGTTCCGCACTCTTCCTTCCTTGGGCTTGGCTCCCCCCCCCGCCGCCGCCGGGAGGGACGTGTGTGCTTGCGGACCCTCCTGCGGTGGCTCTCGGGGTTCGGTGCCCTCGCTTGTGTTCTGCTGGCACGCGCTGGGCTGGCGCCACGACGCGGACGGAGCTGCGCGCGCACCACCGGTGCGGCGGTCCGGAAGGACGTCGGACCGAGGATGTGGCCCCCGCCGCCCACCTCCCAGCGCCTGCCAGCTCGGTGGATGCCGGCCGTGCGCTCGGTCCCCGTGCCTCTCTGTGTCACACACACCTGTCACATCCTGCGACGGAGCAGTCATTTCAGCTAGCTGCCCTGCCCTGCCCCTCCAGCACATACACACACACACACACACACGCAGAAACGCACACGACACGTTCTTCCGGATTCAGAGCCCCGGCATGGCATGTTTTTGCATCATTACTCTCTGGGCAGAATCAAGTCTTAAATAAATAAATATACAAACCTCGGTTGTTTACATTAGTGGACAAACTTAAAATGTTGTTTCTTTTTAAATGATATTGATTAATTATTTGGTATTCATAAACCTCGAAAATTCTCTTTAATCTCGGAGGGTGCTTTGAAAAGCAAACACCTGATGGGCTGCTTCGGTGAGCCCTGTGTGTGTGTGTGTGTTTGTGTGTTTGTGTGCGCGCACGCCCCTTTCCAATGATTACAGGCACCTTTGCACTAGCTGAGCTGGGCCATTTCGCCACACACACACACACACACACACGCACAGAGCACGGACACATTGATTTTCTGAGCTAATACCTCCACAGACTGATCCACCAGCAGATAGATGCACTACAAAGATATGCAAATGCAAGAATCGATAAATCGACGGGCCCAGATATTTTTTTTCTCTCTTTTTCAGATGCCCGACTGTACGGGCGCGCCGCGTCCAAACAGAAATGTAAACAGATAAGGAGCCGTTAATAGACACAGATGCGTGGATCATGTTTTTGGAAGTTAAAACATACACCGGCAATAGGTATCAAGGTATCAAGATTTATCGGCGCGTTTGGTAGCAGGTGCATGAACGCGACGATGGTGCGTTCAAAGTAACAACAACAAAAAAAACAATCATCGATTTTTTTTTCCCTCTTTTTCGTAGATTTGGAAAATAGGGAAAATTACGTGTCCTTGGATCTGGACATTGGCTTGTTCGTACACTCTGTGTGTGTGTGTGTGGTGTAAGGTATTGACTGTGTTACTGAGTGTGAGGCGCGCTGGGGGCATGGATGCACAGCGATGCCCTGTACCTGGTCACTAAAGTGTGTTTGCAGGGACAGACACGCGCCGGGGAGATGAGCTATGAACAGAGGGGCTCTGACAGTTTCGGGTTACGTGATTTTTTATGTGCTTTCTCGCCAAATGAAAAATCAATACATTTTCTGGGTTATACATATTCGCAGCGGCGGAGGCTGCGGGCGCAGCGATGGCACGGCGAGGCAGCGGCCCTCGTGGAGAGACGGGCTCCGGGTGGGTCGGCCGCCTGTCACAACCGCGCCATCGCATTTTCCGAGCCACTGGTGAATATCTCAGACTCCATGTGATTGCCCTTGGTGACGACGCCGGGCTTCCCCCCCCCCCTTACCCCCCCACGTGGACTGCATTTCCCCTTTCCTTTGTGCCAGAGCGCACCGATCTCCTTCTCCACAACATGCAGAGATAGGTGAGCGGGCGAGAGAGAGAGAGAGAGGGAGAGCGAGGGAGAGGGAGACATGAGTGGCCCTGTCTGTCCCCTCTTTGTGTAGGAAAATGACCCCCGGGCACGGGAGGGTGGGGGGCCAGTGTCCGGCACATTCGCAGGCCCCTGCCCAGCCTCTTAGCCATCAGCCGGGCGGGGAAAAGCGCAGCCGGGCCCCCTTTCTCTCCCATAATGCCTGTTTGTGCATGTGTCACATGGAGCCTAATAGCTTCCCTTTGTGTTGTCCGCGGTTCAGCACGCTCCCTATGGAAGAAAGGGCCCAAAGCGCTGCCCCCCGCTGGAGGGGCCCTCCTCACGCACGCTGTCATCAGCAGCCTGCCCGTCTCTCCTCGGCCAGGTAGTTTCCTCATGCATTTTTTATTCCTCCTGCTCCAGAAAATTCTGCACTTAGCGTGATCTCCGCGCAGAAAGTATTGACATTTTCTCCAATACATAAAATGTACTTACAGCTTATGCAGGTATTTAAGTAACAGAAGCAGATGTTAACATATTAGCAGATGAGGACATGAAATGTGTTTGTGCTAATGGTAAATAATTATAGTTAAGTATGGTGTATGTGGGGGGCAGCAGGTGGCGTGGTGGTCGGAGATGCTGCGTTCCATGCAAAGGTCACAGGTTCGAATCCCAGCTCCTGCTGTAGTAGCCTTAAGCAAAGTATTTACCCTGGATTGATTCCGTAGAAATTACTTTGCTTTAAACTGGATAAGCAGCATCAGCGCCTTAAAACTGTAAATAGCTCTGGAATAAAATGCCAGAAAAAAAAATTAAATGTAAATAATGGTGAGATGTAGAAGCCCTAACACTGCGATCGGGAGATGTGTTTGCGGCAGCCTGTTAGTCAAGTGGCGGACATACGGCTACCTTCCGGTTTCGGCGCGGCCGTCGCTCCGACCCGGGGCCGTGGAGGTGAGCTTCCACGGCAGCTGCAAAGCAGATGTCCCAGAGATGCAGAAGGTTTATTACCCTTTCTCTGTCAAAACACTGAGGATGTGTGTTCGAACGCGAAACATGCGTGTCCCACTCCGAAGGCGCCGTGGCGCACGCGGTGACGTGTGTGTGGTGTGCGTAGCGTGCGCGAGCAGCGGCGACCCATAGGGCCCCGTGGGAGACGGGGGGTACGGGGGATGGGTGCCATTGTTCTAAGGCAGTGTGAGCAGTGTGATCTCTCCCTGCTGTTTGTGATTAACTTGCCATTTAAAGTTTTTCTTTTTTGTTATTAGCCCCCACCCCCCCCAACCCCCGGCCCTCCAACGCCCCCCGCTGCACACGGCCGCCCTCTGCTCCTCCTCGCCCTCCTCCTGTCCACCGCGATCCCCTCCCCTCGCCTCCCCTCCCCTCCCCTTCCCCACGGAGACACAGAGTACTCATTCACAGTGAGATCCCCTCGACAGCCCTCGAGGTCACGGCAGGGCCAGTGGGGAGAGGGTTCCGGAACCCGGCTCCTTGCGCCGCCGCCGCGCTTCACCCGGGACGCGCCCCTTTAGGCCACCCGCTCAGGTACACGTCCCGTATCTCTAAAGACACCGGGTTTTCGGGTGCGTGAGTGTCGCAGCACTGGAGGATTCATGCACAGCACAGGTGTGTGTGTGTGTGTGTGTGTGTGTGTGTGTGTGTATTGATGTATTGCTGTTCGAACTGGAAGATGAGCGTGTGTGACGTGAGACGGAGTTTCATTCCATTTCTCAGCAAGCCTGAATTGTTTCCAGTCTGACGGGTGTTTCCTTCACTGTCTGAAGATCCCTTTGTTTGTGGAAACCGTCATGTGGGACATTTATGCTTCTTAGAACATTATTTTAATCATGTTCTGCTTATTTTTCTCAGGGGACTGGGGTGCATGTATGTGTGTGTGTGTGGGAGCGAGAGAGGGGTCAGCATCGCGGTGGTGTGTTTTTTTACGAACTCCACTCACTTTAGTGTCTCTCCTGACCTGTGAGTTGGGTGTCTGACCGGACGGAAGGAGCAGTCCACGGTGGAGCAGGGAACTCTGGGTACCTCGGCAGGGGAAGCGGGCAGTGGGGATGTAGGGCGGGGCGATGGATGGGGCACAGAGGTGCTGATACTGGGAGCAGACAGCGGCTGAAAGCCCCCCGCGGCGGGGGCCTGTGCTCCATTGTCCCACAATGCACTCCTGTCACTTTCATTTTCCGGCGCGACGTCGCGACCCGGGGCCTGCTTTGATACGGAGATGCCGGGGGGGGGGGGGAGCGAAGCCCTTTTCAACGGATGCTCGGCGGAGAGACGGAGTGGCCGCCAGGTGTGAAACGTGATTGCTTTTATCCGAGAGCGCTGCGTTAAACAAGGGGCAGCCAGAACGCCCGGCCCCAGCCTCAGAAACCCGCTTAAAACCCATAACCGTGCTTAAGGGTAAGTGGTTTTCACGGTAAGGGAGGGTACAGAAGTGCTTTACCGGTGTCGCCTTCTACGTGTGTTTGTGGGGGAGCACGCAAACTCTACGTATCCTGAGCTGGAGTCGAACCTACGCCCAAACACGCAGCTCAGATGCCGTGTGACACCAGCGCCATGCGTAACACTGGTTAGGGCAGCAGTAAGTGTCACCCGGTGCGCATTGGGCCTGGCAGGGCGGAAGTCGAACCCGGGTGCCACCGAGCATCCATGGCCACCTTCTAGCGCCTCTCTCTTTTACGGCATCCTAGGATCTGCCATATGAGGGTGTCTTGACCGCAGCGCTCATGGGGGGCAGCTCTTGCACCTGTGTGTGTTTAGACTGATTCTCCCCAAACTGCCATGTGGACGGCAGGTCTCTCCCCATTACCTGTGTTCCCCTTGCGTACTTCCTGCCAAGAAGAAACTTTCTGAAATGTTCTCTGGTAGCACCTCTCTTTGCTGGCGTGTGTGTCTGTCTCTCCATCTGTGCCTTGTGTGTGTGTGTGTGTGTGTGTTTGTGCACGTGGGTTTGTGTGTTTTTCCCCCCGCTTGTGTAGGGTGACACCTATGGGTCTGTCTGCACCTCTGCACCCTCAGCGAGGGGGAAGTGAGAGACAAAGTGGAGTGACACAGCAGAAGAGTGTGTGTGTGTGTGTGTGTGTGTGGATATAGGGCAGCGTTTGAGGCTCACACCTTCTCCAGTCACGCTCCTTTACGCCGCTCCAGCCTGGTTCCCAGTTTGACCAGTTTACACACCTGCTGGGCTGACGAAGACCGCGCACACACACACGCACACACGCGCCAGAGGTTCGCAGGGGAAGCCGCGCCGCCGTCCCGTGTTCCTCGCCACACTCTACACGGGTTTCCTAATCATTCTGCTGCGGTCTGCTCATCGGAGCAACTCTCCTAATTAGATTAAAGGAAAAGTTTAATCTCACTGTACGAGGAGGGTTAATGAGGACAATTAATTACACAGCAATCCTCAGGCTATTGTCCTCTATATTTTTAAGATTTCACTTTGAAATGGCCTGTTGCCATGGCTTTGAGTGTTTCGAGTAATTTGTTCCCCGCCTTAATCTGCGGCCGCGTTCCGCGCGGCTCCTATTTCCAACCTCCCGTTAGGCCACTCGTGACCTTTCATTAATTATCGCCGGCCGCCTTTAATCGCGGCGGAACGCGGCGGCCGAGCGCACCGAGGAGCGCCGCCGTCCAATGAGCGCACGGCGTCAGCGCAACGTCCGCCGGAGCCCCTCGTCTCTTGATTAAGATCAGGGAGGAAGAAGGACCGGTGAAGACGTAAGAAGCGCCCCGGGAGGGGGGTACATTTGTCTGGAGAATGTTGCCGTGACGCCCGTTGTCCCCGGTTACATAGAGCAGAGGATGGATGGGGATCAGATGTGAGGATTACAGCAGTTCCACTGCAGGTTTCTGCAGCTCTAAAATCATAATGGCTCCTTTTTAAGGTGTAAAATGTACTCGGGGATTATTCTGTAATCGGTGTGTGTGTGTGTGTGTGTGTGTGTGTGTGCGGGTGTCCCGTCATAATTCCCTGACAGGTTCCCAGGTTTACAAAGGATGCAGGGGGTTCTAAGCCCGAGGAAGTCGTGTGGCCCCTCCCCCGCTCTGCCCCGCACCCTCGCACTCCGGCCTGGAATTGAAGGTTGCCCTGGAAACGTGCTCGATAATAAAATAAAAAAATATATATATGTGAGTGGGATCTTGGGAACACTTAAATGTGCTTTTTCCTCGGAGCCGGTGATCCCACTTAAACACCTTTATCTAAACACGGGATCAGCATCTGCGCACAGCAGTCAGACCTAACAGCATAATCCATCCAGCCGCGATGGGCCGCTGGACCGGACGCGCCTCCCTCCCCCACGCACAAGTGGACGCCGGGGCATCCGGGTGATTCGCCCCCCCCCCACCCAGCGGTGTCACGAGGTGGTTTCTCTTGGGTTCAGCACCAGTCCATGGTACCGTAGTAAGACGGTGGTGATGGAAGCAGCTCCTCCAGTTAGTCCAGAACAGAGATGCTGTAGTGGAATATGGTTTACAAACGCTCCGATGGTCACTCCAGGTCCATCTCACGTCCGTACTATCAGCCATGAACGTTTAAGAAATAGTTTTTCTTTAATCTTCCAAAAGGGGCATGGTGACGCAGCGGGTTTGACCGGGTCCTGCTCCCCAGTGGGTCTGGGGTTCGAGTCCCGCTTGGGGTGCCTTGCGACGGACTGGCGTCCCGTCCTGGGTGTGTCCCCTCCCCCTCCGGCCTTACGCCCTGTGCTGCCGGGTTAGGCTCCGGCTCCCCGCGACCCCGCATGGGACAAGCGGTTTCAGATGATGCGTGATGTGTGTAATCTTCCAAAAACAAGCGGAAATATTTTTAGCTGGTATTAAGAAGAGTTGAAAATGTGGACATTTCCATTTTCACTTCTCTTGCGCTCGATGCCCCACGGCGTCGGTGCCGATCGATGACTCTCGGTGTAGTTTCTGTAACTCGTAAGCAACAGGTATTAAAGTGAGCAAAAAAACTCAAGGATTTTTACACTGCGCACAAGGTAGTTGGAAAGGAATGGACAGATATGACACATACATGTATCAGGCTCTCTGCGTATGGTACAGTACGCTGGATGTGTACACCTTCTGTGTGATGTGTAGGATTGTTTCAGCCATCTAGTCATTATTGAGCACCGCTTGCCCAATGCAGGGTTCATGTGGTCTGGAGCCTATCCCCAAAGCACAGAGTGTGAAGCAGGGTACACTCTGTATGGTACGCCGGTCCCTTGCAGAGCAAACACACTCAGTCTCACACACACACACCGTGGCTGAAACGGCTCGTGGCGAACCGGAGCCCAACCCGGCGGCGCAAAGCTGGAGGGGGAGGGGACACGCCCAGGACAGGATGCCAGTCCATCGCAAGGCACCCCAAGCAGGACTCGAACCCCAGACCCACCAGAGATCAGGACTCAGCCAGACGCGCCGTGCCACCGCACCCCCTTCACACACACGCAAGGCAATTTAGAGTCACCGACTCACCCGAAACACATTTCTTTTCACTATGGGAGGAAACCAGAGCACCTGGAGGAAACCCACGTGAGCACAGCAGGGACCCGCAAACTCTGCATAAACCGAGCCGAACCCGAACCCAGGTCCCAGGAGATATGAGGCGCCAGCGCTTAATTACTGTGCTACTTCATACGTGCAGAGCATTAACAGGGATTTGACCGCGTTTTGAGCGCTCTCCGAGGCCCGTGTTCCTCCAGCGATGTCGCATCCTCCCTCCGACCACCTTCGCTGCGCGGAATTGACCGGAGGGAAAATATCCGAGCAGGATATTTTTTTGTTGTTGCTGTCGCGTTGTCGATACATCGATGCGGTGATGGATAGAGACCGAAGTGTGGAAGCATTTTCAGAAGAACATTTAAGTACATTTGCTGGGAATTAGCTGAGTTGTGTAATAAGTGATCGGCTGTTATTGACTGGCGGCTCAGTTTGCTGTTGGCCAATCAATGTCGGCGTGCTCCGGCCGCGCTGTTTTTTAAACAAACTTTAGGCGGGGGGACGTGGGCGTGGGGGGTCACGGCCTCCGAATAAACAAGATTGATGCTCCTTTTCCTTTTTTTCCACGACTTTTTTCCCGGTGTGTTACTTACCGATGACATTATTCATTATCCGTTGTTTGGATTTCATGGCTTTTAAATGGCCTGGCATGTCCACCAGAGGCTTTTAACATGAGCCAGGAGAGAGCAGGGGCTGCGCGGGCCTCTGCGGAAGAATGAGTTGAGCGTGTGAAATATTTATGATTTTTTTTTTTTATTTTTTGTTTTTTTTTGCATTACCTGTGCGGATGTGTCGTACGGGACGGGAGCGGGGAAGGCGGCCGCAGATGAGCATGTCTGTCTGTGTCGTGGCTGTGCGTTAATGAAGGGAGACGGCTTTGGATTTGGGACGCGGTTAAGAGATGACGTTGAATTGGATGCGGCGGAACAAATGCCGTTCTATTTTTATTATTAAGAGCTCTTCTTTGCGATCGTTTTAATTTCACCCCGAAACACCGAGCGCGCTGAGAGTTACCGCCGGATCCGGTTAAGGTGAAACTTTTGCCATCTGCGTCCGTGTGGTTTCGCTCCGTTTCGCCGCTTGCTTTGCCCTCCTTTCCCCACCGCGTGCGTTATTATAAGGTACCGCGAGCGTTTAACATCAGCTCAGTGTGTCGGCCCCGTTTGTTTTCCGTCGGCCTCCCTCTCACACCAAGGCCACCATTACAACCGCGCTTGTCCTTTGTGTTCTCGCAGTTGGCACCGGTAGTCCCAGCGTTGCCCTCATTGTTCCTCCAGGCCTTGTCTCGACTTAACTTTTTCTTAACCTACTAATTTTAATGGCCGTGTTCATTTATTTTCTCCAGGGTGCATGCGATTCACGGGGAAGGAATTCCAGATGTATTCCGGAACGTGTAAACAGGCTTTGCGATAATCGATGCTTTTCCCGACGGATTCCTTCAATCAGAAGAAATTATTAACGGCATTTGTGGAGACGGAATAGGGAGGGGTGAGAGACAGAGAGAAATACCGTGTCCCTTTGTCTCTCAACCTTGTAGCTGGGTGTCAGCAGAGAGAGAGAGAGCGAGAGAGAGAGAGAGAGAGAGAGAGAGAGGGAAAAAAAACTGCCACCGTCCCTTTAAGAGCATCCACCAATTCTGATGGAGTGGCGATTTACATGTCCCCTCTTCTCCTCCCCCTGCAGGAGAAGTGAGTGAGGATGTGGAGGCTGCCAGTGAGACAGCTACAGATCAGGAGGACCAAACCAAAGAGCCAGAGAGTGGGGGGGACAAGGAGCCCACCAAAGGGACAGGTAAGAGCCATCATTTTCGGTGGCTACGCTCCGCGGGAGGGGTGCGAATCTTCAGGCCGGACCCTTGTCTAGAGGGGACTGGCGGTGGCAAATGACAGGGGTCTCCTGCTTTAGGTTCCTGATGAGGACATGGAGGTCATTTGTCTGCCAACTGATCAATGGTGAGAACATCACCAGGAGATGACGACAAATTTTTCCTGTAGTGCCTGAAGGATGCGGTTTTTGTTTTTATGCCATGTAATGGTCGCTTGCTGAGACCAAAGGTTGGGCACTTGCTCAGATGCGGACCACTGTTTGGGTGCTTGATCGGACGTGGACCGCAGGTTGGACACTTTCTGAGACGTGGACTGCTGTTTAGATGGCATTGCCCCAGCTGAAGGCCCCGTACCGCTGCTGGCCATGTGGTTTGCCTTTGAGCGTCTTCTGTACGCACGGTCCTTCCTCTGAGCATGAGGTCAACCGCAACACATCTCAGAGGAATTTTTATGCGCAGGAATATTTCCTTTTGCAGAAATATGAGGGCAGCTGCACGTCTGGGAATGCGCCGCCGCGGGGGGGGGGCACCCGTGGCCCATGGTGCGCAGTTGCCCGAGTGACGTCGGCACCGTGGGTGGTGGCCCCGCGCGTCGGGGTTTACCGCTGATGGAAGGGATGTCTTCAGGATAGCGAAGGGGTTGGGTCTCCTCGAGGGAGTCCTTAAAAGCCTCCTACCCCCTGGACACGCCCCTCAGCCACAGGTCCCGTCCGGGCCGGTGGGGACGCGTCCTGCGTTGGCGCTGCCGGGCTTAGTTCGCGCACCACTTTAATGGCGCTTGCTGTTCACATATTTTTTCTCGGTAATTCCCTTCACTACCGTACCAGCAATACCGGTACGGTATTGTTAACACGGAGAGCCTCAGAAACGCAGACAAAAATGCAAGTTGCATAATGTACTGGACAGTAAGCTTTGGAACCAGTGTTGAATTAGGCCAAGTGTTTACCACGTCTGTACACCAAAATGATCCCTCCAAGAGGTAAGGACCATTTTGCGTACGTTAAAGTGTGTGCTCTGTATTATTTTAACACACACACTGGCTGAAACCGCCTGTTCCGAGCGGGGTTGCGGCGAACCGGAGCCCGGTCCGGCAACGCGGGGCGTGAGGCCGGAGGGGGAGGGGACGCACCCAGGACGGGACGCCAGTCCATCGCAAGGCACCCCAAGCGGGACTCGAACCCCAGACCCACCGGAGAGCAGGACCCGGCCAAGGCCACTGCGCCAGTGCACCCCCTTGTTATTTTTAATCTATTCATTTAGGTGACGTTTTCCCAAAAGCAGCATAGAACGCCGGGTTCGTACTTTAAGATCTCTACAGCTCTCTACTGATGTACCAGTTTATACATCTGGGTAATTTTTACTCTATCAGTTCAGGGCTCCTTGTTCAAGGAAACTAGTGCAGGAGTTGAATTTGAGCTGAACCCGTGTCCTTTCAGTGACTCTGACCACTACGCCACCTGCCGCCCTAGGGGTATTTGTTCACTTTTTGGTTTTGCAGTAAGTACATTGCTAAATTTGGCGTGATTGTTGCGCATGGAGTTATAGTGATGAATCCATCGCGAAGAGCAGGAAGCGGACGTTTGTGGCGCAGCGGTACGGTACCGCAAGGGATACGCTGCACACACACCTTCAATCAGGATCACGCGCATCCTGTAGGGGAGCAGGTGCCCTCCCTCCACCGGGTATGTCGTAACGCAGGTGTGAGCGTGCGTGTGTGTGTGTGTGTGTGTGTGTGTGTGTGTGTGTGTGTGTGTACGTGCTGTTGTCGATCGCCCTCATATCCAGGAGGAGCCGATGGACGCAACGGGACGGCACGCAGTAAGGTGAGCGGCCGCGCACGAGTCGAGGTCCCGGGCTACGCGAGGGCTCCGTCAAGTTACCGCCGTTCTTAGGAAAGTAAAGTTCCCGTGAACTTCGGAAACAAAGTCCCGAAGCAGCTCTTTCGTTGCGTAACTCTGCCGAAGTTGGCCAGAGCCGTGCGCGTTCTGGGGAGAAGGAGCCCGTCCCTTTGACGGAGGAAACGGTAACGCTCGTGCCTGCCTAAAAGTTGCAAAAAGTCTATCTTAACATATCAGAATAAAGCACTTTAAAGAGCATTAAACTGAGCGGCGATTAATAATTCACCGTCACCTGCGGTGCGCGGGAAGACGGCCGCGGCGACGGCGAAATTCCTCCTGTTTGAAAGACACAGTTTAGCGCGGAGGGGGCCCCGTTTCAGAGCTAATCTCTAAATGAGCGTGTTTCGCCGTTTCCACCCGGGGAAGAGCTGCAGGTGTAGGAAACGCACACAGGTTCCCTTCCCAGCTGCTTATTAAGAGCCGGTACTCGAGAGCAGAGCCCGTTTGCGGCGGAGGCGGCGCGTCGGGGCCCTCGGGGGCCACCAGGGTCCGTGGAGGAGCCTGGGAGCCAGGAGCAGTGGAACTCGGAAGCGTCCAGGAACGGGCGCGCTCGAGGGGGTGTGACTTTAACGGAAAGTTCTTAACACACGCTAGGTGGCGTGTTGGTTAGCGGTTGCGTTGACAAGGTGCTGGGTTCGAATCCCACCTCCCGCTCTAGGACCCCTGGAGAAAAATAACCCAGCTGCACGCACGGGTGAATAACGGTATCTTGGCGTACAAAGCTAACGTCGCAACTAGTCCTGGAGAAAAGCGTCAACGAAATGAAGGAATGAGTAGAGATACATGAGCAATAGCACCAGGGAGAGCGGTAGGTTGGGGCAGCGATGTGCGTTTCAGTCTTTGCAGGAGCTCAAACGCACGCCGCTGGACCTTGTTGCTTAGGATAAACTGCCAAGCTGAGATATGGTGACATATGGTGTGTGTGTGTGTGTGTGTGTGTGTGTGTGTGTGTGTACAGTGTGTCCATCCTCGCAGGGACCTGCTTTAGTAGTCGCGACCAAAGCTCCGTGAGGAAACGGCGATGGCGGCGTGCCTTATTTAACCGATAAATAACCCGATGACGGCGACTGCCGTTCAGCCACCTGCCTTACTAATGAAACCGGGGGATCTTTCTGTTGGTGTGCGTGAAATATTTATACCCTTCTCGCCCAGAGCTTTGGCAGAGGCCTCGCCCACAGCGCGCCGGACACCCTGCGTGGCACCGATGCCGAAATGGGGCCCAGCATTAATACGGAAAGAGAAGGGATGGGGCGTCAACAGACTGTTAATGTACTGTCGGGGTGGGAGGGAGCGCTGTGCACGATTTCTAATGCTTAACGTAAATGTTTGGAGATGGTTATATCGAGACTGGGAATGCACACGCACACATCGTCTGTCCCATACGGGGTCACGGGGAACCGGAGCCTACCCGGCAACGCAGGGCGTAAGGCCGGAGGGGGAGGGGACACACCCAGGATGGGACGCCAGTCCGTCGCAAGGCACCCCAAGCGGGACTCGAACTCCAGACCCACCGGAGAGCAGGACCCGGCCCGACCCACTGTGCCACCGCGCCCCCCCGTCTCTTTGAAAAATAATAGTAGAAATAACATTAGAGGACCTGTGGTTCGTGCGGCGAAGGTGGCCTTGTCCCAGTGGCTAAGCCATGAGGCCCGAGAGGCAGAAGCGCAAGGGAAAGGAGCGCCCCCTGCATGTGGTGGAGTTCTGTAACACAAAAGTACACCTGCATCTGCAGTGTGTGTGTGTGTGTGTGTGTGCGGGAACACAGTTGTGCACTCTGGGCTGCTCCGATATAACAGGTTCAGTGAAAAGAGGTGCCGTGCATCTGGGAAGCGCTGCTTAGTCTAATCATCTTCTACGGCAAAATCCCCTTTTTCGGCTGCTGCTTCGCAAAGCCTCTTGTAAGGTGCACTCTTAATACCGTGTAACACACAGGACCGCCGGCGTCTTTAGCCTCCTCCATCGCAGCTAGCTTCCTGAGAATTAATCCGCACGTGCGCCGTCCTCGCTCCCGCTCCCCGCGCCGCCGCTCCGGCCGACCCCTCGTCCGTCCCCTCGCCCCACGGGATGCCGGCAACGCCCCGTTTCCCGGCGCTTCCCCTTCGAACGCTCGAACCGCTCCGATCCAGGCCCGACGCCCACGCGGGCCCATCGCCGCGGACGTTTGCAACAGACAATTATGCATTTAAATGCGGGTTGAGTGTCATCAAGTGGAGTTGGTAGATAAATGTTTATACATTCATATCATGTCCTCATGCAATATGAGCTCTTGACATTTCTCGAATTATATTTCCCTTTGTCTTTGAAAGTAGCGTGCGGCAAATTGTCCTTGCACGCTCCTCCGTTCCTTCGCCGCGTCGCCTAATGAGCTTCCACCCTCGCACGTGTCCTCTTAAGGTGAACGCGCCTTATTTTTCTCGCGCGCCGCAGTCCGAAGACCGACGTTGTAACCTGCTAATTAATATCTCGTTTAATTTCTTCATCCGAGGCTCGTCTTTGTGCGGGTTACGCCTGGTAGGGCCGCGCGCCGGATCCCCCGTGCCGCCGGGCAGCTGTGTCGTTAATGAGCGCGGGCCCGCACGCCAAGGATACGCCAGGATGATGAACTGGGGCGCGGAGCGGGGCCGGCGCGAGTCCTTCGCTGCGATTCTCTTTATTTAAAATTAATTGATGCAAAGTAATTACCTGAGACGTATAAGGCGCGATGGAATATAAGGGAACGTCGCCGTGGGCGCCGGGTTAGAAAAGACGGGCGGGATGTTCCGTTGTTGTCGGCCTGCCGCACGTGGTCGAGGGAGCGACCCCGCGCTCCGCGGGGAAGAACTTCCGGCCGCAGCTGCGATCGCGTGCCTCTTAGAGACGCTCCGTTCGGGAGACCGGACTGGAGGAACGTCCCCGCCGTGCGGGTGGAGGCAGAGCAGCGGAAGGCGGTGAGATCGCGGCTCGTGACCCGGGGGGACGGTGGGTCTGTCCCGCGTCACGGGGACAGTGTGGCTTTGCGCTACAGCACCGCAGGAAATGTGTGTGCCCCCCCCCCCCCCAGTTTCTTTGTTTCTTTGTTTTGTTTCTTCCCCACCAGCCTCATTCACGGCCCCGGCTTAGTTCAGTCTCCCAGGATATCGCTTTTCCAAGGGCACCGCGCTAATGCGTCCGTGGCAGCTGCCATTGCATTCCTGGAAGACTTCAGTGGCGTGAAGATCTGTTGTGTTCGTTTAAAGTGTGTCGGTCAGTTGCTCGAGTTGCAGCGCCCCCCCCCCCCCAACCTTGACTGCGCAACGAGCGGCTCATCACCCCCTAGGGGCTTTGCGATCGGCCCCGCTCCCTCCCCTCTCTTGCGCACGAGGCTCATGGGCTCAGTAATGCGCCCCTGCTGCAGTAGGTGAGGAAAGGTGCCAAAGTCCAATTCGCTTACGGGACTCGATAGCTCTGGCGCCCCCCGTTTACGGAAAGGGGCCATGAATTAATAATCACCTAATTGACTCTTAAGATTTTTTTTTTTTCTGCTCTGCGAGATGAAAGTTCACTCTCTGGCCTGTCAGAACACATTAGCTCCGACTGACAGGGCTGCTTTTAAAGAGCACTCGGGGCTGCGGTCCCTCACCTGTGATCCCGGGGGGGGGGGGGGGCACTTGTCATCAGTCAGGTGTCCCGAGCTTTTGAGGAAGGCAGGACGGCTGAAGAACCGGTGCGGTCCTGGTGGTCTGTTCTGGTCATCGACCGTCTCGCTATGATGGACGACTGGGGATGCTCCCAAACAGATCGTCGGCCGGGTCATTTTATGCAAAATATTAAATATGAAATTACTTGTCGGGGTCAAGTGTGCCATTTCCTTGCAGCTCAAAGTGATGAGTAAGAGGTTTCTGCGTGATTCGTTCAATGGGCTTCTCGGAGGACGACGGGCCGCGCTGTTCCCAGACCAGATGGGGGGTCCTTCGCACTCCCTCTCCGCTCTGGACATGCTTTGTGTAATCAGACCAGTAATTCGGCGATAACGTTCCCATCCTCCCGCGGCTCTTCTTTCTCTTTACCGCCGTCGCTGCGGTTCCGGCACGTTCCCTGCCTGGTTGCGTGGCGGTGTTTTTCCAGACGACAGGGCAGCGAGCCTTTCGTCACGGGGGCTTGCAGGAGAAGCTCTTTCAGTTTGAAAAGAAGGACCGTGAGCAGATTCCCGGCGTCCCAGCGGAGCGTGACGCAAGCCAGCCCAGCCTCTACGGTTCCCACAGTTCCCGCAGCAGGTGGGGTAGTGCCTAGAGGTGCCACCTTGACTTGAAAGAGCCAGGTTGAAAAACCATTCCAGCTGTAGTGCCCTTGATCAAGGTACTTACCCTGAATTGCTCCAGTAAAAAAATTACCCAGCTGTTTAAATGGCTAAATCAAGTGCCGTACGCAGCTTTGGGAAAAAGCATCAACTAAATGTATAAGTAACCTATAGCAACCTCTGTCTCTTTCAGACTCCTGGCTGCTCTGATAAATCACATTTGATTAAATATAGTTTTGAGCTCTTTGGTCGGGCCCTTTATGTCAACCGTGTCATGTTCCAGGCATTTATTAACCACACACACTTTTCTGAACCGCTCGTCCCATTCAGGGTCGCGGGGAGCCAGAGCCTAACCCGGCGACTCAGGGCATAAGGCCGGAGCGGGAGGGGACACACCCAGGACAGGACCCCAGTCCATCGCAAGGCACCCCAAGTGGGACTCGAACCCCAGACCCACCAGAGAGCAGGACCCAGTTCAACCCACTGCGCCACCACGCCCCCTACATTTATTAACCATTATTTTAAAAGACTTAGAGTGTGAGATTTCTACGCTGGACTACTAACAAATAATTTACCTGTTTAAACAGTGGGGTAATCCTTATTGTATGAGTTCAAGGTAAGTACCTTGATCCCAGGGTACTCCTGTGGGATTCAAAACCCAACTTCTTGGAATGCAACGCATCGGCCATAACCACTATGCCACCTGCTGGCCCAGTGCCTGCTCTGCAGCAAGGGGTGGTCTGTGTATCTGAGACATGTTGCACACTGGAGTGTCAGTGAGCCGCTGTGGGTTCCCAGAAGCCCTTGAGGCTGTGCAGCGGTGCCACCTCGAAGAGGCGAGAGCAGCGGTAGGAGAAGGATGAGGAGGGGGCTGGCTGAGCTCGCGGGGCCGAGGGCGGGGCTGGTCAAGCGCTACAGTGGCTCTCGGGGTGCGGGGTGGAGGGGGCACCACCAAGGAGGGGGGAGGTTAATTCCCCCAAATGGGAGGTTCTTTTGTTTAACATTTCCTTTGTTTATTGGTGGATGTGTTTAATGGGATTGAGGCTGACCGGACCTAATAATCGCTGGCCGCCTGATCCCCGCGTCTCCAGGAGATCCAGCGGGCAGCGCTAACAAAATGAGATCCCCCGCTGCGTAATCAGCTCAGCTGTCCCGAGCCTGATTGGACCTGACATTTTAATGTCTGGACCCAGAGTGTGGTCAGCGCCGCTTATCGCACCCTTTCTCCCCCAGTCCGGCTCTCAATTTGCCCGAGCGGGACTGTACAAATCGGGCCAAATTTAACTCTTTATGACCTTGTTAGGGGCCTGCAAGACACCCTCTTAAGTCCCACATTAAATTCTTTCCAACAGAGGCCGAGAGTGCCTGTTCAACCCGCTGCCTCCGGATCCCGGATCCGTAATCGTTTAGCCCCTTTGCAAAGCCTGGCTGGGAAAAGTATTTCTGCCTGTAGGCTGTGAGGCCACTCTGCCTGGGGATGCCAGCAGCACCGGTGTCTACTCTTGGCTGTCTGAGTGGGGAACACTGGCTCCTGAGACCTCTCGGTCATGACTGGTCACTACGTGCCAGATGCTCTCTCTACGCCCCTCTGCGTGCAGCAATTCGGGTAAAGCGTGGCCTCCGCTGTCTCGTCCGCATAGTGTCGACCCCTCAGCGGAGCTGCTCTGCTGCCGTCGCGAGTTCACCACCCCCTACGGGACCCGTGAGAAAGGAGTCCGTCCTGGTTTCTGAGACCTCCCTCTTATTCTTCAGCACCTGCTGCTCTTTATGTGAAACAGCCCGGTTGTATAAGCTGTACTTTTACCACAGATCCTTGGATCATGGTAACGGTGAGGTACAACAGCGAAAAAGTCTCTGGAGGTGGAGAGGTGGGACGTGTGGAATGGGAGGCGGCGTTGAGAACGGATAGAGCTCTGTCACAAACTAGGGTCTGGAGTAAGATGCCCGGCCTAGAGACACACGGGGGGCGGGGGGGGGAAGGCTTCCCAGTGCAGAAAAATCCCAATTAAGTCAAGAGTTGCTTTGGCCCTCGCTTGCTGTGTCGGCACAAAGCACAGGGGATTTAGCCAACAGGGGTCAAGCTGTAGGTCAGCACTTCCACTGGGGTTTGAAGGGATTTTGGACTCCGGCACCTCCTTGGTCTGAGTGAACCTTGAGAATTACATTGTTTTCACCCAACATGCGTTTTCTTCTGCCTGACGGCAGCCGCTGAGCACTCCCCCTCCCGTCCGTTCCGAAAAATGTCACTGCTGGAAGTTCCGATCGAACGACTTCGGAGCTGCGCGAACAGGCACCTCGGGCCTTTCCGGAACCCGACGCCAGCGCTCCACCCAAGTCTGGGTTTTTCTTTCGGCAACGGGTTCCGGTCTCGGAACGTGGAAGGAACGCCTTACCCTGTCTGCGCTGTGTGGGGAGAAGTTGCCGGGATACCTTTTGTTAAGTGTGGTAATTGGTGAAATAGGCTGTAGCGAAAGCAAGGTTACAAATAAAGGAGGTGCGTGACCGTTGTTACAAGACCGATGGCGAAATGCAGTTTGCGATCGAGCCGGCCGGCAGGTCGGAAGCCAACGCGACGCTGCCCCGCCCCGGACGACGCCCGTGCTACGATATCCGGCCGGTCTCAGCTGCCCGGTCGCGGTGCAGGGGATGAACGCGCGTCCGTTCACAGGGCACCGACTCGCACCGTGCTTCCTTTCACCTCGCAGATGGTGCTGTTTCCCCACGAATCACGGCGATAGGAAAGAGCGGAGATGAAAGAAACGGAAAGTTGTTACCCCGGAAAGTCAATCTCGCGCTCAGTCGACTCGGCGAGTAAAGCAGCCGCCGACGAAAGTGATGCCGACTCCACAGACTGACGCCGATGTGTTTACCTTCACGTCGGATTTGATGCTCTGTAGATATTTGCCTCCTGTTAAGTTGAGCAAACCCTTCAGCGTGGCTGGTAACTCAGCCATCGCTTCAAACGAGGAGGGAGTGAGACCGAAAGCTGTTCAACGCAGTAAACTAATGTTTTGATTAGTTGTCTCTCCTGTTGTCTGATACCGCGGTGATCAGACTTTGGGAGAGACAGGCAGCATTTTCTCCTGTTTCAGATGGAAAGCAGCATGGGGTCGGGGGGGGGGGGGGAGCCTTACTCTTGAATGCAGGTTTCTGCTGCTGGAAGTGAAATTACAACCGAACGCTCGGAAACTCGCCCTTGCTGCTCGCCGGAGCGCTGCGGATCCATTCCGGGTCGCGAACTGACGCTGTGCTCCCTGACTCTGCCCCTCTGCAGCAGCATCCGGCCAGGTGGAGCGAGAGCGGACCGACTCCCCGCTGCCATCCAAACGCCCCCTGTCGAGATCAGGAGCCAGCGAGAGCTCCCTGTGCTCTAAGCGTCCCAGGACGGCAGAGAAGTGCTCTGGAGAACAGGTGAGAGGCGGCACCTTCGCATTGCGAGACCTGGAAATTACATTATGGAAATTCTCGCTCTCGCTTCGCTCCTGCACGGCCGGCGTTCTGCGCAAACAGTTTGAAATGCATTTAAGTAGCGAAGAGTTTTGAGGGAACGGCTTAAACGTCCAAACGACGCTTTTCCGCTTTGCGTCTTGCACCCGTTTCCGTCGTGACCATCGCTCTCGCTTTTCTTTGCGGCTCGATCGCTGATTACGCATGCAAACGGCGGGAAATCGACGTCGTATGTGAGAGCCCGGGGGGGGGGGGGGGGGCTGCCCGCGATCTGCCAAGGCCCCGAGGGCCACCGTCGCTCCGGATGCCCTCAGGTGCGCTGATGCTTGGGGTTCCCGCCCTGCCCCTTCCCACACAGGTGTACCAGTGCCCCTACTGCAAGTACAGCAGCGGCGACGTGAACCGCATGAGGATGCACGTGATGACGCAGCACTCGGTGCAGCCCATGTTCCGCTGCCCGCTCTGCCAGGACATGCTCAACAACAAGGTGCACCTGCAATTCCACCTGACGCACTTGCACAGCGTGGCGCCCGACTGCGTAGACAAGCTCATCGCCACGGTGAGTGTATATGTTTGTGTGTGTGTGTGTGTGTCTGTGTTTCCCAGCGCCGTGAAGTCGGTCGCTGCCGGCCATCCCCACTCACAGCCTCGTCTCTAGACTGTAGGGGCGCAGTTGAAGACATGCGTTGAATAGCCTGAGACGGACCGGAGGGGAACTTTCATTGGTTTCCCACTTCGCTGACCTGTGTTCGGCAGAAGCAGCTCTCGCGCTTGAGTCCGTCCTTTGGGCCCGCGCTGCCCCACATGCACACTTTGTGCCCCCCTAGAGCTCCCCTTGGTGCTGCCGTTTCAGTTTTCCTCGCCTCTATTTCGCACACGCACAATAAAAAGGGGGCGGGGGACGACCACGCGATACCTGGCGTAGGGATCTCAAAGCTGGCACCAGGATGCTGGGATAAACCTGGAGCCAGATGAAGAAGAAAGCACAGGACAGAGATGCCTGCAGAGCCCTTCCTGGCAGCACCCAGGAGGGGTGGAAGGCATTGATGGTGATGATGATTTAATGCTGTTGAAGGTCTACAGATTGGGTCTCGCATCAGCGTGTCTGGAGCCCAGTGAAGTCCAGGTCACTTAACCGACACTTTCTTACACGCAAAGCCACACAGGCTGTGTGGTCTGATGCCGCCTCCCTGGCTGTATATTTCCAAACCTCTTGTCCCATACAGGATCACAGGGAACCGGAGCCTAACCCGGCAACACAGGGCGTAAGGCTGGAGGGGGGGAGGGGACGCACCCAGGACGGGACGCCAGTCCATCGCAAGGCACCCCAAGCGGGACTCGAACCCCAGACCCACCGGAGAGCAGAACCCGGTCCAACCCACTGCGCCACCGCGCCACCGCGCCCCCTCTCTGGCTGTAATATACTTAAAATTTAAGACTTTAAAATCAGATTTTAATGGAGCCGTGAGGCACCGGCGCTACCCACTGATCCGATGCCCTCTGATCAAAGAGATGCTGATACCGAAACGGTCGACTCCCGGTCTTTCTTGGGCTGACGTTTTATTTCTAATAACGCTGACTTATCATGGGTCCCGTACCCGATTATCACTGTGTCATTTGCATACATTTATTATGATCCTCTTTGTGTTCGGGCTTTGTTGTTCTCCAGCGTGTTTAGAGAGAGAGTCGCCCCCGATGCCGAGTTCTCTTGTCTGCTTGCGGGAGAGCTGTGTTCACAGCCCACCCTGTCCCTCTCCCTTTTGAAGGCGCTGACGCTATTTTCCAGCCGACGCTCACTCTCGTCTCACTCAAGATAAAAGGCTACTGTTATTAATATACCGAATTATAATTGTGACACAGATGGATTGAAAGTAAATAAAACGTGGAAGCAGCATGCAGTCATTGCTCTCTAATGATGCCGGCGTGCAGTTGCGCTCCGAGCCCGCGAGCACCGGGGAAGCGAACAATTTGCGAGAAGCTGCCTGCTGACCCCCGCATTGTTTGTCCTTCTTCCAGCTTTGTGTGCTGTGAGAGCTTCCATTAAACATCGTTGAAAACAGCAGATGTGCAGGATCTAATACCAGCGCGCTCCGCCGAGGTCACAGTTCACAATATCGGCGCCGTCCTCACAATCAGCTGCTGCTTCTTCGGCTTAATTTCAAGGGATGTTTCCACGGAAACCATTGTTTTTTTTTTTTTTCTTTTTTTTCAAAGGACATTCCTGCGCGGCAGATCAAACCAAGTCCTAATTTCGCTTGGCTTCATTTTGCGTGAGAAAACAGTGCTGCGACGCAGCACTTTCAAGGGAAATAAAATTAACTTTACCGTATCAGTTCTAGGGGGCGCGGTGGCACAGTGGCGCAGTGGGTTGGACCGGGTCCTGCTCTCCGGTGGGTCTGGGGTTCGAGTCCTGCTTGGGGTGCCTTGCGATGGACTGGCGTCCCGTCCTGGGTGTGTCCCCTCCCCCCTCCGGCCTTACGCCCTGTGTTGCCGGGTTAGGCTCCGGTTCCCTGCGACCCTGTATGGGAGAAGCAGTTTAGAAAATGTGTGTGTGTGTGTGTATCAGTTCTGCCGAGTGGTGCGGCGCTGATACCGACACGCACGGCGCGCTGGGGCTGCGGGGTACCTGCAACGGTGCGTTTGGCTGAACTTCCCAGGCGAACCCGCTGCATCCGACACCGGAAGTTATCAAAGTTCCGACTGAACGCGAAAACGCCCGGAGTACACGGCTCAAAGGGGTGACGGGCAGCATTCGTGAAACTGTTTCCTATCGCACTGTAATTCTTACATCAGCCTTTTGCGCCGCGCTGCCACTCAGCCGCTCCTCTCTAGTCTCCGGTCTCCGAGCGGGTACTTTTTTGGGCACACCTCTCGCCAACGCACTGTGAGCCAAGGAGGAAAAACAATTCGCCGATTTGCCGCCGTGCTTTCTGCGCACATCCTTGTGTGTGTGTGTGTGTGTGTGTGTGTGTGTGTGTGTGTGTGTCGCAGAGGAACTAAAAGTGAACGCAGTCAACCCCTGCGCGGAATTTTTCTGCGATATAATTTTTAGTCCGAAGCCCACGGCGGCGTGTGCCTTTGTGCTCCGCCAGGCCTCGCCGCCCTCCCCACGCCCCCATCCGCACAGCAAATGGCAAACGCATTAGGAGCAAGAGCGGCAATATTTTTTCCCTTTTGTAGAGATGATAATACATGGGGGCTTTTCAGAAAAGCAGGAGAGGAAAGCAGAGCTAATATAATGCGCATTAGAACCAGCACCTTCTTTATAACAAGTGGAAATGAATTGAAAGGTACTTTATCCTTTCGTCTGTCTTGGGCAGACAAGCCTAATGAATTCTCAAATAGGTGACTTTTATTTCTTGCCGACTATGCATAAAGATGTGCTCTTCGCCTCTTCGCCTCTCCGCGCTCCCCCGCCTCTCCCCTCAACACCTTTTCCTCTCTTGCCTCTTCTGTGTCTCTGCCCCTGTGCCCCCCCTGGCTGCCTCTCTCTCTCTCTCTCTCTCTCTCTCGCTCGCTCGCCCGCGCTCACCCCCCTCTCCGTGTCTCATTTTCTGTCTGTCTGAGATAGGGGTAATGAAAATAATTGTGCTCCATTAATTCTGAGTCTGGCTAGATGATAGCCATTTTGAACTATGTTTGCCAATTAGGCGGTCTAAATTAAAAGTGACCTTGGGATACTCTCGGTGCTTGCCTCTCGTCGCCTAATGAAGCAGTTGTCTAGAAACAGTCCACTTTGTAATGTAAATCACCGATATTTTGTTTTTGCAACTCTCCGTGCCAGTTGCATTCATTTGCTGCTCCTGCTCTTAAGGAGATGGAACGAGAGAGGGAGAAGCGGAGGGAGAAAAAAAATGCGGAAAATATGCCTGGATTTTCTTTCTACTTTTCCTCTGATTAGACTAATCCCTTGGTGGCAGAGGGAGGGAAACAGAAAAAAACATTTAATGTTCCGCTTAACCCCCTAACCCCCGCTAGAGTGGGACACGGGATCCGAGCATCTCCCCGGCCGATTGCGGCGAGGGATTCGCTGAGCTGCGACTCCCTTTCTCTCCTTTGAGTGAAATATTTCATCGGTGTCCGTTTCTCTCCGGCAATGAAATCACCGTGCAGGTTCGAATAAGGAATGTTTGTTCTCAGATGAACATTGTCATCTTTTTTTCGCGGTTTAATTGAAAACTGGGTCCGTGAGCCGTGGGGGGGGGGGGGGGGGGTTTATCTGGGAGGATGGGATGGGAGTAGAACGCAAAGGTCACGCTGGTTCCTCGCCTGCCGTTCCTTACTTTGTTTTATGTTTTTCGATGAGGAAAAGCCGAGATAATGAAACTGCACCCGGACAGACGCAAGGGGCCGACGAGCGAGAGAGGCACGGAAAGCCTGCGAGGCACGGCAAGGAGGGAGCGGCCGAGGCTCTGGATTAGTTTTCGTTTGCACAGAGGTAGAGATGGAGAGAATGAGATAAAGAAAGAAGGGATAGTGGGGGGATAAAAGTCTGGGGGGGGTCCTAGGTGGGGTCGGGGGGGGGGGGGGGGGGTGCGAATTGAAATGCAGAGAGGGGAGTGAAGCTGATTATTCTGTTTGGGGAGTTAATTGAAGGAAGGTGAAGTAGGCGCTGCCTCATCTCCCGGCCCCTTCCAATTTCACTCACTGATTATTGTTAAATAGGAGGCCACTAATGAGTGCTTTTGATGAATTGTTGTATTTCTTTAGTTGAAAGAAAGAGATGGGGGTGGGGGAGGGAGACGCTGGAGGTCGGCGGGATTGGGGGGACTGGGGGTAGTCGAGATGGATGTAGGTCTGCTGTCATTCACACGTGATTGACTCAACCTTTTGAGTGTAAGGAAAGCCGAAGCAAGCTCCTGAACTTTCTAATCAATATTCATTGCGCCTTGAAATCTTCTAATTAGAAAAAAATGGGGAAAAAAAAAAAACGCTATTGTATAGATGCAAAATGGATATTGCCGTTGCTCTTTCTCATCTCTTCCTGATTTTCTGTGTCTTTCCGTTTGTCTCACTTCACATATCATGATGATATATTCCTCCCTTAATTAAACGTGCAATTATTTGTATAATCATATTTTACTTTTGTTTACAGTGATGGTAATGAAATCCGTCAGCAGAGTGGGAAGGACTTTCCGTGTCCTCTATCGCATTCGGGGAAGGCTGGCTTGAGTTACCCACAATGGCAGCGCATTTCTGATGGCATCTAACTGTACTGTTCCTTTCCCTAGGAATGGGGCGCTCTTTTTTTTTTTTACCGGGAAGAATGATTTAATTAGGCATCCCTAATAAGCTTTTCAGTTGGCCAAGGTAGGCCTTTCAGCCCATCTCGCTAATTGGCTGCGGCAGAACTTTCCAGGCGCGTGACAAAACACTGACAGTGATCAAAGAGAGAATTCTAGGGATGGTAAATAAAATAAAAATAATATGATTCTTTTCACAATGACGCGCATGTGTGCGCACGGTTGTGTGTGTGTTCAGGCGTAGATGGCTCCGCGTGCGCGCGCGTGTGTGTGTGTGTGTGTCTGTGGATAGGCCTATCTGTGTACTTGTGTGAGTGTTTGTTGCTCTCATAAGAAATGTGAATTCATCAAGAGGCTGTGAGTCTATTTTTATTAATATTGTTAGTATTTTTTTGGATTTCACCTTCCTGTCATATCTTCTCATCCTGACCGTCCTCTTTGTGTTACCGTTGAGGGTGCAGAAATGGAGGTTCTTCACTCCTACAACGCACTGGACTGCAGTCGTAACACGGATTCGCTGTGCGAGAAATGACAGAGCAGACTTGACTTTCTTAGAAGGCTCAGGTCATTTGATGTGTGCAGGAAAATTCTTCGCTGGTTGCCAATGTCATCCGGCTTTCGTTGTGCGCTGGGCGGGAAACGTCTGTGAGATCTGTAGAGCCGCCAAGTTGGTAAAGAAAGCTGGTTCTATCATAGCCTTGACCCAGTTCAGTGCAGGCAGTTGCAGTGGCCAGGATGAGGGGGAATAATGGCTCACATCCCATCTATGAAGTGATTACCATGAGCTCCTTTAGCTACTGGATTATTCAACTACGGTATACCAAGAAGTGCTTTTGGGATTCCTCCTTACCGAGAGCCATCTGCCTCCATAATGCCACTCAAGGACCTGTTAGTTCTTCTACACAAAGAAGCAGGGAAGTGCCTTGTGACCTTTGGGGTCTTTGCACTTGTGTAATCATTTACACACACACACACACACACACACACACACACACACACACACACACACACACACACTGTCTGAACCGCTTGGCTCATACGGGGTCACGGGGAGCCAGAGCCTAACCGAGCAACACAGGACGCAAGGCTGGAGGGGGAGGGGACACACCCAGGATGGGACGCCAGTCCACCGCAAGGTACCCCAAGCAGGACTTGAACCCCAGACCCACCAGAGAGCAGGACCTGGTTCAACCCACTGCGGCACCGCTCCCCTGCACCCCATAATCATTTAGTGTAACTTATTAAGCATTTTTAATATTTGTTTGGATGTAGCTGTGATACCTTGCGTATTCTGTTAAACTCTTACGTGTATGAATTGCTCCGCAGGGATAATGAACTACCTGTCATATCCCGTCTTATTTTAAAATGACCATTTCATCATTCACCTGTACAACACTAAGCAAAAGCCATGTTGCAATAAACAATGTAAACAATAAAGTTAGTTTGTTTCCATCACTGGATGACCAAAGGAGGGTCAGCAGGTGAGGTATGGTTAGAGCCATCATTCACCAATCCCCACTCCTGATGCAGTACCCTTGATCACAGTATGTGACCAGAATTACCCTTGTAGAAATTACCTAAATGTGTAAAGAGGTAAGTAATATAATAAAAAGAAATAATTTCCAGTATCGACTCCATTGAAGACTGGAGTGTTGTTCTGTATGTGGAAATCCCATAATGCAAGAGTCTGAAAGGAACACATGAAATATGACTGACGCCTTTTGCACCTTGCGTTTCATTGCAGGTGACGGCCACAGAAGTTCTGCCGGAGAGCATGTTCATACCAGCTCCAGCCCCAGAAAGGGAGGGGCCAGTCACCCCGCAGACTGCGGGCAACTCCAGCCCCGATGACTCCAAGAAGCAGACAGGTCCGTGGTCTCCTGTTGGCTGCCTTAGTGTCAGTGAGATAGATGCGGCACAAGCCGTATTACCTTGCTTGAACCATATTTTTCGAAGTAAAAGGTTTGATGTACAATAGTTAAAAACTGCATTCCTGCACCTGAATGAATCTGAATTAATGACTTACTTATCTTGCCATCCTGGAACCTCCTCTGGGAAAAGACAATGGTACTGGCATCAGGGACCCCCTAACCAGAGACAAGTTCTTATTTTGTGGAAATTACTGTTACAGAGGATTAATTTCAATATTCAGCTCATACAATACGTTTACTGTTTTGCAGAAACCGTTGAGGTAGACCCTGAGAAGGGGGCCCCACCCCATACAGAAGTAGCTGAAACCAGCAATTCACCCCTGGATGACCAACAGCCAACAAAGGAGGACATCGCAGGTTTTCTGTGCTGGAAGAAAGGCTGCAACCAGATCTTTTCGTCTTCTAATGCCCTCCAGGTGCACTTCAATGAGGTCCACAACAAGAGGCCACAGTTGCCCGTCTCCGACCGGCATGTCTATAAGTACCGCTGCAACCAGTGTAGCCTCGCCTTCAAAACTGTGGAGAAACTGCAGCTGCATTCACAGTACCACGTCATCAGGGCAGCCACCATGTGCTGCCTCTGCCAGCGTAGTTTCAGGACCCTGCCAGCACTGAAGAAGCATCTTGAAACCAGTCACATGGAGCTGAGTGAATCAGACATCCAACAGCTCTACGGGGGCCTGCTGATGAACGGAGATCTGATGGTGATGGGCGACGTTTCCCTCGGAGAGGACCAGGGAGTACTAGGTGAAGAGGACAAGGAAGGAGAAGAGAGTGACAATGAGGAGAAGCAAAGCCCCACAGGTAGCGACTCTGGCTCTGTCCAGGAGGATTCTGGGTCAGAACCCAAACGTGCCCTTCCGTTCAGGAAAGGCCCCAACTTTACAATGGAGAAATTCCTAGATCCATCACGGCCTTTCAAATGCACGGTGTGTAAAGAGTCTTTTACCCAGAAGAACATTTTACTGGTACACTATAACTCAGTGTCACACTTGCACAAGGTCAAGCGGGCCCTGCAGGAGACAACCACAGGTCAGTCTGAGCTCACCAGCAGTCCAGACAACAAACCCTTCAAGTGCAGCACTTGCAATGTGGCATACAGCCAGAGTTCCACACTAGAGATTCACATGCGCTCTGTCTTGCATCAGACTAAAGCCCGTGCTGCAAAACTGGAAGCAGCAGGGGCTACCAGTGGCTCCATTAATGCTATTGGGGGGAGTGGAGGGGGGTCCTCTATAAGAACGTCCACTCCCAGTCCCTGTCCAGCTAACTCTACTTCAGCTATGAGCAACAATAGTTCTTCTTCTGTGGTTCAGACTGCTCCTAGTGTCCAGCCAGGATCCCACGTAAGCCAATCTCACAGTATTGAGAGTCTTGGAAACTCTTCGTCAACATGTCATCCTTCTCCTTCTGAGAACAATGATGCAAAGAAGAAAAAGCTTGCAGACATAGTCTCTTCAAGGGGGCAACATCAGCAACTGCAGCAACAGCAGCAACAACTGGCTCAGGCTCAGGCCCAGGCCCAGCTTCAGCAGGAACTCCAGCAGCAAGCAGCCCTTATTCAATCACAACTTTTCAACCCAGCACTTCTTCAGCACTTCCCCATGGCGACAGAAGCTCTTCTCCCACTACAGCAGCAGCAACTTCTCTTTCCCTTCTACATCCCTGGAGCAGAATTCCAGCTAAACCCAGAGATGAACCTCAGTGGTTCTGCACTTAGCCTTGCTGGTTCCTCCACCTCCTCACTGCTGGAGGACCTGAAGAACTCCGCCCAGCAAGCACAACAGAGCTGCCTGCAGCAGCAGCTGATGCACCACCATCTCCAGCAGCAGGTCCATTCTCAGGCCCAGGGACAGTTGTCCTTGCTTCAGCAGAGTCCATCTCTCCTCCACCAGACCGAGAAAAAGATAAAGTCAGTTCTTCCAGTTGAGAAAGACAGAGATGGGCAGAGAGATAAGGAGGTGCACGAGAAAACAGAAGATCAAGTCTCCAAGGAAGGTGTGGACTGTCTAAAATTCAAAGACAAGAAGGATCAGCAGCAGCCCATTATCAATGTAACTCCAGACCCAGCATGTCCTCCACCTAGAATTTCTTCAGATGCTCGTGGAAATGCAACCAAAGCCCTTTTGGAGAACTTTGGGTTTGAACTGGTGATTCAGTATAATGAGAACAAACAAAAAGCGCAGAAAAAACCATCAGGGACTGGACAAACAGCATTAAGTGGTCCGGGCGGTGTCAGCAGGATGGTAAATCCTTTAGAAGGACTTGAAAAACTAGAATGTGAGGCCTGTGGCAAGCTATTCTCAAATATATTGATTCTAAAGAGTCATCAAGAGCACATCCACCAGGCCTTCTTCCCATTTCGCTTCTTGGAGAGATTTGCTAAGGAGTACAGGGAACAGTATGACAAACTGTATCCCCTGAGGCCACAGACACCTGAGGCTTCTTCTGCAGCTCCACCACCACCACCACCTCCGCCACCACCTCCTCCTCCTCCTCCTCCTCCTCAGAGGACTCCAACGCCAAACATTCCCACTTCTGCACCTGCACTCACCCCCCCTGCAGTCCCTGCCCCTCAGCCTCCAGTTCCCATCACTCAGATTCCCATGCCAATGGATCTTCCTCTCTTCTCTCCACTCATGATGCAACCTATGCCCCTCCAGCCTCTGCCTTCTCAGATCCCTGCTCAGTTGCCTTCTGTGGAGCCAGGCTTGGCAACTGACCTGACTCAGCTCTACCAGCAGCAGCTCACCCCGGCCATGCTCCAGCAACAGCAGCAGAATAAAAGACCTCGGACACGTATAACAGATGACCAGCTGCGAGTTCTGCGGCAATACTTTGACATTAACAACTCTCCCAGTGAGGAACACATAAAGGAGATGGCTGACAAATCTGGCCTTCCCCAAAAAGTCATCAAGCACTGGTTTCGTAACACCCTTTTCAAAGAGCGTCAACGGAACAAGGACTCTCCATACAACTTCAATAACCCCCCTGTCACAACTCTGGAGGATACCAAAATAGATTCCAAACCACCTTCTCCTGAGCCCCAGAAACATGAAAGTTATGGAAGCAAGAGGTCTTCAAGAACAAGATTTACTGATTACCAACTGAGGGTGCTGCAAGATTTCTTTGATGCCAATGCCTACCCTAAAGACGATGAATTTGAGCAGCTCTCAAACCTGTTGAGTCTACCCACACGAGTCATTGTAGTATGGTTCCAGAATGCTCGCCAGAAAGCCCGCAAGAACTATGAGAACCAAGGAGATGGAGGTAAAGAGGGTGAAAGGAGGGAGCTGTCCAATGATCGTTACGTCCGCACCACTAACCTAAACTACCAGTGCAAGAAGTGCAGCCTGGTCTTTCAGCGTATCTTTGACCTCATCAAGCATCAGAAGAAGCTGTGCTACAAAGATGAAGATGAAGAAGGGCAGTATGACAGCCAGAATGAGGACTCGATGGATCTTTCTCATGAATACTACACGCTTTCTGGCTCCTCTGGTCACACCCCCATGCCTTCCTCCTCTAGCCTCTGTCCTCTACCACCATCTACTTCAGCTTTCTCCCATCTGTCATCTTCTGAAAAGGAAGAGGCCTCAGCTGTTAACTTGTCGAACTCTATAGATGAGAAGCCAAAACAATTAACAGAAGTGTGCTCTGAGTTCCGGGAAAATCAAGTGTCTATTAAACAGGAGCAGGTGCAAACTGATATGCAGCAGCAAAGGTCTTTGCGGGAAGACAAGGTACAGGCTGTCCCCAAGGCTCCCAAACTGTCTGCTCCCTCACCTTCCCAGCAGCCATGTGGCCCCTCTGTGTCTCAAGCAAGCCCGGTTCCTTCCCAAACATCCCACATGTCTCTCCACCCTCTTCTGACCCCTGCATCACAACAGCAGCAGCAACAGTTGGCTCAGCAAATGATTCCTTATCAGTGTGACCAGTGCAAGCTTGGTTTCCCCTCTTTTGAGCACTGGCAGGAACACCAGCAGCTTCACTTTCTTACAGTACAAAACCAATTCATTCACCCCCAATTCCTGGACCGTTCGATGGACATGCCATTCATGTTGTTTGATCCTAGCAATCCTCTGGTTGCTAGTCAGCTTTTGTCAGGAAGTATGCCACAGATACCCACCAATTCTGCCACATCACCGTCAGCACCCACCTCCACCATGAACTCCCTAAAGAGGAAATTGGAAGAAAAAGCTGGTACAAGTCCTGGTGAAAATGATAGCACAAACAGTGGGGAGGAACCACAGCGAGACAAGCGTCTCAGAACTACCATAACACCTGAGCAGCTTGAGATTCTGTACCAGAAATATTTGTTGGACTCCAATCCTACCCGCAAGATGCTTGACCACATTGCCCATGAGGTGGGCCTCAAGAAGAGAGTTGTGCAGGTGTGGTTTCAGAACACTAGAGCCAGAGAGAGGAAAGGACAGTTTCGGGCTGTAGGACCTGCTCAAGCTCACCGTCGCTGCCCCTTTTGCCGAGCTCTGTTCAAGGCAAAGACAGCTCTTGAGGCTCATATTAGATCACGCCACTGGCATGAAGCTAAGCGTGCTGGCTATAATCTTGCCCTGTCCAGCATGCTTCCTGATCAGGAGGGCATCCAGTTGAAGATGGATCCTCTGGATATCTCCAACTATTCACAGCTTGGCCCCTCAAATAGTGATGGACATACTTCTTCTTTGTCCCCAGTAAGCAAAAGCATGGATTTATCTCCCCGGGCTCTACTCAGTCCTACCTCCATCAAGGTAGAGGGAATGGAGGACTTTGAAAGCCCAAACATGTCATCTGTCAACTTGAACTTTGACCAGAACAAATTGGATAATGATGACTGTTCTTCAGTAAACACGGCCATTACAGATACCACAACTGGTGATGAGGCCAATGTGGACAATGATGGCACAGATGCAAAGCATGGCCACAACAGCGCTGACTTCCTGTCTAAGTCTGGGGGTGCGGCACCCTCGCTTGAGAATGATGATCAGATGTCCTCGGGACTGGTGAGCCCTGCGACAAGTTACATTGCTAAGGACTTTGAAAATGAAGCTATGGTGGATTACAGTGAGAACTCCAGTCTGGCAGACCCATGCTCACCCAGTCCTGGAGCTTCTGGGAGCAGGAGCACAGACAGTGGAGACCGGCCTGGCCAAAAGCGCTTCCGTACCCAAATGACAAATCTCCAGCTAAAGGTACTTAAGTCTTGTTTTAATGACTACAGGACCCCAACTATGCTGGAATGTGAAGTACTTGGTAATGATATTGGACTTCCGAAGAGAGTTGTTCAAGTATGGTTCCAGAATGCTCGCGCTAAGGAAAAGAAGGCAAAGCTGAGCATGGCCAAACATTTCGGCATCAACCAAACATCTTACGAGGGACCCAAAACAGAATGCACTTTGTGTGGTGTCAAATACAGTGCCCGGCTCTCTGTTCGAGACCACATCTTCTCCCAGCAGCACATCTCCAAAGTGAAGGAAACCATTGGAAGCCAACTAGATAAGGAGAAGGAGTACTTTGACCCGGCCACTGTCCGTCAGTTGATGGCTCAGCAGGAAATGGACCGCATCAAGAAAGCCAATGAGGTTCTCGGAATGGCACAGCAGCAAGCCATGCAGCAGCAGGGAATGTTTGACAGCCCTGCTTTGCAAGCACTGAACCTGTCCTCAGCCTACCCCTCCCTGCAAGGAATGCCACCTGTACTCCTGCCAGGAGTTGGCAGCCCCACCCTGCCAGGCTTTGCTTCCTCAAACACAGGTACGATGGACTTTGGGAATTATAACAAGCTCTCAGGTTGGAAGGTTTGATAAATGGTCTTGACGCATGCTTTCGTTATTTGGCTTTCATGAAATATGAATGTGACATGGTTAAGCAAAAAAAAAAAAAAATTCAAACTTCCAAGTTATTCTAAAATTTTTAGATATTTGCATGTTTGCATCTGTTACCCAAATATGTGTAGTTGATTAAAATAAGACAAAATGTTCCATTCTTAATTTTATGTTTAACAAAATTGGAATTCTTTTTGAAATATTATACTAAATATTATGCTATTACTATTAATATTATACTATACTGCTTTAACTTTTAGCTCATGTATGCATTTTGAGGAGCATACAAATTCTATTTCACAAATGAAAATATGTTGTCTATGTTGTATGAATTTTGTGACTGACACTTCTGTGCTAATGGAGGATTATTCTGCTTTATAATATGCCTGTATAGACAAAGCAGTTATGAACCATAGTTCTAGAGAGTGACTCAGAAACTCCTAACTACCTTTTTGCAACTCTTCTGTCTACAGCTTTAACGCCTCCAAAACCTCCAAATCTCCTGAACATGTCTGGTGCCAGTGTTCCTTCACCCAGCCTCCCCACTTCTGGATTGCCCAACAAGCCCCCTTCCTCTTCTTCTCTAGCCTCACCCAGCCTAGCCCAGGCCAGCACCTCCACCGCCCACTCCACAGCCACAGCCTCTTCTGCAGCCCCGCAATCAATCTCCCGGCCTGAACCCCCCAAGGAGCGTGACTCTGAGAGGTCCAGAGAGAAGGAGAAGCCCAAGGAGAAGACAGAGAATCCGCCCACACCGTCCTCAACGGGGGGCACCCCAGCACCCTCCACATTTGCTACCAGTGCTAAGAAGGACAAGCCTGACACTGCTGTTCCTGCTACCTCTATGCCAACACCTGGCATGGAATACATAGTGGACCCTACCCAGCTTCAAGCCCTGCAGGCAGCCCTGGCCTCAGACCCCACTGCTCTGCTCACCAGTCAGTTCCTGCCCTACTTCATGCCTGGCTTCTCGCCCTACTATGCCCCACAGATACCTGGAGCTCTCCAGGGTGGCTACTTGCAGCCAATGTATGGCATGGAGAGCCTGTTCCCATATAATCCGGCTTTGTCACAGGCTCTCATGGGGCTGTCCCCAGGCTCCCTGCTCCAGCACTACCAGCAATATCAGCAGAGCCTGCAGGAAGCACTGCAGCAACAGCAGCGGCAACTTCAGCAGCAGAAACAGCAGCTCCAGCAACCCAAAGGAAGCCAAACCCCAGCTCCAGCCCAACCCTTAGGAACCCCAGACCGCAAAGAATCTGCCAAAGATCCACCAAAAACCGAAGAACAGAAAGGCACTCCTTCCTGTGAAGCCTCATCCTCCTCCTTCTCCTCTTCCTCCCACAAAAACCTCTCCTCCGAGCAGCACGAGATGGATGGCAAAGACGCGGACCCCCTTCTAGATCAGTACATCGTCCCCAAGGTGAAGTACTCGTTGGCGTGCCGAAAGTGTCAAGCTGTCTTTAGCAAGGAAGAGGCAGCCATCAGCCACCTGAAATCCATCTGCTTTTTTGGTCAGTCTGTGGCAAACCTGCAAGAGATGCTGCTTCGAGTCCCTGGCAGTGGGAGTGCAGGGGAGGGCAGCCTCTATGACTGCCTGGCCTGCGAAATCACGTTGGACGGGGACCAAGCGCTCAGTCAACACCTGGATTCGGCCTTGCACAAACACAGAACAATCAAGCGATCAGCCAGAAATGCCAAAGAGCACGCTACTAGTTTATTACCTCACTCTTCAGCCTGCTTCCCCGATCCTGACACCGCATCTACCTCGCAGTCTGCCGCTCGCCCCAACAGCAGCCCCACGCCCCCACCGACATCATCAGCCGCCGCCGCATCGTCCTCTTCTGTTTCTTCATCCTCGTGCTCCACCGCACCCCCATCCACAGCTGCCCTCTCCCACAGCGCCACTGCTGGCAAGCCCTGGTCCCAGGCCCCTTTCTCCAGAGCTTTAGCTGGGAAGCCCAATGCCAATTCCTCCTCAGCCACCCCTTCTTTCGCTCCAGTATCCTCACCTTCAACGGTTACCTCAAGTTCATTGAGCACCTCAGGGGTTCAGACCTCGATACCAACAGACGTCTTTACCGACGAATCCGACTCTGACAACAGTCAGAAGTCGGCGGACAGACTGGGACATCCAGTCGAGGAGCCGAAGCAGCCCAGCTGTCTCAAAGACAGCAGTAGTTGTAGTACTAACCTTGCTAGCGTAGGAACGGACTCCATCCGATTGTAAAAGAGCTTTCAGTGATGAACAATGTTTAAAAAACACAAAAGACAAAAAAAAAGCAGCAACGTTAAAAAAAGTTTAAAGATATACAAACCAATTTCAGAAGAAAAGATGTGTAAAGACTAACTGCAATTCCAAAGCTTGTAACCAAAAATTAAATGTTAGTGGATTGTTTTCCCATATCAACATGCTGGTTTTAGTTTATTTCACCTCCAGTGTGTATGTAAGTTTATATATATATATATATATATATATACATATATATATATATATATAAAGAGCGAGAGAGAGAGAGCGAGAGAGCTGGTTTTTGGATACTGTTAGTGGAATGCTTTACAGCAATGGACTGCCTCAAATATTATTCTAATTGCCCTTATACCCCTTTGGCAAATTATTTGTTTTAACTGTGTATCCCCCCCCTCATAGCAGCACATAAACAAAAAGCCAGTATGTACTGTATGGGAGAATAGTCTTACTTTTACAGTTTTCTTGCTTACTAAGCATTCAGATACCAATGGCTTGCTAAAATAATGAAAATAGTGTAATGTCTATTTTATTCTCAGGTCAACAGCTCACAACCTTTTTTCTGTTACAGAAATTCATTGTTTTATACTTTTGTTCCTAGCAGAAGGGAAAAAGTTTGTTTTTTCCACTGTTGATTTAAACAGGCAGAAAGTGTTACAAAGAGAGAAGATAATATAAAGGCAGAGCTTTCTGTGGATTCAAAAGGGGTAGCTAATCTGCTGATTTTAAAGATTTTAAATCCTTTTAAAAGGGGGTAATGAACACTCCTAGCTATGCCCAGACACTTGAGCATTGCAGTCTTGTTGGTGGGGGGAAAAAGATTTTTTTAAAGAAAAAACTTTCTGTATTTATGATAGATATGAAAAAATTTTGGTGTTAAGTAGATTGTTGCATTGGAAATGAATTTAAACAGTATGGTAGATTTAAAAAAAAAAAAATACTCTTTGTGTACATTAGCTTTTGTATTGTCCAACTTAAAGGCGCTTCATTTGATGTTGTCTTGGTCATTCCGATAGACTAGATTAAGGAGCAGCAACTGATTGATACATATTTTCTGTCTTATCCTCAGCTTCTTCACTTATGTTCGCCCAACCGCCATTGACATGATCCTTCACTTTGTTTGAATTTTTAACATTTTTATTTATTGTTTTTTTTTGGTTTACACGTTCGTGGCAAACCAAGAAAGAATATTCTTCTTTGAAATATTGAAGAAATATTTAATCATATTTGTTTTACAATTGTGCACTTATCACACTCGTTCCATCTATCTCCTGCTCGCTGCCATCTTATGTTTCTCCCATGCGTTTGTAGATATGGAGTTAGTTATTGCTCCTCTTGCACTCCAAAGCGGACCCTTCGTTCACCATGTAGTGTGACTGCAGTCTCTTCTGGATTCATTTCATTTGATTTATTTTTCGTGTGTGTGTTGTCATAGATGAAAATGAAAAAAATAATAATAATAATTCTCACGCTTTAAAATGAAAAGAAAATCCAAAGACAAAACACTCACCATTGGTGCATAAAGATGAGGAAAGAGGCTTCTTTATACTTGAGAATTTGTTGCTGTTTTTAAGGAAAAGAAAACAGTTTTAAAATAAAGGAGTACGCATCAGAGTTGCCGTTTTTGCTTCTTTGCGAGCAGACAGGTGGCTTTATACGTAAAATAACAAGTATACCAAAAACCAAATAGGACCCTGTCCTTGCATTGTGGAGTAGCACCATGATAGAGCCATTGCAGTTTGTAAGATAGAGGTTAAAAAAGCTCTTTGTTTAACTTTTCTGTCACACACAAAAGTCAATTTTTTTAAGAAAATGTATAAGGTCTGGTCTTTGAGGACATAAGTTTTGCTGCTAATGTAGTTTTTGAAAAAAAGTACATAGATGCATGCTCATTTTGCTTTTTGGCTAAGCTTTAACAACAGAAACAATAAACCATTTTTTCCTGCCTCTGCTATTTTTTCTTGCCGCAAAAACGGAACTTTGAAGACTGTGAATATGTGTTCCAAAGGACAGTTTGGCTGATTTTTTTTTTTTTAAATTTTGTTTTGAACAGACCAATGTCGAAAGCCAATGATCTGTATTATTTGTACAGAACAGTGCATTCCAAATAACACATTGAGTTTTTTTTTCTTCCCTTTTTCAGAGCAAGGACTGATTTACTTTATTGATTTTAATTACATTTTTATTCCTTGTGTTATCTGCAAGTTGACTGTAAGCTGTTGTCTAAATTTGAGATCCTGGGTTACGAAACAAACGCTCTTGTACTTCCGTCACGACTAGTCCTGGTGTGTGACGGGGCTGTAGGAGAATCACCCCCTCGAGCAGGAAAGGTCGTTGCCCAAAATGTACAGAACACTCCCCTGAGATCTGTTTCATGGGGTTTTTGACATGTGCAAGCGTGTGTGTATGTGTGTGTGTGTGTGTGTTGCCCTGCTCTCTGGTTCAACCGAGTCGCTGAGTGAGAGGAAGGCAGTCTGGAGGTCAGAGCCCATAGCTTCGGCCGCACCCTTTCCTGAGCCAACGGCCACCTGCACACGCACCCATAGCTCATTTCCCAGGGGAGTTTCCACTGCTAAATGTCCAAAGAGATTCACTAGCAGGTTCTCCCCTTTTGCGTTAAGGTACGTCCAGGCCTTAGTGTCCAAAGAGGTCGCTCGCTGTACTGATCGCGGTTGTCCCCAAGCTCCCTGTCGTCTGCGCACCAGCCTGCCCCGTCAGTTCATCGCTGAAACAGGAGAAACGTCTCCGCTTGTCCCCTTTAAACCAAAACGAAGGCCGAGTGACACGGCAACAGCTCCTTGGGCCACGTCGGTGTAGCCTTGGCCTCCCTACACTGCTGTCACACACTGGGAGTTTGTCCAGAACAGTGTCGCTGGGCGTTTTCACTTCCATGCTAGAAAAATCACACGGCTTCGATGTTCATGTAATTATTTTAAACATTTCTGATGTACAGTTCACTCTGGAATGCCTTTGCTTTATTTTGGTGTTCAAATAATGTCACAGACATTTTCATATAACTACTTGTATGTTATTCTGGTTTCTGTATATTACATTTTCTTATAAATTAACACTTAACACTAGCTTTAAATTTGAATTGCTGAAGTTTTTTTTTTTTTTTTTTTTTAAATCATTTTTTTTAATCTTTATATTACAACCTGGCCACTTTATGGTGTAATGTTGTTCATATGTATTTTTTGACTGTTTGAAATCTTGTTTGCAAAATGTTTTCTTTCAGTTTTTTGTTTGTGAGGTATGGCCTTTTACAGCAGATGCAGTCAGTGTGGACTGTGTGTGTGTGTGTGTGTGTGTGTGTGTGTGTGTGTGTGTGTCTTTCCTAAGAGCCAGCATCCCTTTTGATGTTATTTTATTTTATTTTTAATGGACCAGAAGTACTGAACTACAAAGCTGGATTTTTAGAAATGGCATTTTAAAGGCATTATTGTCATTGTAACGAGAACCGGCCATTACGAAGCACTGAGCGTTTCCTGTCCTGATGAAACATGATGTACACATGTGGCCAAAGCTTTGTGCAGTTAAAAAGGCAAAAGTTGAGGCACCACCCCTCCTGTGTGTGTATTTTATTGTGACACAGAATTCCAGAAGACGTCTGACGTGGAAGGAAGCGTCAACTCTCGTTGGCGTACTTGAGTCTCATGGACATCTTAACAAAGAAAGAGAAACAAGGTATTTCTGTAGAGGTCTGCCCACTGTGAAAATAAACATGTATACAGATATAGATATATAAACAAGGCATAATTTTTTAATAAAACAGAACATGGACTTTTTTGGCAAATGGAAAGGCTATTCCATGTGGTGACCTTGAAGCAGGCTAGGCGTTGGCCCCAATTGTGAGCTTGGTGTCAGGTAGTAGGCATCTCTGTGACGGGGACAGACTCTGGAGAAGGAGAAGAAACGGGGAGATGGATGTTGAAAAGCTGAACTCTAGTAGCTGGAGCTGCCGTTTCCCTCTCCTGTTCTGCTTTTACTCCGTGTCCGCGCTCTCCACACGGGATGGACGGTAACCGTTGGCCTTTTCTTTTCCAGTCCACGATGTCGCGACCTCCCCTCGCCCGCCCGCCCCCGTTTTCATTTGCTTGTGTGATTGACGAGCGGCACTGTCCAGTAGGAAAGTAGCTTGCGCTCTCTTCCTCGTGGAGTCGACCAATCATAACATCAGAAAACTGGTCCAAAGTAAGGGGTTGTTTTCCTAGGCTGTCATTCCAAAAGAAGCAGTTAAAAAAAGCAACACAACCAAAATTAACAACCAAACTAAAAGGAAAAAAAAAAAAGAAAAAAAGAAAAAACAACCAAACCAACCATTTCTTCACTTTCAAAGACAAACTGTTACATGATCCTCCTGTGTCTCCTTGTGCCACAATATTTTTTTAAAATGTATTTTCTTCTGTTTTCTGTTTGGTTTCTTGGATGACTCGTCCTCGGAGCCTCACACAGATGGCTCTTTGGCTCCAGTTAGCCCACCTGAGGGTAGAAAAACAGCCTTGCAATGTACAAAAAGAGCAAGTTAAACCAAAAATGTTGTTCTTGATGTCTTTTCTATACTGTAGTCTTGTTAGCTTTTTTGTTACTGTAATTATATGAAGATTTCCAAACTGTACCAAATTACATGGAGACTAACATACAAAAAACCACATGGAACTTCAGACTTTTAAAGAAAACTTTTGTCACAAAAACCTTGTTGTCCTAGTTAAGTTGATTGTAGATGGTAATTGAATATACTCCTTTGAAAATATTTCATCAAGTATGTTTCTTGCTCATTGTGATACATTAAAAAAGTATGAGCAAAACACAGCAGTACCTGAGCTCTTTCTTATTTGATTCGAACCCACCCGCACTCGGTGTCATTGGGGTGGGGACTCATGGCTCATTCACACATGTGGAGTTAATGGGAAAGGCTGTTCTGCCAAGGGCGACCACTTGCACCTATGTAGGGTAGGGACTCTTGAGTCAAAGTCCACTCTTTGTGACCACTCATAGTTACCATGGTAATGTAGGGTGCCCAAGTGGATGACCACAGTTTTCTTCTGCACTTGTGTAGGTCTGTGAATAGGAACCTACTCAAACACAGAGAGGATGGGATTTGAACCCACATCCAAAACATAGCCCAGGAGCTATGGGACACCATCGCTACCCACTGTGCTGCTAGTGTGGACCAGGGTAATTCTGATTGCTTTGTAAAGTTGTTTTTTTTCCTCACGGTACAACAGACAGTGTCACTAAGAGAAGACAGGGCACCGATGAGGCTCAGGTGGAGCTCGTGCAGCACCGCTGTGCAAGTTTGGAAACTCTGAGATTTTCTCACTGTTCCGGTCATTCTGGTGGGCAGAGCAGGAGCCCGAGGCTTCCTAGTCTGAGATGCTTGGAGGGAAGTGTGTTACAGCACTGTTACAGAGCCATAGATGAGGTATCGAAGGTAACGTCCTCAAAGGTTTCCACACTTCATGCTAAAAGATAAAATGTCAAAACATATACCTTTATTTTTATGGTGCTGCACATGTTATGTAGATGGAAATATTTTGCACAGTCAAATGACTGCATTTCGTAAATTTCTGTTCTTCTGCACCCTGATGAGAAGCGTTTTTAAAGAAAATGATAAATGCATTTTCTACCACAAATTATTGGTATAATGTCATCCTTCCAGTCCTCTGCAGAGTTGCAATTTCGCTAAGTAGTTGTACTGTGCTTGAACTAATAGTTAATCATGCTTAGTTGACAGCACTAATTAAAGCAGATTAAGTTATGAATGTGGAAAAATACTTAATGAGATATGGCTGTTTGGGACTAATTTGAAATGACCAAAGCAGAAAAAAAAAGTACAGCACACAGTGGACATTCATATTTTGTCCTGTCATTCATGACTTGTGCGGAAAGTCACAAGTGTAGACAGGACTATGGACAAGGTGTGGTTGTCTGCTAAATTCGCAAATATTATAATTCAGTGATAGTTGGTAGCGTAGTGGTTACAGCTACTTCCTTTGGAGCCAAAGGTCATAGGTTTGAATCTTACCTTTGACTGTAGTAGCCTTGAGCAAGGTATGTACCCTAAAATTGCTCTAGTAAAATTACCCAGCTCTATAAATGGGTAAATAATAGTTTGTACCTTAATGTTGTAAGTTGCTTTGGAGAAGAGAATCAGCTAAGCGAACTAATGTAATGAACTCCTCTAGGGGGTGTGTGATGGAAAGTAAGGGAACATGACAATGTCATGACTCCTCTCTGTCATGCAGAAGACTGTCTGGGTCTGGATGGATCTTGCTTCTTACCCAGTTCACGCTCAACTGCCTTCACACCTGTCACAGGGGCCCATAGCAAGCAACTCTACTACCTCTGTCCTCGGAAGTCCAACGCAGCTGTATGTTCGGCGCAGAAAAACGGGGCACGTAACCTTGTGTGCTTTTTCCTTCCCCTACTTATTCTTCCTTAGATCTGTTTGCCAGTTTCGGCCACCAGGTTATTTTAAGTTGGTGAGGGCCAGCAGGTACCACAGTGGTTAGTGCCATAACGTCTCCACTCAAAGGGCCCAGGTTTGAACCCCCTGCTGTAGTACCCTTGATCAAGGTACTTACTCTGAATTGATTCACTTAAAATTACCTGCTGTATAAATGGGGAAATGGGTGTAACTTAAGACTGTAAGCCACACTGGAGAAAAGCGGGGCTGGGTTGCTCTGCAAAGAAGAGTGCTCTGCAAACACGCTGAAATTTCAGAAAACATACCTGTATAAGGGGACATGGTGGCGCAGCCAGTTTGGCCTGTGCCTGCTCTCTGGTGGGTCTGGGTTCGAGTCCTGCTTGGGGTGCCCTGTGATGGACTGGCGTCCTGTCCCAGGTGAGTCCTCTCCCCCTCCGGCCCTAGGCTCCGTGTTGCCGGATTAGGCTCCGAATCATCGCGACCTCGCTCGGGACAAACGGTTTCAGTCAACGTGTGTGTGACATCTGCGTGAAACTTCCACGTTTTCCCGTGACGGAATTTAAGTTTATTCTCCTATTTTGTGTATGTCGCAATTCACTGTAGTTTTTTCGAACTTTATCGAGAAGGTCCTTATTTATCGACGCGTTTCATTGTTCAGCACGTGGCCGATCCAAATGTTTCCCACCCATGACTCCGCGTCAGATGTTTGACTCTGATTCAGTATGATTGGGCTCCCACTTCTGTGAAATCAGATGCTCTTTAGAAAAAGCAAACTGAAATAACACAGGGGTGGGGGCTGAACACGGGTCCCGCGCCGACAGGCCTGAACCCAGGAGCAGAGCGACGCTGTGCGACGATGTGCGACACGAGCTCCTCCTCTGAAGCTCCCGCTCATAAAGGACTCTCGTTGGAAACGGCGTCTGACTTTCTGTCGATGCAGCTCCCGTTTAGCGAATTTGTACTGCTTTTGATTTCATTACAGAGGAAGAGCTGAAAAGCGGTTGTCTTTTGATTCAGACAAGACTTACTTAATATTCAGTTTGTTTCTTTAAATGGCTTTCTTTCAGCTATTATTTCAGAACTTTGAGTAACTGGATGGAATGCAATAACTCAAAATTAATTTTCCTTTTTAGTGTTTGTTTGAGGGGTGGTGCAGTGGCGCAGTGGGTTGGACCGCAGTCCTGCTCTCCGGTGGGTCTGGGGTTCGAGTCCCGCTTGGGGTGCCTTGCGACGGACTGGCGTCCCGTCCTGGGTGTGTCCCTTCCCCCTCCGGCCTTACGCCCTGTGTTACCGGGTAGGCTCTGGTTCCCTGTGACCCCGTATGGGACAAGCGGTTCTGAAAATGTGTGTGTGTGTGTGTGTGTGTGTGTGTTTGTTTGATTAACCTGTTTTTTAGGATCTTTTGTATCAGAATAGTTGTGATTGTTGAAAAGGCTTTAATAAGTTAAACTGCAGATCACAGCTCCATCGTAACCAAAGGCCACAGCGCATCTGTTTTTCCACCCGAAAGCCCCCAAACCTTCGGCCCCGTGTCTCACACAGTACGGTCAAGTGCTTTGGTTTTCCACAGTCCATAGCGGGAAAAAACAGTGACCGTAAAGGGCAGCCCATGCGGCACAATCAAAGTGAGTGCGGGGCAGCAGATACTGGGGCAAAACATGTTTTTGCCAGGATTGGCTCAACTTTGGATGGATTTTTATGTCACCCCATCATAGACAGGGTGGATCTTATCATATGATCATATGTCTCTGTATTAACCGTGTGAAAAAGTGCGTGATTCTGCTTCCAAAGTGACTGAGAGTGTGATTCTCCTGCAGGAGGGATCCTCAGGCGCACTTTGTGGTTTGTGGGCTCGGTCTCGATAGAGGCGAGAAAAAGCCCCCGAAAACTTGAGCCCCCACCCCCAGTGCCACATACACCCCTCTGGGGTTAGGAAGGCAGGGGGCATCCTGCTGGGAGCTGGGAGACAGATTCGCTGGCCATGCTGAGCCAATTAACACGCAGAGGTCCGTCCCGAATGAATTAAGCGCGCCCTAATCGGATCAGCGCAAGAAGCCAGGCTGCTTCCTTCTTGCTCTGAACCAGATGGTACCCGTGCTGTGCCGGTCCGCCGTGCCAGCCTGAACCACGGGGTGTGAAATTGGGTTAGCGCCTGGCTGTAACTCTGGCCTCCGGTGAAGGGGCTCCCCTATTGAGCTTCCCTGGCCCAGAGGCAGAGGGTCCACTTTGGTGACATGGAGGCCAAATCTAATTACAACCCCCCTCAACAGGCCCCTGGCACAATCAGATAGGCCACACTCATTGAGGGCTATTTCGGAACGATGCCTTTGGGGATCCTATCTCCGGGCTCACGCTCGTCCCAACAACCGCACTCACTGCCTCCCTTTCATGTTCGCATGCTCAACGTCTTACTAACACCTTGTTGCGTACAAAGTGTTTTCTGTGTTTCCTCTGCACGGCCAGGCCCTGCTTCTTGTTAGCGATGTGAGTCCCACTTTCACCGTGATGGTGGGGGTACAGCTTCCTTTTGTACCACACCACTGTGGACCCTGCACAATGATCATCACCTAATGTAAATCGCATTAATTACTCCATAAATGGTGTTGGGCAACACGGTGGCACAGCCGAAGGGGAAGGGGACACACCCAGGACGGGACACCAGTCTGTCTCAAGGCATTCCAAGCAGGGCTCGAACCCCAGACTTGCCACACGGCGGGCACCGGCTGAACCCCCCTGCGCCACCATGCCCCCCTCTGCTAAAATAAATAAATAAATGTAAATGTAATGATGTCCAGCATCATGCGATGAAAGCAAAACCAGGTACTCCCATTTCATTTCAGAGTTGGAATAGCTCATGGCAGCTGGAAGACTAAAGAGAGTCAGGGTTGATTTCTGTTTACTCCTTTCGGATTGCGATGTTGGGGAAAATTATGGAGTGTCTGGAGCAGAGAACTCTTCTTACTCTTCGTTGTGGTTCTTCAAGGGTGTTCACTAACCACTTGAAGGTGGAAGCCTGTACAGAAACCCAATCAAAGCTAAAGGATGGTTTTTCTCCGTCTAACATTCAGCATGTGTCCCCGTTCTCATACTCATTCCCAACACCTCCATCCACTGTCACCATGTTCCTCCCCATCAATGTCAGACCCAAATTGTACTTGAGCTGTGAGGACAGGTCAGACTAATTCAATCCCATCTGTCAGGAAAAATGATGGGCGAGGGCTCAATGGAAATTGAAACGGGAAAGATGAGATCCTCTTTTGACTTGAGCACCAGACGAAGCCTCATTTGAGCAGCTCCTCAATTCTTGGGAAGTCATACCCGGATATGGAAATGGAATTGGTAGGCGGAGCTTTTTGACATATTGTATTCTGTTGCAGTCCTGGAATACTACTGGGTCTGCACAAGGCCAGCCCAGACATCAGTGTCCAAGAGGTCATCAGGTTCCACCTAGAAGTGTTTTCACTTGCCTAGTGGGACAGGGACTGGATAAGCGATTCCGAGGTTCTCTAATTCTGAGTTACCAAAAGAGCTGACAGACATTACAGACACTGCTGTCGGAAAGAATGCTGAGAAGGAACAGACCAGAAGTGTTACTTAAAAATTAAATATGATATGAAAGTACTGACTACTGACTCTAACGTAAAATGCGGCAAGGTTGGCGGGTCGTTTACTCTCTGCTTCTGCTGAGGTTTCTCCTCCCCAGTGCCAGAGAGCCCTCAGCATTTGCAGGATCACCTTGCACAGCCACCCCTCTTGTAGGCGCCGATCCCAGGGGACAAGGCGCATTCCCTTCGTCTCTCCATGACACAGGATCAGGTGTCACTCCTTCACACCACCTTCTGGTTCTGGTTTATAAGAAATGGTGTCCATCAGAATGAACTCTGTCCAAAACCCAGCAGAAATCAGGCCTGACAGACAGGATCCTTAACCGCTTATGGCAGGCAATAACTGAGTGATTGGAGCCCCCCCTCAATAATGAGGAGAATATGTGAAGGGAGCCTGACTGTCCATTCATGCCCTTTCCTGCTTTCTCTTTCTCTTTCCTTCACACTTCCCTGTTTCCTCTAGAGAAAAGGAAGCAAAGTTGGGTTCACGTTACCGACTCACTTCATGGTCATCATGGTGCTGCTGCTGCAGTTCGGCTGACTGGGATAAAAGAGGCCCGATCATTTCTGGGAATGCGCTTTAGCAGCGTAGGGCAACAAACAGGAGCCCAGTTCTTCGGCTCGGTTCTTTCCTGCCCCTTTAAAGATGGATTTCACTGGTAGAACAACCAAGATGGATCCTCCAGTGAACATTGGACCTCTAGGCCCATCTCCCCACCTGAGGTCCACGTTGCTGGGAGTTTGAGAGGCCTTTGTGTGCCGTGCCATGCGGCACACTTCTGTCCGAAGGCTGTGTCGGGGAAGTGAGAAGCAAAGGCTCCTCTCTAAGTCAGGTATGGGGTGGGCGCGGTAAGGACTTCCTCACACGAGTGTTTGCGGCGCACATCCACATTTCACATGTCCCCGGGAAGAGAGCCACTCCTGGAGAACTTCTTAACGCGGTAATTGTTCCGAGCCCTGCTCTTATTAATGTCGCTGCGAGTCCAGCTCTCACCGCCACAAACCGCCTTTCTTCCTTAACCAGAATCAGTTGCTGTGTGTTGCGGCTGCAATGCCTGTCGGACCGGCCCTGACCCTAGCCAGGCTGCTCTAATGATGGCAGGATGAAAGGGCCGCACCGCTTCCCGGGCCTGCCTGTCGGGGGGGGGCACAACAGCCCTGTAATGGAGGCCAGGTGTGCCTTCGGCGGGTGGGGGTTGGACTGCGGGCGTCATCGGCATGGCGAGGGAGGCACACCGCTCGCTGTCAGAGCTTGCTCCGGATGATGCTCCTCCACTCGCCGGTGCCCCCCTGCCAGCGCAGGGTCGCGGCTCCCTAGTCTCCTCCTTTCTCGCCACAGCGGACACACTTCTATACCATCCAGAGAGGTTCCGGGCGAAGCCAAGAGGCACGACTGCTCAGCTCTATGAACTGCGCTGGAACCCAGCGAGAGAGGTTGCCATTATTCACTTACTGTTGGGGAAAGTCGGCGTCATGGAAGCGCTCGTCTCGAAGCCCTTTGTCTCCGAGGCTTCAGCTCAGAAGGCTCTGGCTCTCAGATTGGTGGCTTCGCGTTTGCGATCGGATGCGCACACGCTTGTGTGTGTGTGTGTGTGTGTCAGAGGAGATGAGAATGTGCTGCTCTCTTTCATGTGGAACTCCTCCATTTGTTAAGCATTTAGCCCATGTAGTCGACACTAATCTGGAGCGGCGAAGTTTTAAAAGAAAGGTCAGGCAGAGTCGCAGCAAAAGTGTTTCTAATCAGAGCAGACAACCTCGCCGAGCTGCTCTGTAATTACCGGCTAATTAGCAGGCATCGTCCGAAATCCCGCATCATACTTAACATCAATAGTTCAACCCGCTCGAAGCTGTTTCGCGAGCAAGGAAGACGAAGTTGAGGTTTTACAACAGCCTGGATGCGAGTTAGGGAACTTTGCTGAGCAGGTGCAGAAACACGCCGGAATGTGTCCCGGCAGGTAGCGGGGTGGTTAAAGGCGCGGCCTTGTAACCTGAAGAGACCCTGCTGTTGTACCCTGTGTCGCAGTGCTGTGTTTTGCTTCAGCCAGACATGCAGCTGTAAAAATAGAAACATCTGTACATTGCTTTTTATAGACTCACCCTGGAGTTAGTATTAAATATAACGCTTATAAGACTTATAGTATTATCACCTACATAACCGGGCTGTACTGGAAGTGACAGAAGACCCTGGTGCGAGTCTTGTTGGCAGGTTATGTATTGGTATAGCAAAGAAACTAGTTTAAGTGCTTCTTTAAATATTAAGAGGACACAACCAAAATAGAAATCAGCAAAATAATAATAATAATAATAATAATATTAATAATAATAATGATGATGATTACCATTATCATCATCAGCAGCAGCAGCATCATCTCCAAAGCTTCAGGCCAAAGTGACTTCAGCAGCAATTTTAGAATGTACACTTTTATAAAACGTGGTGTTTTACTACATCTGTCCAAGCAAAGTGCTCTTTGAACAGTACTGCAGAGGAGACCTTCTGGAGTTCTGATGCTGGCAGATCAGATGATGAGTCCAGGTCCTTGACTGCGCTGCCTGCCTCCGCATTACTGCCTCTGATGCCGTTGGCAGAACCTCTGATTTGACTCGTACGAGAAGCATAATGGCTGAACCTGAACTTCTTCCAGCACCTGGAATTAAAATGATCCCTCAGACAAGAGGAGCGTTGAGTGTCGTTGCTGGACCAGAGGGGCCCTGCAGTCCCGCACATCAACACATTCCTGCCTGATTTACATGGAGTGGCCCTTGAAATGGTTCCTCTCTTAGATTTGCTTATCTTGTAAAATATAATTCCTTCTCTGACATGTTGGCCTTTATGGCAAATAGATCAAATATCACCATCCCCTTGTAGTAAACTATAGAGAACAGGAGGGGGAAAAAAAAACGACTCTCCTCCGAGGGATAAAAAAATTCTTGGAATAAAAGACAGGGGTGGGGGTGGCAGTGGGTGGGGGGCTTGTCTGAAAGCATTTTTCTGTTTAAATTAAAGATTACTGTCACCTTTAGAGCTGGAACAATCACGAACAAGCGCACTGTACAATGTCTTTTTTGACGTGAAATTGTTTACAGATTTTCAGAGTTACTCTTGCAAGAAGCACTTTTGGCACCGGCTGCAGTCGTGAGCGAACCGATGGCAGGAAATGGGATTTCGAAGGCATGTCCCCGTTACTTAGTCGTCTGCATTGGTGCGTGCGTGTGTGTGTGTGTGTGTGTGTGTGTATGTGTGTGTGTGTGTGTCACCTGACATACCTGAATGACCCTGACCCAGTAAGCAGTAACTTTAGAGGCTATATTGGAGGGCCCAGGAAGAAGGGATGGCATTGAATCCGTCCAGCCTGGCCTTTGCAACAGGCCTGTAGCACACAGCAGGAAAGCGGTTAAAGGACTGGACCTACGCTCACTGCCGATGCACGTCTTTTACAATAAACACATCCACAATTGCATGAAAGCAGCAGCATGGAGGCGCAGTGAGTAGCACTGTTGCGCGAGAGGACATGGGCTCCATCCCTGCTCCATCTGCTTGGAGTTTGCGATTTCTCCCTGTTTTCTCGTGTGGGTTTCTTCCCGCCATCCAAAGACGTGTTTTTCGGGCGAACTGCCGACTCGAAATTTGCCCGTAGCGTGAGTGTGTGTTGCACTGCCCTGCTGTGCAGAGGAGTGACTCACTGTAGGTAGTGTACAGTAAGTCACCTTCAGCTGAACGGTGTCAGACAAACACTACATATCGTTCGCTGCGTATTGTGCTGGAGAAAAGCGTCTGCTAAAGAACAAATGTAAAACAAATGCCTTGGTATAGAAAAATGAGCAGATGTGCTTTTCACCTGGAGCACAGCGTGTTTATAGAAAAGCAGGTAACGGAGGTCCGCTGTCGTCCAGCAAGACCATCAGAGTGGCAACTGACCGCTGCTCAGCCGCTCACTGGGTGGAATCTACCCTCTAGGAATATTATCTTATAATATCTTTTAATTGTGGGGAAAAAAAAAAAATCACAATTTTTCATGTTCATTGCATTTATATTCATCATAAGGCAGAATTTTCTGCAGAAAATATCTAGTTTTATTAAAACGATTTTTTTTATTGTCAAAATATTTGTTTGAGACCAACAGAATTATGCTAGAAAGACTGAGAAGTGTATTGTTTTTCTTCAGTGAAATCCCTCAAATTTTTATTAGTATCTTGCTGTTACATTCTTACTTTCAATACACAACCTTGTAATGAGAAAAGGCTTGAACTGTGTTTTCCGTCGGTGAGGCGCTACGGTGGTCCTCCAGACACACACTTTTTCACATTTTTATTGCTTCACACTTGTTGTTCTTGTTATTAATAGTAATAGCATCAGAGGCCAAACCAGAGCTTACACCTTCTCCGGACAGAGGCGATCCCCAAACAAACCACTCTTTGTCTGTTTACCCCCCCCCCCCCCCCCCCCCACACACACACACACACACACACACACACACACACACACACACACACACATAAATACACACACCAAGGTCATTTCTTTTTTACATTGCAAGGTAGTTTGTAATATTTGGTATCATCACCTTGACATTAGAAATGCTTGACCATTCCCCAGCACAGCCCAGTTCTCATGATCAGGACGCACACACACACACACACACACACACACACACACACACACACACACACACACACGTTTCCTTTCACTGTGCCTCCCGTGATATATTAATTTTTGACCAAACGTCCCCGCTTGACTACTGTAAGGAGGTATGATGTATTGAGACCCTGCTGTTGCCATGGAGACCGCGGTCCCCTGTTACTTGTCATTAGAGTACAAACAAGCGCTGGCATCTAATGTCATTCCAGGCGACACGAGGGGGAGCAGCAGTGAGGTGGGGACGAGTCTCTGTGTCTCCTTAAATAGAAATGCAATGTTTCACAGGTATGTATTTCATTATGCCGCCATTCTAAGGTCCGCCGAGTGGGTTCCGTCGGTTCCATTTGGGGATGGTGTCGCCCCCACGCCGCCTCCTCCCCCTCGGCTCAATTCAAGGTGGAAATGCGGATGACAAAATGGAGGCGGGACGTCTTCTGCTCGCTGCCTGCTCGGGAGACCCATTTCCCCTTCCTCGTAATAATGCCTTTTTTATCTAATTTCTTCAGTTTCCATTCGTAATAACTCAATCACGCAAAACACAATATCTGATTTATTTTTGGTCCAGAAATGTATAACATTACAGATTTGAAAACCATGGATTTATAACTTGAAGGTGTAATTTAAAATAGCTCAGGTTCATTTCGGTATCGCTCGTGAGCAGCTCGTAGCACTACGAAGACCAAATACACAACATCATTGCAAATCACAGGGCATGACGCCGGGAAGCGGATGACCAACCGAGGCGCATTCCAGTTTACTATGACGGACACGCGGCAAAGCGTGGTACCGTGGACCTGCCCGTGATCAAACTGACTAGGTGAACAGGGGCTCGCAGCCGGCGCTTCTCCAGCACACTGTCTGCCTCTAGTGTTCACGGCGAAAAACTGTCCTGTAGCTGCAGCTATGCATTTCAGAAGAAGACGGTTCAGTAGTGTTAACGAGGAATTCGCTAAAGTTTTGGGAAAGTGACCACCGCGGTGCGATGTTTACAGAACCACCGATGCGCTGCTGTCACTGTGCTGCGCTGCTGTACCTTGATTTACCTCTCCTTCGTGGCCCCGCTGTGAGGCTCGGTTAAGCGGAGCTTCGAGTTCACCTGAAGGTGACGGTTTGAGTTTGAAATGGGGCTTCTGGGCGACGGTCACGGGCGAGGGGGCCCGGCATACCTCCGGCGCACCCGGTCGCGCGCTTCCAGAACCGAGGCTCATCGGACGGAACCGCATCCTGTCCGTCATTTAGAATCATTGGCCATGTGAGCAGACGGTGTGGACGCACCGTGTTGCACGTTACAGTACGGCATTATGGCCGCTCAGTGAAACAATAACGCGTAGGGGCTCTCGCTCATTGTCGTTTACTTGAGCGCCTGGAATATTCTTTGAAATCCCAAGACGGCGGTTCCTGTTTGCATTTCAGAATTCAAGGCATACTCGGTAAACCCAGCGGACAGAGTAAATAATGACTCTAAAAGATGTGCTCGTGGCTACCTATTTAAAGTCAGCATTCCTGCGCGGACCCCCCGTCCGCAGCCACCGGGGCTGATTTCGCAAGTGCGGCGCTCAAGTTACATGCTCAGCTTTCCACTGCAAAAGCTGCTGTGACAATCATTTCATAAAGGCCTCGTCTGAAACTCATTATCCTCGTCCCCAGCGTCCAGCCAGAAGCCAGTTTTAGGGCGAAGTACCGTGTGTCTCCCCCTCTCTCACGCTCTTCTGCGCTCTCTGCGTCTCTCTTTGTCTCTCCCTCTTTCGCTTCTCCTCTCCCCTTTTCTCGGTCCTATATATCATGCAGAGGTTCCAGGCTTGTGCTCGCTAATACTATGGTAAGATGAATTTAGCAGCAGTGGATGAAAAAAACGAAGAAAACCTCCATTATGAATTCACGGGCTAACTGTGTATTTGCCGATCCCGTAGCTCGCTGTAGCTTGAGAAAAATCAGTGCGTTGCCGTGTAATTGTGAGTAAATGGCAGAAAAAGCAAGGGATCTGTGAGTGTGTGTGTGTGCGGCATAGAAGCTAAGTAAATACATGCGTGTGCGTACGTGTGTGTACATGCTCGCAGTTGTATATTTATAAGGGGACGGACGATAAGGGAAGAATGTGTGGTATGTGTATGCTCTTGTGCATCTCTGTGCGGTGTGTGTATGAGTGTGTGTTCCAGTCCTGGCTGTGCTGGACTAGGAAAGGAATGCAGAACAAAGCATTTCATTAGGAAAATAAAACAGACTCAGAAGCAATCTGTCGAGCACCACCAGAAAGGGCAAGTGGACAAGGACGGGCACGGAGACGGAGACTAGGGCACCGGCCATCATACCGATTCCTTTTCTCTTACCAGCTTCCGTCATTCTCCTTCCGTAGCCAACCAGGCAAACGGCTTCCTCTCGAACCACGGAGAATCTCTTAACAAAGGACATTATTTAACACATCTGCCAGGGAGGGAGACAGCACCACTGCATCTGGAAGCAATAAAAGAGTGACAGGCAGGAAAATAATACAGGTTTAATGTACTGTGTGAGGAAGAGGGTTTCTTTATAACAAAAAAGCAGGAGGAAGGAGGAGCCTATTTCCCACTTAAGACTGTAACACTAAACATCGCTGCATAATTAAAAATTAAATTTAAAAAAACATATTGCCTATGGCCTTGTTACACTTTATGAAAATGTACAGCATTACATCAATGAGAGACAAGATGAGAGCATTGAAATTAGTTTATTGCTATTTATCTGTTAGGTTGTTGTGCTAAGCTGTTTAAAATAATCAACCCATTTTAACACACTGGATCATTTTTACTGTATTATTCCAGGGTTAGCACTATAGTAGGAGCAGGGATTTGAACCTGCATCCTCACAGGTCAAGGCAAAGACTCGACCACTACGGCATCTGCTGCCCTCAGCATCCTGCATGGTGTCGGAAAACTTCAGATGATCAGGAAGCATGGAGTCCGTCACAGTGGTGTCAGAATGATGCTGGGGTTCCATCTATGAGGTATGAGTTAGTTCCTGGGCAACTGTGGGTAGCAGATAAGCATACCCTGGTACCTTCTCCCAGACTTCCCTCCTGTACTTTCTCAGGTTTCCAGTAAGCGGCTAAACTGAGATCCCATGTACTTGCGATGAAAAGTGACAGGAAATTGACTAAAACATTGGAAATCAATGGCAAGTAAATGTTCTCCTTAAGTACAATTGAGCGGCTGGGAGCTGCTTCCTGTCTCGCGCCTGCTGCCCCATGCCGTGTCTTGGTCTCTGGCAGGGCCCTTACGGCAACCAGACAAGGAGGTGCATGGCGACACCATCCGTTTCTTTCCAAGGGGAAAGTCTTGCCTGCACGGCGTGTCCTTGACCGTCTGTCTCCCGTTGTCTCCATAAGGCTCCGTGAGGCATGATTTTTATTTCTTGCATTTTTATTTTTGTTAGGTCATGAAACAGAAGCTGTTAAAAACATTGCCGATATTATTTTAATTATCCTGAGTTTCGTCTTTAATATTTGCAAATATTTCCTTTTGTGTCAGAGCCCGAATTGGCTTTATTGTTGTTATTATTAAGATTGATCATGGACATTGACATGGGATGTCTTGCCTGGCCGGAATCAGGGACGTCACCTGAAAGGTCAAGGAGGTGGAGCCAGTGGGCGCATGTTCTGGAAACACTTTTTTGTGACCTGCACTGTGAACTTGATGGTAGTTTTGCTCTCCATCTTACAGATGGGGCACCATCATCACAGACATTCTCTTTCCAAAAAAGAACAAAAAAAAACTTTTTTGTATAATTTGTTCGGGAAGAAGGAAAAAGAATTTATGGTTCCTATTCTGATTGCAAGGGCTGCATAAACTTAGGTGGTTTCAAGCAGTATCCCAAAAACAGCACTGATTTATATTTCTGCAAATGAATCTTGTATAATTGAGCCAATTCCACTGAATCCATTTACCATGTTTTAGGAAATCAAGTCCGGAGAGTTGTTTGATGATGTAATATCCCGCACAGGTTAAAAAGGCTTAATTCTTAATCGAGATGACCGTTATCCCACGGGAGATCAATGGAGACTGTGCCAGATCAATAGTATTACATACAAATCCCTGTCACTTTCCTGCAAATTGTGCTGTCACACAATCCATTTCGCTGCCCTCTAACCAAATTGTCAAACAATGCATTCAGATCAAAAAAACTAAATTCTAAAGACTGAAGCCTGCAGTATTTTATTGCCAATTTGGAAAGTACATTTAAAGTGAAAAGACATTCAAACACAGCTGCGGTAATAAAGATTACCTTAAAAAATCTATTTCCTGAATGTGCCTTGCATAACACTCTATTGTCAATACTGTTGTTAAAAATCTGGCATGATGGTTGGCACTGTGAGCGTATGAAATGTTCTTGTGTATCTCGGCAGGTCAGAGGATGACGGGGGAGAGAAGCGGACTTTCTGCAGCACTCCCTCCGGAGTTCAGCTTTATGATTTGTGCTGGAAGCTCCAAGCCACGCGTCTGTGATGCGTTTCCATGTTCCCGGTGTAATCCCTTCACATTCCCAACGCATGAATGCACTGAGAGGGAAAACCTGGGATGTGAGATGGGAGAGAAATTAATTCAAATCCCTCTTCCTCGGGAAAAAAAAGAACAAAAAAATTAACTGTCTTATTTATTTCTCACCAGTGTCCCTTGGTCAACGTCTCTCTATCCCCTCTCGAGTGCACCCTGCAAAGACATTGGTAGAGCTCTGGTTAGGCACGGGTTAAACCCATTGCACCATAAAACTGGGGCTGTTCATGAAATGGAGGAATAAGAAGCAGAAATAATATTTCAAGTATGATTAGTTCATCCGCAGGGCACCTTGTGCGATTGGGGGAGGGCAGGGGGGAGTGGGGGGTGCATTGTGCGCGGCAAGCAGTAAATTACATCTAGCCTTTGAATGATTTCTGCAGATCCCATTACGACAGTGAGAGAGAAAAGGGGTGGGGGGGAGCGAAACAGGAGAATGAATCAAATGAATCTGTTTCCAAATGTCCGAACGGAAGGAAAGACAAGGGGGCTGAGAGTGGACAAACCCAGATTTCTTATCATTTCCATATGCTCCCTTCTTTTTACATAGAAAAGTGGTGGTATTTTTTACTTTTTCCCCTTGATTTCTTATTGTTGTGTGTCTTTGACAGGGAACAGCAAGTAAATCCGTCCTCACATTTAAGCTCTTCTCTCGTGCAATTCACCAGCCTGAGTGCTGATCTGACATTTGGGACGCTATTTGCGCAAGAGGATGCTGTTCTGAAAAAAGGTGCCTTTGATGAAAACAGTAGTAAGAAGGACAGCAGCTATGGAACCAGACTTGTCGATTGCAAACTATCCAGCTTTACAGATGGGTCAAAGTGTTAAATTGTACAGTAGATTACTTTGGATAAAACCATCAGCCAAGCAAATAAATAATGTAATGAAAGTTTTCACCTCAGTACACGGGCTGCAGTCACCTAATTATTGCATGTAATCCATCTATGTCACCAGTCCATGGCCAGTCGCCCCCTTTGTGTTGATGATCATTTGCTACACACGCAAAGTGCTCAGCGCTGTCTGTTAACTGCATGTGTGGGGAATATGTTAATGTGTGTGTGAAGCTAAACAATAACGATAGTGGGCACTCTGAGGATATGTTTTGTTGGCATTTGAAGAACTCGTGTGTGGGTGTCAGCAAGCGGCAGTAAGTCTGCTTCTCTTTGGAAATGTCAGTCTTAAAAAGCCAGCTGGGAGTACGGTTATATATCCTATTCCCCATTTAGCCCAGTCATGGCATGTGATATGTTCCTGTCCAACCAGTATTTGCTGCTGTGGAACTGTTAAAATGCTGAATGCAATCCTGTTCTTCAAAACACTAAACTTAATATGCGTTGCACTGTCATAAGTCACAATGCACATGGTGATCTGTTAGGAAAATCCACAAAATGTAACCATACCCTGCAATAATTCCATGCTTGGCATGAGCACCAAGAGGTTTGATGAGCTGAGTTTTATTTATAGAATTTATTGACACAACTGTTATCGGCAACATCGTGCAAAATTGAAATATGAAAACAGGTGAGATCTTACGAAGACAGACCCACTGACAGTCACCTGCTCTCCTGCATTACATTACAGCAGATATAATGTGTCAGCACAGAACTAAATGGCCCCGTCCAATAAAGAGACAATCCAAGAGATTGCCAAAATGGAAATTTCCGTATCCTCCTTCTCAGGTCAAACTTAAAATTTTATGCTTTCTCTGTGTATGATGGGTTCAAGGAGCTTTGCACTGAATATGGAAGAACACTTAACAGTACTAATTTAATTCACTACTGATTCTGGAAAAATCTCAGAAATGTATAAATATTATAAAGAGTCAACACGCAAATCTTATTTAATGTGACAAATTTTATAGATACATCAACGACAGCATGAAGAGTATTAGTCATTAATTTGGGCCTGTCTAAAATTCTGTACTTCCTCTAGAGCTTTTGGGACCAGAATGAAGGCAGTCATGTCAGAATTTAAGAGTAAAATAATCCACAATTTAATGTATTTGAAACAGGATTTCAGTCTGCAAATTTAAGTGTATCTGGTTTCACTGAAACACAAAGCTGCATCTCACCGGCATAGTGGACGGCATCAATGGACATTGCCTCTAAGATGAATCACATAAAAAGAAAAGAGCCTAGGAATGAGCCTTGAGGGACACCTTAATAGACTTCAGAGTTTGCCTTATTTAATTGCACAAATGGATATGTGTCAGCTTGGTAGGATCTGGAACCAGAGACCATATGAGAGTGCAGTTCATCCATATTTTCTTCCAAATTGTTATTTTTTTTTGTTACTTTGTTACTTTCAATGTAGTAATTTTCTGTATGAAAACCAGCGCTTACAGGCCATAAACTCCAGGCTTGAAAACATTATTTCAACATAATGATAAAAATGGTGGTGGCAATACTATATACCACTGTACATGTGAGTCAGGGCTTTGTTCAACCACTTTTGAATCTCAACTTTTAAAATGGATATATTCATGTTATTCAAGGTAACGCTATTTATCACATTGTCTCTTGAAGGATACATGCGGTTTCTCGACTATTGTCTTCCTATTGTGAAGGTTCAGACTAATTTGAAATGATGGTCACATTTCCCTGCATTCACATGGTCTGGAGGCCATGCTTAGGATCTAACCTGTGGGATAAAAATTAACATTCAGAATCAGTACCATATCCTGGATTCCATAGTGACAGAGACACCGTTATAAGGGTCTACATTTTACGAATGCTTCTCTGTTCATACCTATTCATCTAAAATGCCATTGACCTATGATAATTGGAGCGGCAAAGAATGGTGTTAGATTCCTTGAGCTGGGGTGACTTATTGTCTTGTCCCATTTGTGAATGTGTGTTTTTGTTACTGTACCATTATTCTGCCCTTGTAAAGTGCGTGCTACCCAGGCTCTTCTGAGAACATTCATCAGCTCTTCAATGCCGACTTCTTCACATTACTGAGACATGAGGAATTTTCATGAACTGAGTCACACAAAAGGAGAAATTAATCTCACAGTGTTCTCACACAACCTTGACACTTTAGTCATGTCATCTTTTGTTTGTTTTTTTGGTCCAATACAACATTTGTCATCTTTTAATTAGGCAAAAACCCATTTGTAAAGGTTTCCTATGTGAACAATAGCTGATAAATTGTGTTTTTGCACTCTTGTCTGTTGTCGTGCAGACAGAACGCATTCGACTGACAGGGAGCGGGTTCTGCTCAACAAAGCGCCTTGTCTTGTCATGGCTGAAGAGAGCCTCTGCTTAAAGGCCCCTCAAATAACTCAATAATTAACATTAACAAAATCAACCTTTTCCCTGTAATTTTATTGTCATTTTATTCTGCTGTCGTTGCTGCGGCTGTTTTTACATCTTAATGAATCACGGGCTTTATCTGTAATTTCTGTGGCAGGAAGTGTTTTTTGTGTCTTAAGTGACAACAGCTAGAAAGGATTCCGCCGAAGACCAAGCAACATCCACTTCATTTTTAGATATGAGGGATAAAAGTGAAAAAGGAAGGAAAAATGCACACGGTGGTCTGGATAAACCGGTGAACGGACATTCATGTCACCAGTCTGATTAAAACTCAAAGAGGTTGAACCACTGCATTTTCAAAACAGGAGAACAGAGAACGTGGGGAAAGGAAATTAAAAAATACCAAGAGAAATAGCTGAAGAGGGTTGAAAATGGAAAAAGGCAAATGAGAGAGATAAGGTACTTGCCTGTGTAATATTGGACTAGCTGCCAGCCACAGGGATGTTGATTTTTCTTTATTTTTTAAACAATATAAATTTAATTAAAAGCTAGGGGAAATAATGGCTTGAGCTGATCGTATAATGAGTCGCCATGGGACATCTTTTTAATAGTCTTAGTTTGTAACAAAAAAGTTGCCGAGTGAGGCACGGGGTGTGCGATTTTGCCATGCCCAGATAAATCTCACTGACCCCCAGGAACCCATTAGTTTCCACATAATCTTCTGATTAAACCGAAGACTTCACTGCTGCCTTCAGCCTTAATCGACACGTGGGGAGAAAGGGAGTAAAATATCAACATTCATCACTTCCTGATTTCCCATCTGCACGGACCTTTGCCTTCACCCAAATTTTAAGCTGCAATGTGCTTAAAAAAAAAAAAAGAGTGCAGCTCCTCCTAGATTTTATTGCCTGAGACATTGACAAACATTGTTTTACCTTAACATGGACATGGGGTCTTAAGGAAACTGCCCAAGGCCTCACTGCCTTTGGGGACACGTGATGGTCGAGTAACATCCGATTCAGATCTGGAGTTCTTTGTGTTGCGAGAGCCTTCAGAATATGAACAGTTCTCCGTAATTACGCACGTGGAAAATGTTAAATATTTCGCTAAGCTCTACTTACAAAGCTGCTATTTCCCTATTAATTTTCTTGCAAACTACAGGCACTATCTCACACTAAAGAAAATCTTGAATAAATCTTGCATTCATTCTGATAAGAAGGCCCCTGCAGGCAATTACCCAACAGAAGGCATTCCAGTCTGAGCCAGTTAACATGTAACCCTTTGAACCAGTTCGCTCCGTAATTATTCTAAATGCTTAGATTTTACCATACGGCATTGCTGTCAATAGATACTGTACATAAAAAAGAAAGCTTTGCAATAGGGTGACTGTCAGGCACTTAGGCAGCAAAGTATGAGATAGACTTTTTTACTGGTGCTTATGGAAGGTTCTGGATGGTTGTGTTTTCAACATGCTTTTTATTGGTTTTTGCACCAAGTGGTAGACCTCAGCATTGACAACAAAGAGATCCTGCAGCTATGCAATTACTGTGTTTCAGGAGGAAAAGAGTTTTTTCCTTGGGCAAGCAGATTTTAATAATTTGTCAAGTCCCTGTTGAGGTGCAGGATCTTATAAATGTTTATGAGACTGTGAGGCTATGTGGTTCACCCACATTATAAGAAATAATATTGTTAGCAATCAGTTTCAGTATCTCTTATTCATCATATGCCTTAATTGCCATTTTAGACTGGGAAGTTTAAAGGAGGAAACAAACACATTCATAATAAACAGGAGTGGAAGGGAGGCAATTTTCAAGTCAATAATCTAGTAATATAGCAATCATGCACCTTTCTGTCCAGCTTGCCTTATGATTCTCACCATGAGCTCATTCCAAGCCAGCTGAGCAGAGAGGAGTCGCATAAAACACCATCAATATATTCATGCTGCCCATTATTTTCTATTCCTCATAAAACAAAGGACCATTAGATATTCCATTTCAGGGAAGAGCAATATTTGCAGGGGAAAGAGTTCCATGACTGCAACCACCAGACATGCATGCAAAATACCTAAATGGGAACATGTAACATCATGTAGAGTTTCAATCTGGGGGGCACCCATAAAATGTGACTTTTTCAGCCATTTGAAAATACGTCCATCAGCTTCAGACCATGTCGGAAAATACCTAAAGTGAGCTTTTTGAAACACTACGAATATACCCAGACGAACTGAACTTGCAGTACTGAACTTATAGTAGCAACAGTAATCTAGTAATCATTCAGCTGTGTAGGCCTAGAAAAACATTAGAGATGCAGAGATTTGGTGAATGGCAGCAAATCGAGCAAAATCAACTAAGAAAGTATGTAAGTAAAACATAATTATGGGATATAAAGAGATAGCAAAAGTTCAAATACTACGAGGCAAACCTGGCCTCAAAAATCAAAGTGTATAAAGTGTAAAATTTATAGATCTGGAAAAAGGCATCAGAAGGCGGTTTTATTTGAAGAGGTAGAACACAAGCCAAGGCTTGCATCTTGTGATAACATTTCGAAGAATAATTATATACACGTTTTCAGAACGTAATGGAAGGTTTAACTTTGACTAACAAAACAAATATTGTTCAGGTAGTGTTTATTTTCTCCATGTTGTTTTTTTCTGTCTGTTACCACAACTGGTTAACACCTCTGATAAATCAGTTTCTTCGAGTAATTTTCACTTTGTTTAATATGAGCGGTAAGGTCCCGGAATTCACTGATATTCAGCGTTGCCCCCAAAGACAGAAAAATCGTACATTCATTGACTCTCAATACAAAACTTGACTGCAAAGTGATAACATCTTAAAATTTCTGGAGCAATGGCTATTACAGACATTTACTGAACTTAAGTTACAAAGGAATTGTTCAGAGCAATTGTGTTCTTGCATGCTCGCCTTATATGAAATAAGCTGCAGCTTTTATACCGTGGCCATGCATAATTGAAAATAAATACATCCGTGATCAAGGACAATTATACAAAACATACTAGTTGGGATGATTTTTTTTATTAAGGGAGGAAACGCTGCGTCTTGTTCCGTAAGTGACTAAGACTGAAGCAATTTATTTCTCTTTAATTTCTCTGTGGATCATATATTATAGTTCCCCAGAATTGTTTATCATCACCTCTTTATATTCAGTAAGTATAGAAACTGTAAAGAAAAAAAAACCTATAGGAGGATTAAAACATAGCTGAATAATACAACGCAAATATGAACATGACCAAAGAAACTGTGCCGTAAAGGCTCCACAGTTTCTCTTTAGTAGCCATAATTGGGTACGAACGTTCACAATCATCCCTTCTTTCTTTCCCCTTAAAGGAACTGTTACTTCACGTGAGAGTTCAAAGTCTCGCGATAAACGCGTGGTCTACGGCTCTAACCGCCAGCAGTCTTCACCTGAAACGGTGTATGGAAGAGTAATTGTGCTTTTTAGTATTAGCTTTAAGTTTAATAAAACGTTGTGGACCTTGAACTATCACAGCTGCCGCACACCCTTTCCCGCTTCATTATTTATGTAATTAGTTTTCACGAACGCTTGACTTCATGAAATTAGGTTTAAGCAGTAATTTCTTTGCTAAAAAAATGTGTTGAATCCGTTAAATATGATTTTTTTTTTAAGTTACTTGCCACAAACAGTGTTTGCTCTGAGTCTAAGATACGTGTGTTTTTTCCTCACAATGACAGTGAATAATGGCGGGTTACAGGCCCGTTCCGTTCGGACAGTTTCCCGCCCTTCCTCCGTCTCGCGCACAGGTGAGCGCCGAATGGTTCCCGCAGGTCCGCCAGCGTGGTGCTTTACTGGGAAACTTAATGAGCAGGAGCAGCCCCGATGTCTCCAGTCCACAGCCTACACTGTTGGCAGTCCAACTACTGGAACTCTCTGAGGACAAGCACGAGACAATTCTAATTTAAACTTCAAATATAATTTAAAATTAAATTAGCTATGCATCCTCCTGGGGTTGAGCTTTGATTTTCAGATCAAATTAAGGTCAGACTAGTTAGCTGGCTATCAAACAGTTAGATCTGTTAATTGTTTGCTCTAAATGAAGAGACAGTTGCTTAAACTCTCTAATAATGGAAGGACTGTCAGGCCATGGATGATGGTGTTGGATAAGCTTCACTGTGACCTGCCACAGAGCTGGGGTGCTGGTTTATACATGTTACACCAGCCCGTCACAGCCCTTCAGATTCCTGTGAAATGCAGTGTCTTTTCAAATTAATTTTATTTTTGCATGGCCAGAAAGAATAAAGAATGACAGACATTCATTATAGTTAACTTGTCCAGTGCAGGGCTATGGTGGTCTGGAGCCTGTCATAGAAGCATGGAGCATGAGGCAGGGTACGCCCTGGACAGGACACCAGTCCATCACAAGGCAACCTGAGTCCAAGCTGATGTATAATATTGTCTCAGGATTTTAATGCCTGTGCCTTCTAGGTAAGATTACAAACAAACAAAGAAACTCATCAACAGTGTAATCAACACGTGTGGATAAATGGGATACATTCAACCATAATCCTCTGCAACATTCACTATAAATCTGAAAAGAATGCGTTATTTGTATCACTTGCAATGTTATTCTAGCAATTTACCACTGTGCCTCAGGGGAGGCTGTTAGAAATCAAAGTTGTGATCAATTGCTTGTATTATCGGGTCTAGATAGGTTCAGTTCAGAGGTTCTTCCGAAAAATACTTGTAAGGGAGTCTTGTTAAATCAACATCTTGTTTCACAGGTGCAAAGTTCTAATTGCCAGACCGGCGCCGAGATATGGGAGAAAGAAAAGAATAAAACATCCATTTAAACTAAATGAACAGCCGCAGAGTTAAGATATTCTAACGGGTCATGGCAACTCAGAGTGGAGATATGATTTACTTTCGTTCATTTTGTTGAAATGGTACACTGTGTTCTGTACTGAAGCAAGTCTTGGTCGATTTAGGTTTTAGTTGAGCAGAAATTACAAATCGCATTAATTTTATTTTTTTGTCTTAATACAAACTGATGAGTTGAGATGACATACCGTGCCACTTCTAGCCTCAAATGAGATTTGTCTTGCAAAGTTCTTGGAGTGTGACTGAGTCGCAAACAAGCCTGTAACCTAAAGGCAGGTGTGTGCATGTTAAGCTGTTTTTTTCGCCGTTATGTCTCACAGGGCCAGTTCAGTGGAAGGGAGGAATTCCCTGATAAAGAGTGACAGCTAAGGTGTCATGGCTGTCCATTGTTGGCTCAACGAATCAGACAAGAGCAGGACTGCGTTGACCAGGTGATCTAGATGAACAGGCTGGAAACAACAACAGAGCTGGTAAAGCTTTTATTAACTGCCTGTAGTTTGAAGTACCAAAATGAAATCAAAACGGAGAGTCAAATCATAAATGCCTGCAATTTCAGTTGAGGAATGAGAAGATGGCGATTAAGTGGAGTGACTCATGAACAATGACTCGTATTGTGCCTCTTTCCACTAAAAATGTTTTACTCATGCATATTTGTAGTAGTGAAGCATACCAGCAGTGTTAATGGTACTTGGGCTGGCAAAGCAAATGATCATCTACTAAACAATTCTTTATGGGGCCAGAGTGTAATGAGACCTTATTGCACTTTTGGTGACTACTCCTCACTTACAAATTGAATGTAGTTGCAGGAGAGTTTTAATGTGAGGCTTCAATTAAAATGTCACTTGGGAACACAACTGCCAATAAGTGATCCAGTAACAAGTGACTCTGCAAAGTTCTTGTGAAAGAGGAAGATGGCAGGTACAGATGTGGCATGGAATCACGAGCAAATAAGGACAGCCTTTTTGTCGAAGGTGCTTGAGTGCACTTCTCACTGGGACACGAAAGGCCTCTCTCTCTCCTTTGTTTCCGGCTGGCGTGTTGTGGGACAAGTCTAACTCTATTAACCGAGATTGTGGCTGCTAAAAGGTATTGTTCTATAATGAAAGCATGACAGCTTGATCAATGTTGTTAAAAGAATTAGCGACTTTACATCAAAAAGCTTTTTGCTTTATTTTTACGTGCCCATTAAGAAGCCTTCATTGAATATCTATACATCCCTCAAAAGTCTTCTGTTTTGTCTGCACCGATCTATAAATGTGGAATAAAATATTTGATATGACATAAAAAGTAATTTTCTTTACTTAAGCATGCTCTCTGAGCACAGAGCATGTACATCAATGATTAATTCATTTATGCTCCCCTTTAACGTTAAGTTGTACCATTTTAGTCACCATTTCACAAAGGAGGGAATCATGTAAGGATCTTCCCAGGTCTGGAAGTAAGTGTCACATTATTTGAAAAGGATGTGGGTGGATTGTTGTAATTCCAAGTTCATGGTAGCTGAAAGTATATAAGAGCATTCATCAGTTGGATTCACTTTTTCAACCACAGTAACCAGAAAAGGAAGGAAAACTGTCCACTACTGTCCCTCTTTCCTGTCTCAAATCACTCCTCAAATGATGTCCTGGTGTTGTTGTAAACCATGGGATAGGTGGGAGAGGTACTTAGAGGGGATGTATAAAGCTGGCTGAGCAAAAAAAGGGGAGACTCCAAGTGGTGATTGGACCCCCTCTTCTCTTACACCATAAGTACTTTGAGCACTGACCATTGCAGGAACATCAGGCTGATCTCCTCACATACTCAGTCAGTACTGCACTGAGCCACCTATATGGGTGGACCATACAGCCTACTCCTGTTTTTTGTGTCTGTAGGTTTATGGCAGATGCGCCAGTGTGGAAGTACAGTTTCTGTGTTAGCAGAAAAGTCATGTGAGGTTTGAAATCTCATATATGCTTCTAAGGATAAATGTGCTTCAGATTTCTGTTCTTTGCATTGCAGCATGTTAGGGACTGAGAGTAATTGTCTCACTTGTATTTTTTAATATCTCACATCCACTAGTTGCATTTTTCTTGCATAGTATCTATGGATTGTATACACTTATAGTTACACTTATTTATTTAGCAGACGCTTTTCTCCAAAGTGACTTCCAATGAACTCTATGTAGTGTCATCGACCCACACACCTTATTCACTGCTAGATACATTACTTACAATGGGCCACTCATCCATATATCAGTGGAACACACACTCTGTCATTCACACACTATGGGTGAACCAGCATGTCTTTGGACTATGGGAAGAAACCCATACAGACACAGGGAGAACATCCAAACTCTCCACAGACTGAGTGGGGATCAAACCCATGTCCTCTCACACCCCCCAAGCATTGTGAGACAGCAGCGCTACTTGCTGTGCTGCCATACCCTGGACAGGACACCAGTCCATTGCAGGATAGCAACCCACACACGCTAAGGGCAATTTAAAGTCACCACTTCTTCTGAAACACATGTCATTGAACTGTAATAGGAAACCCACACAAACACAGGGAGAACATGCAAATTCCACACATAATGAGCTGGATTTGAACTTGTGCACCAACAGTCCAGATACTGTGAAGCAGCAGCATTTACCTGCTGTGCCACTGTGCTAACATTATGTGAGCCAAACTGTAGTGAATGACATCATTCATAATTTGATGCTCTGAACTAACACCCTATTTGTCATTAAAACGAGTTATGAAAATGGTATTTTTTTGCTATGTTGTGTTATCTTGTTATGTGTTATCTTGTTCGCTATCTATGTTGGTATCCAGTATGACTTTTGGTACTGCCTGCAGAGAGAGGAATTCTGGGGGGTCTGATGGTGGAATGAGGGGTGGTGCTGTGTCCACTGTGGCATAGAAGAGGAAGAGGCAAAGAAATGCCTGCCTTCTGCAATGCAAAAAACAGTGATACTTGATCAGATGCTAATGTGGCGGCGTATGTGTTTGAGGCAGTGAGGGAGATGGGCAGATAATCCTGTCCGCGTGACGAGATTGAAGGCCAGGATTGATTGATCGCCTAATCACGGGAGGAAATGGGCCTGAAAATGAATGGAACACTGCCCTCAGCCTGGGCAATGGGCAGGTTCGAGGGGGGTGTAGCCACAGAAAGCCTCAGCCTTAATGTGCACAAGACCTGATTTAATTTGCCTGTGACATAGTTATACGATCCTTGCTAAATGATGGAATAAAAAACGGAAGTGGGGAGAGGTGGAGGAGGAAGAGGTGTAAATCAAACTTTATTGGGAGAGTGTTATATACATACAGTTACATGCAGTTCTAAACAGGGACTTTGAACTTGTGTATGAAGATTAAAAATCTGCCATGAATCTGAATTGACTAAGAAAGTCACCGTACTGAATTTTTGTGGCAACTTGGTCTGAGGGCTGAAGTGTTTTTAATACTTATTTCTTTAAGGCTTTCATTATCTTTCCCCGAGTTGAGATTTGTTTTGTAAAATTACTCACAGCTGGGAAGCAGGATTATGCTGCTTAAAACCCTGGACCTTGAATACATTGTAGCCCACCCCATTTTATTTCAATGGCTATGGGCTGCATGCCTTTTAGCGTTCTTTGATCCCATGAGCATTTGTGTTGGCGTGGTATACGCAGTGTTCTCAGTCCCTGTCTTGATCCCCACAACAATGCCTCTCTGCATTGTAGAAAATTACTGCGTTTTTTTTCTCCCCCTAGATCACCTTTATTTCTGGCATGTGCTCCTGGTGTTCAGGCTGCCTTGCGAGATGGAGGCTGATTGAGCCACAGGGATTTGCTTTACATCAAGGCTGAAAACATCAAGGCTTCAAATACAGACGTTTCATGCTGTCTGAAAGTGAGGCAGAGGTGTCACAGTTGGTTCCCTTTTCCGTCTGGGCGTTCACAGGAACGCTTTGAAATCGTGCACCTTTCTTTCTGATTGAGCATTTTATCTTTATTTATACCACTGGGCTGGCAGAGCGGTAATAATTTCTGTGTGTCCATCCTGGGTAAATTATAATCTGCACCAAAAGGGCCCGCCTTTCGTCAGTGGTAACGCAATGTGGCACAGCTGAATTAATGGCCGTGCATCGGCAGTAACTGAAGGTGCCAAGGCAGATGAATGGCTGGGGGAGACTAATGGAGTCATGTTTGTTATTACTAGCAGAGTGATGGAAATGGTGGCGGGGGGGTGATGTTGTGCCAGTGCAATGTGGTGCCTGGACACTGCCTGACAGCTCAAGCCTGGGATTCTCCCAGCATGCCCTTCAGGAGCTGGAGGGAAACAAGGCAAGGCAGGAGGAAAAAGGTTCAGGGCTGGCTCCTAAACTCTTTGTTTGAGTCTTTTTTCAAGTAAAAACACACGGTGGTCCAGTGGATCTTTTGACTCAGTTTTTTAAATCTTTTTTTCTCCTACATATGATGTAGCAATGTAGATCCCAAAGTGTCATGTGTGTTTGGTGTCGTGTCATTGACTGTTACGAGTTATGGACGAACAATAAATAAGTTGTCAGGGCATCGCTGAACACTGAGTGCTGTTACATCCATATTAAATGACTTACAGTAATGAGAACTCTGCTATTAAACTAAAATGTGAAAACCAATACAAACTGCATGAAGTGATGTAATAGTAGAGTTTCAGAAATGATCTGAAATCGAACATAAACGCAAGGTCAGTGCTCATTACAGCGTAGCTCCTCCGTTCATCGGCCCCCTAGTGTACAGCACATGTACTGCTAACATATTGGAGGGAGGTGTGGAGTTGCAGGCAGGGAGGAGAGCAAGAGCAGCCTGTGAAGAAAGCTGTGGGTACCTGATCAATCCATTGATCAACCGGTCGATGCTCGGGTCGCTATCCCGAGTGTTTCTACTAGCAAAGACGTGCCCGTGTTAAATCGAGCATGTGCTAAGTGGGCACTCGAGGGATCCGCCTAGCGTGGCCCTTTGCTCCGGCTGTGTATTGACTTGTCGGTTAGTGTGGAAAATGTTGACAGTGCGGGTGTTACTCGTCTTAAGCAGTAATGATGGTGGGGAATTTTGACTCCTCTACTGAGACCTCTCTGGAATAGGGAGGCTTCTTTGCATACAAAGCAAAAAAGAAAAAAAGCTGCATTTTATATTGCTCCATTACAAGGGTGTAAGAGACAGTGTATGTTGCATGTAGAATAGATTTATTAATACAAAAAACCCGAAGCTTCTCATTATGCAGGAGACAGTGCTGGACAGTATAGAAGATCAGTTTCGGAATTATATAGATGTGGTCAGTGTATACAGTATATGCCTTATTTTTAATGTACATAATTTTTTTTTCAGAATATTTGTGCTTACTGAAGTTTTCCTACCAATGAGTTTTTAAAGATGGGTTTAAAAAGTTGATGTCATAACATGGAAAAATGCAGTTTATCATAAATAATTGTATTTAAAGTCCTCGCTATGACAAGCATTCCCAAAAAACATGTAGAAACTTGAGATGTACGTGGACTCCATTTCTTATTGTCTCAGAAATAATCTCTGATTTTGAAGAAATTAAGCACGTGCCTCTGGTATTTCTTGTCTTCATCTATTTTAACTTGCATTCTGGACCTCCGTGTGATTAAACCTTCACATGAATAAATAAGATTGACCTTATACAGACAACCTTAATTACAAAACCGAACAGTGCTGTTCTTAATGCAGCGGTGCTCTTTAAAAAAGTAGACACGCTTTTTACATACTTGGCCCTTGAACACAGTGGAAAACCAGTTCCATTATGCAGTAATTTGCTAATGTAGAACACATTCTTTTTGCCAATGGGTTTAAAATTACAGTGTTTTTAATACGATGTGTAATTGGTGCCAGGTTTTCGTTGGCACTAAGGGGATGCATTTTCACACAGTTGCTTCACAAGGTTCCCTCTGTGTCAGTGTGGCTGTTTGGTTTATTTTTTATTATTTTAAACGCAGATTTAAACATAGCAAGGCTGAAGTGCTGTAAATTATGAGCATCTTCATATGGTTTTTGGGCAAGGGTTCAGGAAGTTCAGTGTTCCCATGCAGCGTGATCAGCACCACAATGCCAACCCCTCTGGGAACCTGTTTCCTCTTTAACGCATCATTTATGGCTTGTAAACAGCCCGCGTAAAGTGGTTTATAGATTATTCCAACAAGTTTACTCAACTCCCCAAAGTGTGGAGGAGCTAAAGAAGCCCAAACCGTGCTAGGACGTCAGCAGTCAAACAGCGGTCATGGCCTGGGAGTTTGGGAGCTGTGGTAAAGGAAGGAGGTTTTGATAGCGTCTAAGCCCATCTGCGTTAATGTGCCTGATTGCCAAAGCTGCTGGCGAAAGCTGTTTGGAATTTTCTGGGTTTTTTTTGTTTGCGGTTTCGCTGCCAGATGAAAGGCTGGCCTGCTCCAAGTGGCACATGGGGACCGCTGGTGTCTCTTTACAAAACCGCCTTTAATCTTTTCCCTTTTCTGTGTCACCTCGAAATGGCTGAGGCCTGATATGATAATGATGTGAACCTGTCCTGGGTATTAGAGTTAAGCTGGCTGATTAGACTTTGCATCGATTAGTATATCGCTCAATTCTGACTGGACTACAAATGGCCATGAAGGACAGGGCGATCAGGTGGTCACACACCATCCAGCCTTAGATCAAACTGTATTTTCCATCACACCTTAAACATTGTTTCTGAGCTTTTCATGATGTGTAAATGCTATATAACGATATAACATGTTCTCAATTCAGAACAGTTTTTTTATTTGTCCATCCATTCATTGTCAGTCACCCCTTGCTCAGTGTACGGGTGGTCTGGGGCCTATCCCAGAAGTATACAGTATCAGGTAGGGCACACCCTTTATGGGATGCCAGTCAATGACAAGGCACTAACACACACACATACACGAGGGCTAATTAAAGAAGTCACCAATTCCCCTTTCTGATCACACATGTTTGGACAATTTCTTAATTTGTAAATATGTTACGTCTGTTTGTAGATTAATGTCAAGGGCGAGCAGTTATCTGACCTGCTTTCATCTGTCTGCTATCAGACAAAAAGGCATTTTGTGTGAGATTGCGTTCGCTGTGAGATTGCTGCCATCGAAAACACATAAAGGTGCTTAGGAAACAATAGCATAAACGTTGAATGTGACCTCTTGATGCTGGTTGGTTTTATATGAGTTAATTTAAAACTGCAAACTGATTTATTTTTGTGGATATTTTTTGTTTTACAGGAGTCATTACTCATTTCACCCTGTAGAATCAATGTCCCCCCCCCCCCCCCCCCCCCCCCCCCCATGTCTTTATTTGCTTCATATGGTCATGTTCTTGATAACATTAAAAACGTATCATGGTTTTGAATATATGGTTACGTTTTGGTTTTGTGAAACAGAAGACCGTTGCCTGGACCATTGCCTGGTGAGTTAATTAAGCTTTATACGGCCTTCAGTTGCAAAATTTTCAAATACTCAATTATCGTAGTCTTGCCTGAATTGTATTAATTGAATTGGGTACTGACCCGGAATGTGAACCAAACTCAGACATTAATTAAACTTGTGACATCTAGACTGATGAGTTTCCTTTATGAGAAGATGGTTATTCATCATTTAGGCTCTTTAGAGCTAATATGAATTGTTGGTTGGTGGTATAGTCAGTGCTGGTTCTTGGGGATCCAGTTTGAAATTTATTTTTCCCTGGAAGATTGAGTTAATCTGTTTCACCTTCATTCTCTGCTCCCTTTTTCTTCACCCTGTCTGAAAGGAATGGATTGTGGCTGATATTACACAGATAGCACCGGTCAAGATGCGGAAGAAAAAAAAAGCAGGATAAAGAAAAACCGTCAAAATTATTCACGCTTGATACATATCTAGTTTTTTCTGACCTTTAGAGGTAAAAAAAAAAAAAAAATACAGTAACCTTAAAGCAAAGGTTTTGTTTGAGGCAAAAAGCCTGCTTGCAGTTTTCAGGCAATGTAACACACTTGGTTTCTCCCTATGATTATGCCTCATGCAGCAGACTTATCTGGTGAAGGTTAGGACCATGGCTTGACTTGACGTTTCTTTTCATTTAATCCCGGGAACAAAGCGATTAAGGGTACATTGCACCGTATGGGTACAGAAAACACCAATTAAAGTGAGGCGTATCTTGCATATTTTACATTGCCCAATTTGCTAGAGAAACTGGTTATTTTGATCAAAACATTGTTATTCTTCAGTATATATCTTAGGGGTTTTTTTTTTTTTTTACCAGGACTGCTGGTGTGGATATTGATTTTTGTGATGACAGAGAAGGCAGTATGCACTCATATGATGGGGCTATCCAAACAAATACCACTATTTTATATCCTCATTTGGCTTTGACTGCTGATGTTGCATAGAGCCATTTATTTAAAGAGAGACAATGTGAATTATAAAGACAATATGAATTAGGCTTCTTTCGCTAAGTTATTCACACGTAATGGAAGGAACTCAATCAGCAGGTTTTTCCTTCAGCCAAACCCAACTGGGATGAAACAGTGTGCTTCCTTCTGTGGTCCTCTGCCTCAGCCAAACTGGCTCATAACTTCTGGCAGAGCTTTAAAATCCATAACAGATGATGGGTGAGAAATGATCTGTTCATCAGAAATTCACAAAGAAATACATATAGAGTGTTTTCTCATCTATAAACCATTCACGTTCAGGTGTTGACATTTGACCCTTCTTTTTTGTTTACTTGATAGAATCCTTGGGTGATTATTGGGCAGAATTACATCATTATTCTTCAGGATATGATCCATTGAATTTAGATAAATTAACTCTTTATTAGATTTCAGTAGTAATTTATTTTACAAATTATCAGTTAAAGGAAACACATTAGAACAAATGCAACTTAAATATAACAAGCATTCCTTAATGCATATTCTGCTGAAACAATTTAACATTTGGCATAGTCACTGAACATGTTCTGTTTAGTATGATTGCATTCTGTGATTTATTAAGTGAACTCAGTCAAAGCTTGTTAATGACAGGATTTGGAAAGCACAGTATGAACAAACAATGGGGCTCCTAGGCAGGACTTGAAATCACTGATCTACATGGTCTCAGATTTTGCTTTTATCCTCAGCCTTTATGCTGTATTGCTGTCAAAATGGCTTGACTGAAACACCACCTTGCTGGTTTGGAGATTCACATATACAGACAGAAATGTTCTCAAAGTGCAACACTGGATGAAAAAAATCTTTAGATCATTGCTTGTCCAGCCCATCATTAAACTTCCTCAAAGGCTGACTGAGAAATCAGCAAGGTGGCTACCTGAAGTTTTTTTTACATAGGAAGAAACGTAATTATATGCCGTTAGGTGGATCTTAAATAGTGCGATCTCTGTGTCATCAAATATATAATCGTCAATACCAGACAATCTTCAACAAATTTATGGCGCTGGGAGTGAGAGGATTGAGCACCAAACTCTCCAAGAAAATGTCCCTGACTGAATTTCTATAGGCCCTACAGTGTAGAGATTTTAAATGATAACCTCAGGTTACAAGTCTATGTCCTTGACCACTATGTTACCAGCAGTGTTGTAAAGCATGCACTTTGGAAATGGTCTCACAACATTAAAGGTGAAAGAAGTATTTCAGGGAATGTTTGAGTTATTTTATTTTAATGAGTGACACGTATCATGTGGCCTTCAATACTGCTCTCAACAGCTGTACCACAGCTGTGGCTTAAAATGGCTTTTCGTGAGAAATAGTGGGTGGTTGGTTTAGAAACTAGTTTGAAATTGCTTTAATGAATATGCTTGTGTTGGTTTTAAACGTAGTGCATCTCAGGGATATTTGCTCTTTTAAAATAAATGTTATCATTACTTAACCACTCTGGCTTTTTTCCTTCTGAGTTAGAACACACAGATGTTTTAGCACACAATTACTGTAATGATTTCCAACACCAACGAGACAGCATCTGTCTACTGGGCTCAGTGTTCATGTGGAAGGTTGCAAAGATTCTGCAGTTGAATGTTTTGGTGTTTAGCGTTTTGAATTTTTGGGTAATGTGGTGTCAAGGTTGTCAAATGATTTTTAGAGCTAGCTATTTTTTACTAAGCTGGCATGAAGTTAAGTTCTTAACAATTGAACTGAACAAAAGAGAAAACAAGCTGAAAGAAATTAACTGTGGCATCTGAATGGGCACTGATTTGTTGTCCTGCATCAAACAGAATTTGAAGGTGAACATATGCATAATATGTCATTACAGCTTTTTTAGGCTTTAGTCTCATCTTTGACAGCAGTGAACGTTGGCTGTTGGCAGGTCAACTTGCTGACCTGATCAGTGGGTAGTCCTGGGTCTCTACAGTCAAGACTTGTAGGAGCACATTACAAGTATCACTGTTTATTTAACTGGACCTCCCTCATCAGATATACTGGGTCTTTTTTTGTCAGCATCTACCTGGGCCTCTGTTATACCCATGATGCATGGGCTGAATTCCTGAAGACTCCTTGTCTCTTTTTTTTTTTTTTTTTTTTAAATCTTAACATACACTTTGTGCTATTTTCCTTATTCTTTTGTTCTTAATCTGCCCAGCATAAGAAAGCAAGTAGAGGGTATTATCTTTTATAGATTTCCCAGGGAATACAAATGCCTTTACTTCCTGAGGGTTGTGAGAAAGGGCTGTCTGTGGTTGTGTAGGACATCTGCAAAGACAGAACATGGCTAATTTCTGAGTGGAAATAGATGCATAAAAAAGGCACTGTAAATTGTGCAGGGGTTCAGGAGCTGTGGATGACACAGTGCAGAGAAGCCTGGTGCTGACTGTAGGCGGGGTTACACAACCGAGGAGAGCAGACCTATCTGTGCCCTGCTAATAATGAAGTACTGTGCTGTTCTCTGCAGGTTCCACGTCATAAAAATGGGGTTTTATTTGCTGTTAGCTTACATGCCTGTCTACTGGAGTCACATGAGGCCTATCATTTATGGAGGACTCAGGCGGAACGGTCCCTTGTGCCTTATAGACGGTTCTGCAGAGCTGAAGGGGGAAGAAAGTGCAATGAAATGGAATGCTGGGGCACCAAGGAGAGCCCTGCTTACTGTGGAGAGAGTGTGGGTAGCAGCCATCTTTAAAGCTGCTGCATTAAGGTGATCTGAATCAAGACCCAACTGAGTCTGCGGTCATTATGTATGATAGGTAATTTCATGTTTCTGGGAGAGGGGAGAACTGATGCTAATGTACTTGGAAAGCACAGAGGGGAGATTTGAAGACATCTTTCTCAGTTCTGTGTACTTTGCATGTTCTGTTCTGCACAAGAAGATAATTTTTGTATGCAGACAGGTACAACCTTGTAACTTGAAGACTCCTCTATGTTTGTTTCCTAATCACCCTAGATGCAGTTGTCAGCATTGTCTCTAGATTCCATGCACGTATTGACTGGTTCTCATCCACAGCCGACTTCCCCCAAACCAAGCATTCACTCCTCAAACCTGTCTCCATCTAGTTCACCAGGATGACAAGGAAGTTGCCCAAAGTATCTTTGTTGAACCACTGGCAATGAAGCACCAGCAAATGCCGACTTAGCTTTCTCCAGTGTCCTCTTGCTCTTACCAGTTCCTAAAAAAGACTTGGCAGCTTCCTTTATCAGTAAAGGTAATACCACAGAGATGAGGATATTTGTGTACACTATATGGTGTAATGGCTCTATGCTTTAGTGCTTGGTGCATACTGATATGAGAATGTGGAAGTGATACCATATCGATTGGCAGCAAGTGAGAGTTCCATAACCACTCGAAAAGCATGGCTATTAAACATGATCAAATGAATTACTTCTGCGTGCTGCAAAATACAGACACACATCTGCACACATGAGCGCCAATTAGGAGCATCTGAGAGATCTATTGCTAATGCTCAATGTGGTCTTGGCGGTCCTGACTGCATACTGGAAGGGTTGAGAGGATGAACACACACAAATACACATGCATGGAAATGCAGACAAATGCATAGAACGTAATTCCTTTACAAGAGTCTGCTAACAGCAGTGGACACCAATTTGGCTAGTGGAGAGTGTGTTAGTTGGCACCTGTCTTGGTGAATCTGGTGTGGGTTTTTTCCCCCCCCTTTCACAGATATTCTTGGTACCTTCCACCCAGTCACAGCCAGTAACCCTGGCCAACAATGAGTGGCAGTTGTGTATGTGCTCTTCCAAATAGACGAAGGTGTTTGCAGCTTGTCCTTGTTGCTAAGCTAGAAGTGCTACAGCTGCGGATTGTTCCACCACCTCACTGCATTACAGTGGGGTGGTGGGTTGGTGAAGGAGGGGGCGACAGTATGCTGCACGCAGTGTCTAGAGGTGATTATGTGCCAGTCCACGAGGAAAAATGTGATAAAAGCTATTTAATTTCCTGAAGAGCACAAGACAATACACTTTAGAGAAGATGGACTGCGAGGAACAGCAGGTGCTCTCTAACCTTTGGGCAGGAACCAACATGTGCGGAAAATAGATAGGAGGACGGAAGCAGGAGAAAGATGAGCGTCAGAAATGGGGAGGAGTTGAGCTGTTGATTTAATTTTAAAAAAAAAAAAAAAAAAAAAACACCAGCTTTGAATCTCTGTCACAGACAAAACAGTCATTATCTAGTGGATCCGTTTTAATAAAAGAATTCTCAGTCCCCTCCCACTGGCAGCTCTTCGAACCCCCACAGCAGCTCGATCCAGGAGATAATTTTGCTGCCTTTTCACGCGTATCTTAGCGAGTTTTCCTCCATTAGATGCTATCTTCTTGTAATGTAAGATGTATGCGCAGCCGAGCAGTCTGATGTTTATTCATGACTTCTAAAGCAGCGACTCCACTAAAGCCTTCTGATTTCCTTTTAAGGAGCAAAACTGTGGTAGATTGAGCCGTGGATTTAAAGGCACAGACACCCCTGTCCTACAGCACTGACCAACATTTTGCTCCCTCTGTTTACTGTTTACCGTTCTCTCACTGCACCATTTTCTCCCGATGTCACAGCTGACAGTTCTGAGCTCTAGACATAATATGGATTTGCTTCCTTACAGTTTCTGTATTTGCATCTGTCATCTTTTTCCTGTGTTGCTTTAAAGCATTTATGAAATAGCATCATGACCAGAAAGTTCCAGAGCAAAAAGAGCTGCAACAAAATATTTTACATGGCCCATTTTAGTTGTAAAACTCACGCTTCCAGCTACGTCTTCAGAAAGTAAGACAGGCTTTAGAATTAAATAACTATGTCAAGTTAAAACAAACCAAAATCATAAATTTCTCATAACCAACTGTCAAAATAGTCATTAATCTTTTTTAAGTCCTGAGAAATGCATCTGACCTGTATGTGAACTGGCTGAACGGGTACAACTTTTGACATTTTAAAAGACTCTGCGATTAGCCAAGCAGCCTTCAAAGAGCCTTTTCATGGAGCTTCGATAATAAAACAGACAGACGGACTAGAGTTGAAAACTGTCTTGTATACATTACTGGGAGCTCTTCTTTCTCTTTGCGGCTGTGTAACTCGGAGCCAGATAAAGACAGCCCACAGCGTGTTCGAACATTACTCAGAGCGGTCTCGCACATTCATTTTACTTTTGCCGTCAACAGAGTTCCCTCCTCTAGCACACAGAGCCTATCAGAATAGCACGTCCTGACCTGATGTTAGAGAAATGGGAAACTGGCTCTTTGGCTTCGTTGGCTGATTCAAGTGAGATGTGGTGCAGTTTTAGACCGTGTCAGAAGCCCCCCTGGACCTCTCCTAGTAGTAGCAGCAGCAGCACAGCTGGACGTGGGCCTTGAGAGAAGTACAGGGCAATCGGTAAACACCGAATTGAGCCAGTGGTCCACTGTTCATGGTGCTCTGTCCACAAACTCAAAGCAGCTGTGATTTAAAAAACACTGTCCCGATTTGTCTTGCAAATTACTTTTTAATGATGATCAAGCTACATTCATGCATCACATGAGTTCAAGTCCACCTAATTATTTGACAGATTCCCTCCTATAACCAAATGGTGTCTATTTGTATTCTACAACAGTGTAACAGAGATCACCTATATGCTGTTGGATGCATTGTAATGTGTTCAGGGATAACTTGTACGTATTTTTCATTACAGGAGAAACAGAAGCTTACAGAAAAATTAACATCGTACTACTGTAACTACACAGTATTTTTGTGTGGAGGGGATTATTCTTACAGCCTTTTAGCCACCCCCTATCTGTCATGGTGGACCTGTAGTACGTTTGCATACATTAATGAATGGGTGAATGCAAGAATGGAGAAGTAGGCTCATCACCCTGCCCGAGGCCCCACAAGACACACGCAAATGCTGGCAACACAAAGGAGACATGACTCTGCGTAGTGAGCGTTACAAATCAATGCTGTCAACTTTGTCCTCAAGCCCAGTGTCCGTCTGTCTCCATCTCTGATAGGAGCCTGTCCTCCCCCCCGGTTCCCCGTTTGACATATGGAGTTTGGATATGCCCATATTGCAGCCCAAACCAGTCTGTTAGTTCCAGACCTGTGTGTTACGCTACTAATCATGACCAGCAGGAGTGCTCAAACACAGCACGCCTATGTGCCATTATTCAAGAGATATGATAAATAATGCTAATTTCATGACTACTGCAAATGGCATTGTTGGGATGAGGGAAGGTGGCTGGGGTAGATGGGAGCTGGCGTGACTGAGCGATTCTTGAGCCATCAGGGTGATTTGCATGAGAAAAGAGGGGACTAATTGCAACACTTAGCTGGCACAGACTGATAGCAGCATGCAGGATTAGCATCCGATGCAGGCACCCTTCATTAATGTAAAGTGCTTTTACAGCCACCACTGTTTGATTTTTGTTGTTTTTTTAACCTTCTTTTTTTTTTTTTCTCTCCTGCTTTCCATAAACTTTAAGAATTCATGACTCACCGTCTGTCTTTATAATGGCCCCACCAGCATCCACCATGTAAAAGTTTATCATTTGTCTGTGATATGTCTACCATGGTACGTTGATGAGGGCAAAGGAGGGTTGGAGCAACAGTGGATTGGTTCACAGATGCAGAAACGACAGGGCTTCCAACAGCCACCCTGGCCAACTTGTGCTCCTTCCTTTAATAATAAATGATGGATGTTTCAAATTAGAAAACAGTGCAGAGAAAATCCAATTTGGTCACCAGCTTTGGTTGGAGAGTGAGTGAAAAAAAAGAATTTTGTATTAAAGCCTTTAGCTTCAATGCGCACAAGAGAGGCTGCAGCGTATGATTTAATGTATAATGTGAAATGTCCACTATTATGTACTATTAACAAATCAACCTGGTTTCACCCAAAAGTGAATCTTTTGGTGCCCAGAACACTGTGGGTGACCCTCTTTTCTTTTTGATTGATTTATGCCTTCTGTTTATAAAAACATCATGGAAAATGGCTGAAAGATAGGCTTCTGATGGGATATTGTCTGGGGGCATGTAGGTGGGGGCGCCTCCTAAGATTTTTCCTATAAGACCATTGACTTCTATTTATCTCTTCTTTTTGCCTCTACCAGAGTTGTTTCCTGTTGCTGTAACATTATTTTTGAGGATTTTTCCCCCTCTGTTTTGATGTTAAATGAGGTAGGCGGTAAGTTCTTCGTCATTCTTATAGCCTTTTCCTCTGTCTTTTCATCTGTCTTTAACTGTGTGACCCATACCCCTGTGTTCAGTCTTTCTAACTTTTTATCCCCTACAATTGTCATTGTTCCAGTTTACATCAGAATCTCTTGGTCTTAGTGCTTGGATTCCTGCCCTGCAAAGAAGCCAACAGGATGAGGTCTTTAGGCACTGGGAGTGAGATCTGCATGGATGTCTGTGTTTTCACTCTTGCTTGCCTTATGGCATGGTCCAGACACTCACCCAAATGTACCAGTGCACCACTTTAAAAATATTAGGAATACAGACATTTCTTTTTAATGAACCATTTCCTCTGACTTGGTCCACAAAAGTAAATCCATAAAAGAAATAAAAGGAAAAGGAGCAGTGTTAGCTGTAAAATAGACATTTCCTCTCTTTGTTCTTGCAATAATTGAACTCCCAGTGTTCACATTGGAATAATTAATTCTTTGGCTGCAGTAAATGGAGGAAAAACTTACCCTACTCCCATTGTGCAGAACTCAGTGTGTCTGATGTTATTAATCTAATTTTTCCATATTTTAAACATTGACTTAATGTTTTCAATTCCATTTTCATGGGCCTCTTCTAAGCCCAAAGTGAAGGAAGGTCATTCTAATGACAGTTTTCTCCCATAGGTGTCTGTGTGTCCTGTATAGGACTCAGCCTGCTGACAGACATACATGCTATGTGCTACTCTCCAGGGATGGACATTTTCATTAAAATCACCATCATATTGTACCCAGCAATACAATAAAATAGGTATGGTCTGTAATCTTACTTCCCAGTCACCTGAATTATTTGCTCATGTAAGTGACACATTTATCTAAATTCACTTAACAGTTGACAAGATTCCTTTATCAAAGGCACCATATGCACTTTTAGCCAGAATGCAAACTTTTTTACATTAATCAGTTGTGTTACGTTAACTCAGATTACAGCAACTAGTGCTTATCATTGGATTAGAACCTGCAGGTTCATAGTTTATTGTGTCCTATACCAATACTGCATTCACTGCAGCTTCACTGCAGTGCTGTAGGTGTTCATCTCAACACACAAATGCCTTTCAAAGGTGAGCCTGTGTCACATGAGACACACAAGTAAGGCAGTCTTTTAATATTACTGCCTTCCTTCAAGAGATGCATTAGTATAAACGTCACATGGCATATCAGGATTCATTTAACACATTTCCAAGATGAACCTGCAGAAACTATCTCTACTCTGGAAGTTTTCATTCTACTGCGTTTTTCTTTCTTGTAGTTTTGCTATTCAGCCCTACAACTTTATGAGTTTTATTGTGGTTGATTGGAAAGTTATTGGCTAGAAGAAAAAATCTGAGGATGATGCCGGCGATGCTGGAGCGGTGCTTGTGTTTCGGCCTTGGGTTTACAATATAAAGCCACATTAGTGAAACCTTGTGTATAAGCGGCTACATATGCACTTCAGTCCATTCAGGAATCTGCATTTGAGTCAGCATTTTAGAGCTTGAGGACAAAGCAAAAGAATACGCCAAAAACTTTGCAGAAACATATCTCTCAATCCAACTAAGCCTGTCCCTGCCCTTTAGTGAAAATGCAGGAGCCACAATATTTTTGTTGCCCATTGAGGTCATATTTGGGGACTGTTTTACAAATCCTGATATTTATTAGTCCATTTTTTCTTGACTGGTATGTGCCATTTCTGGAGCTTCTTACAGACTTTTGATGTTTTTTAGGTTTTGGAAGATGTAGCCCTAGCTCTAGTACACTGACAAGCTGGACTTTATTAAATAAGGCTGTGGATAACATAGTACGTGGAGTCAACACGCTTTTATTTAATAAGGTTGGTGAAGGTTATGTTTGTGCGAATGACTTTTGGCACTCAGGAAGATAGTCTGATGCATGACATACATCAAACAGAAACCTGCTCAGTCCACTACTGTGACTTCTGCTAGAACATCTGAAGACAAGGAATGTGGTGCAGCGAAGTGCCTGGAAGCTCACTGATAAGGTGGAGGAGACTGCTGTGAGGAGTATGCACATGGAAGGAGAAAATGAGCAGCATACATGGATACACAGGTGTGAATTCTCACAGACACCTCTCCTACCTGTGAACAGCCTTGATCTGCAACAGGATGGGCCTGCTGCCTTTGTCACAAAAGGCGAGAGAGCAACCGTTATTCAAGGGGTTCGGAAAGGTTTTCTGTGTGTTTTTTGTTAATATAATGTGGAAATGGGAATTTACCCTGTGACGTGAGCGGGTGCCACAATGTCGAATGGTCCTCATTACACCTTGGTGTGACTTCAAAGATTCCTGGGTGGAAACACAGCTGTGCTTTCATTGCCTCTCTGCATGGCTATCTGGCACTGATCTCCACTTCACATAGGACTTGTTTCAGACACCAGCTCCTCTGCAAACACTGCGATTGCACCCAGTGCTCTGAAGTTGTTCACACAGCCAGCAAGGACACAAATTTATGACGGGCAGAAAGAGCAGTTGTTTGACTCCAAAACTAGACGTCTTTTAGTTTGTTGTGTTCTTTTTCAGATTCTTCCCTGGTGTATAGCAGATCAAAACAATCCTCAACAGACATATTTTTGTGGTACAAGTAGAGGAAGCAGCAGTGAAATGTTTCATTGCAAAGATCTTCCATTGAGTGAAAGCAGCTTAGATGTCCTTTTAGTGACCTCCATCTCTGATAGACCTCGTTTCTCCTTTACACCTGTTTACACAGAAATAGCTTGGCAGTCATGTGATGATGCAGTAGTAGTTTATGGGATAGCAGTGGGTGTAGTGGCTAAAGAACTGGACTTGCAGCTGTAAGGCATATAGCCAGGCTCTATGCAGTATGTAAAAATTCAGCTGAATCAGTGAACGAAACTGTACCAATGTGCATTTTGTAATTAAAATAATAAATGTATCCACTCTTCAAGTAAAGAAAGGCCACTAAAGCTGTAGAATGACCAGGGCCACAGTGCACATGGTGTTTTTTGCAACAGGGCTCCCTTTAAAGAGCATGGAGAATAATGTCAGTCAGACAAACAGACAATTGTTTTCTATTTTTTGGGGGTCCTCTCCACAGATCAAAGGCTAGAATGGGACATGCTAATGGTATTGAGTGATTTTGAAACACTGGGATGGTTTCAGAGACCTAGCTTTCCCTTCCTGTAGCCTTGCCATTAGTGCTTCATCTCTAGTGGGCTGGAAAGGTAGTGCTAAGGACCAGTTCTAAAGTAATAGCGGGGTTTGGCTTTACATGCGTAAATGTGAAAGCTGGGGCTTGTCTGTATGTACAGAGCCAGCAACATTACAGTGAGTCTGGAGTATTTGCTTCATAGTGTTCACACACAGTGCTCTCACATGGGCCCATATGAAACTGTCAGTTGTATTCAGCAAAGAGTGGATTTTATATTCTGGTCACAGGTTGCTCATGGAACTCTGCTTATTATCCAAAGCTTAGAGCATTTGTCATGTTTTGTAAGCACTGCAGAGACTGCTGAAGTCATCATAAACTCATACATGATATAACTGAGGGGAAATGTTGCAGTGCTTGTGGGTAAGAATAAAGACCACCTTCGGTGGACATAGACACATTGGCAGTGTGGTCCTCTTTACAACAGCAGAGGCTTGGCAGAGACAAACGAGAGCTGCGGTGTTCTTAAAATGAGACCCTCACCATGTTCACCCTTTCATTAACTAATGATGTATAAAATTGAACTTTCTACAGTAATTGTGCTTTACTCAGTTAAGTTGAATGAATCACTGCCTGCTGTGTTTTTCCCTTTTTAGTTATCTGTTACCTCTTTAGATACTGAATGTAGCCAGGAAATATCTGGCATTCTTTGGAACTGTGGCATTATTTGGAAGTGTAAAATGAAAGCCAGAATATGGTGTTAATGAGGCACCCACACCAGCTGAGGGTTCCACCATCACCCCTGAGCAGGCTTTGGCAAATGTGTCTGCTTTCTTTTGAACAGCTTTCAATAACACCTTTAATGTTATTCAAATGCGGTCAAATGCGTTCTGAGCTTTTTGCACTTTTTCAATGAAAATTTAAGGGAGATTTTGTTTATGAAAATTCATCGTTTGCAGGACCAGGTCAAACGCGGCGAACCAGCCTGATGGATGATAGTTCTCCACCGCTGATACCAGTGGTTTGTTCGCTTCAGTCCTTAAGTGCCGATGGGCCTTAAGGCAACTCTAAATATCATGGATGCAACACCCACCTTCCAGCAAGAGTACCCTGGCTGGTTTTGGATCAGTGGAAAGGGGAAGTCTGAGAATATGCAAGGTGAGCTCGCTTTATTTGAATTGTCTCTAGTTCTTTTGTCTCAACTTTTCAAACACATTCATGAGGATGTGCTGCCTGAGTGCCTTTCATATCCTTTCTATGATCCAGTCAGAGGACTGGCTCTGACAAGCAGCTGTTACATATGAGCCTGAAAAAGACCATTTACGTTCAGACAGGTTGTTCTGTTTGTGTTCACCAATTAGAATCTCTTTCCCAACCATTCAGTTTTCAGATGTACTTTATATATTTTTTTATCCTTTCTTTTTGCAGTACTATTTTGAGTGGAGTAGACCTTGTGACCAGTTTAGTGATATATCCATTTGGAAGCCACTGATTACCTTAGAAAGCATTAATTCAAGCAGTAATATTGCTTTGGTGCTCAGTCATAAAATTTTGGCTGATTTTGCATGTTGAACAACACTCTAAACAAGGAAGAAGAGAATAATATGGAAGGAGCAAATAATGCAATCAGGTTTTAATTGATTGTGAAGGCCAGCAGCTTTGAGGGATTTTTTGGAATTGTGTTATGAAGTTAATGCTGGCTGATGCATTTGTGATTTCTTTGTTTTGTGGAGCACAAGGCCTTGTTTTCGCAGCATAGGGTTGTAGCTCAGTCTTTGAATCTCTTAAACACTGTAACATTGCAGCTCCAAAATTTTTACGCATTATGGGCTTGCTCCTTTACCATAATGATAATGTGGTGGGCTTGGGGTGTTGTAATGCTTTACTGAATGTTTTTTCACTTTTTGAGAATAAGTAATTTTTATGTGTTAAATGCATATGTGTGAAATGCATTTATGTGTTAAATGCATAAATGCATTTTATGTGTTAAATCATTTACTTGGTCAGTTTCATTTCAACCTCCACAGTACATAATTTTATTATATCTGTTTAGGTTTCCTCAGTAATGTAGTTAATTGTTCAATGGCAGGGCCTAAACATAGAACTTTGTTAATGCTATTTATTTTTCTATTAACAAATTAACAAAAGTTTAATTTATTCACAGGCAAAATTAAACTGATAGTTCGCTTTCAGATTCAGCTGAAAGTGAAGTGAGCACACAGGTGCGTAACCCTGGACTTTGCCTGTGTGCCACCAATCTGCAGAAAATTTCACTTCTGCAGCTGCTGCGAGCTGTTGCTATCATGCTGTTGTACCTTAGCCACCATTTTCGAAGGCTTCCAGAATTTTCTATTTATTTATCTTTTGGACTTCCCATCCACAGTGTATGCTATGTTTGGGCTCTCACATCATTTCTGAATTTATCTGCTTGTCAACATTAGCTACTGTTGTGAATCAAATGCAGGCAGCAAATTTTGGTATCTTGGGTTTGCAGACAATCTCTGTTTCCCAGATATGAAACTTATGCTAACTGCTTGGAATAGGCATGGATTGACTGCTGCCACCAATGCTGCGTCGTAAGGCACACACTGTACTTTGGGCAGCCTAAGTGACTCAGCATATAAGCCTTCATTTTTCTGCTCTTTCTCTGAGTTTTAAACTCGTTAGTTTTCTTCATCAACTCTAGCGTTTAAGTACTTTTTGCTCAAATCTATGTACAGCTGACCCTTGAACAACGCGGGGGTTCGGGTGTCTGCATTTTACGTATGTGCGTAAAGTTTTACAAAATCTTTACTTTTTATTTTTTCTTAAGAAGTGTGTGTTATTTATGGTAGTAAATGATAAAACAGACTAATTATTACAGTAGTTCAGTATGTACTAGTTAATTTTATGCAATTATGATTTAATACTGGATCTTTACGTTTGTTTACATTTCTCTCAACTGCGAATGGCACCATGTACGGTCCGTGTTTGTGTGTGTAAGTTTTGATAAATTTTAATTTCTTGTAATAGATTTGTGTATATTTTATGGTAGTAGACTAATATGTACATATATTTAATGTATTCAGCGGGGGTGCAGTGGTGCAGCAGATGTGGCTAGGTCCTGCTCTCTCCGGTGGGTCTTGGGTTTGAGTCCCACTTGGGGTGCCTTGCGATGGACTGGTGCCCCGTCCTGGGTGTGTCCCTTCCCCCTCCAGCCTTGTGCCCTGTGTGGCCAGATTAGGCTCAGGTTTGCCACGACCCTGCTTGCGACAATGGGTTTCAGATAGTGTGTGTGTGTGTGTGTGTGTGTGTGTGTGTGTGTGTGTGTGTGTGTGTGTGTGTGATTTTATGTATTCATGACATACCTAACTTGTCCTTAATTTTTTTTTGATATTTCTAGGCTACGTGGTTTGTCTGCGAGTTTTTTTCAAATTGTTGCAAGTCTCCAAAATATTTTCCAGCATATCTATTGAAAAAAAAATCTGCGTAAGTGGACCCATGCATTTCAAACCCATGTTGTTCAGGGGTCAACTGTAATTCCATTGCCCAACAGAAATCAATTTACTTTAAATGATGTGTTGATTTGAAGGGGGCAACAATTGGCTAATGACAAAAATTGGTGAGCCCCAGAAAAAATTCAATGTTCAGAATCCCATTCCCTGTGGAAATTTCCATATTCTGCTTTTTTCCAGTGTACCACCAAAGAAAATACACAACATTTCAAAATGAATTAGAAAATCTTTCTACTTGGTGATATTTCCTGTTTTCGGAAGACGAATATCTCCCAGATGTTTTGCTAGACCTCCTGTGTGGTGCAGTATTTCGCATACACAGGAAAAGGTGTGAGCTGCATAATAACCATGGCTCCTTATGCATGTTGATGTGGGTATTTTGCATAACGGGGATCTTAGGTGACACATGGCACTGTGGAAATGCGCCAGCCACCCCGCCCACCCTGCCGCATTTGAATAAAATAATTTACGTTGACATTCCTTCATACAAAAATCTCCAATTAAATTGACAACCAGCTCCTGGTCCTAACCTGGCCACTACACACACACCAAGGCACCCCCCCCCCCCATCCAGATTCGTGCTATAATACACATGGCACAGTATCCTCGATATTCTCGTTACCCCCCCACACACCTCCTTCTCTCATCTGAGCTTTTGGAAGAACTACAGCGACATCTGCATGATTCCAGGCTCCAAAGCGGCAGCCTGGCACCCACACCGACCTGCCACGCCAGCTCAGCGCTTGCTCTTCACTGCTCTGCCAGCCTGCAGCCCTTATTACAGGAATTAATGAACATGGCTAATTACACAGAACTGGTTCACTGTAAACATCGCTGTCTGCTCCCTGGGGTTCAGGCACGTGAGGAAAGAATGTAGGATGCTAGGGTAATGAGATTGGGCATCAGTATAAGAAAAGTCAGCCTCACTAAGAGTGGCTTACTGCCTTTTGTTTCAGTTTTAAACTAAAAAAAAAAAAAAAAGCTAGAATTTCATTAGTTCAGAAGACCTCTGCATAGCCTTTCATTGCCAGCTTTCAGTTATTAATTTATCTGTAAATTTCCTCTTCATCTATGTTTGATTTACTATCACTGAAAAGAGCCAAAAATTCAGTAACTTCTAATTGTGTTGTGTAAATCAGGAAAGGGCACAGATGTTGGCTGGCGAACAACTGCCAATGGGATGTTCACACTGCCCACTGCACAATCCTAAACCCCCAAACAGTAGTGGGTACACAAGTACATCTGGTGAAGACAACACTTCCCCCCTTTTGTCCCCCACAAAGGCTCTGAGAAGCAGACGGCAGCAGGAGACTGAAGTTTCCAGTATAAGAAACAATGGATTAATCGGCCCTAATGATTTAGCACAGGCAATCAGAATCTAGGGAAGCGAACTAATTTGCGCATAAATTATAGGAGGTCTGCTTTCTGCCTGTCAAAGTACCAGGTGGGGGGGTGGAGTGGGATGGGGTAGCCGGTGCAAAGGTTTCGTTTAGTCTTCATCCCAGAAAAGCAAGCGGATGCCACAGGCAATGCCCCTGGCGTTTCCCACGTTTATTCCAAGTGTGGAGCTCCCCACTGGCCGGCATTCGCGTTTCCATAGAAAGCGACACAAGTTCACTATTACAAGGAATAATACTGTTTTATCGTTAACCGTGCAAATTACATCCTCGACATAACAGCAATCAGTTAGCAACGTACCAACATCTTGGTCATGTCAAAGTCCGCAGAAGTAGGAAAACCAAATCAAAATCTCTCTGTTCTCTTCATTAGGCTGAGCGACATCAAAAAACTCATTCTGTACAATAATCCCACATTATGTATGCTAAATACATATAAAGATATTTGCATACACGTTATATACAGAGAGAGTGTGCGTGCGCGATTTTCGTACAAATTGTGAGTCGCTCAATTAATCCAAGTCAGGAAGGTTGAACACTGCCACCTTTTTTAATTAACGTTGAATTAAAACGATTTGGCAGGTTGCCGGAAAACAGGCGCACGGCTCTTAACAATTTCCATCGAATAATGAATTTTTTTTTGTACTTTCCGCTCCTCTACGCTCGCTCCCTCGCTCTTCACTGCCAGTTGCCAGTGTGCCTTAGCGATTTAATGATATGCAAATGAAATATGCATAAAACCATTCTGCTGTACGATGATTAAGCGCCGGGGACATTAGCCAGCGCCTCTCCACAGTCTGCTGTTGTTTCTTCGCAATTCCTTTTTTTTCGCCTTCCTGCCACCGAAACCCCACCATAACCAGCATTAAGAGTGATAATATAAGAAGTGGAATCATTTTAATTATGGTGATAGTATCCAAATGAAGAGGGAACATTCCAGATAGGCATTCTTCTTGTTGCTTTTCTGTAAAATCCAAGCCAAGGTGCGCTGGTCCCTCAGAGCTGAGGGAAGCAGAGGGGGACCAGGCTTGGAGAGACCAGCCCTGCCATGCATTTCTGGAGCCTCTCTCTGCTTGTTTGCCAGCACTGTGGTATTATATGCATGCGGGCTGATGGAGGAGGAAAAAATTCTCCCCTTTCTTTTCCACCTCTCCCTCACCCCCCCCTCTCATGCTCTCTCTCTCTTCTGCCGTACTCCTATATTGCAGGCACCCATTTTTTGTAATCCATTTGTATAATGAAGATGTGGCACAATTAACATCCCCAGTGGAATCAAAATAAAAGGCCGACGGTCCAAAGCTCATTAGCTGCAAAAGATGATAATTTCCACTCGCGTTCCGTGGCGAAGTTTTTTTTTTTTTTTTTTTTTTTTTTTTTTTTTTTTCTCCTCCCTCAATTTTTAAAATTCTAATTAAATCGTTAATTTGCTATTGGTGAAATTGCATCGCATGAAGTGGCGACGGAGATGCCCAGAAAGATGCCCGCCTTTAGGTAATCCATCCTTACTGGTAGCAGCCGTGGTTCTGTGATGATGGCGGCTCTGCCAGAGCAGTATGGAGGTACATCTTATAATCCTTCTCTTTGGAAGACTCGTTCAATTATTTATAATCCACAACGTTGCTCTCTTGCCCTACAAAAAAGGGGGAAGACAAACGACAAGAAAAGTTTTGAGGATCCAATTGTAATCGCCGGTGCTTGATTAGTAATTTTTCCCGTTAATTACGCGGTAATTTTTTCCCCTTCTGCTTTTCAACAAATTAAAAGGAATAAATCACGCTCCTGGCGTGTTCTTCTTCGTGGCGGCGCCCGTCCTTGGCTCTGTGCCCGATGCCAACAATCCTTGCAGAAGCCGCGGCGACAGTCCTAGTACCACGTAGCGGCTCGGACCCACAAACCAACTGTTTGGTACCGTGGTGTAATGTATCCGTGCCCGGCGGTTTGCCCCCAAAAACAGATGGAGGGTGGGAAAAAGAAGGCACGAATGGGGGTGAGTGGGGAGGGTTGTGGTTTCTTGGTTGGTTGGCAAGCGGGGGCAAAAAAAAAAAGAGGACAGAATGGGGAATGGGGGGGTGGCAATGCTTTCCCACCACTCCCCACCCCACCACCCCCCTAAAATGTGTCAGCAGTCCAGTCACTTCACCGTCTGTGCCCCTCCAGGATGGTCCAGCAGGTCTGTTGTGAGAGTGGCATCTCCCATACTGGTGGATGCTGTATAGAGCCCAGAGTCGGAGCCATTCATCTCCCTGGTGATTGCTGTGAATGTAGATAAATCGCACGCAGTCCTGGCTGCCTCTCTGCCTGCCTGCCTGCCTCTCTGCCTTCGCCTGCCTTCGCTTGCTGCTTGAGTTGCCTTCTGTTTTTCCATTTTCCTTTTTTTAAGAAGTTGATCCTGTCACTTCAAAACTGCGTTAATTCTGTACATCCGAAGGAGACGATAATACGTGTTTAGGTACGTATTAAGACACAACAGTTCTAAAAAAAAAAAAAAAAAAATCAGCGGACAAAAAAAATTTTGATTAAATCCCGTCTGAATCGCTGATTAATTTTTTTCAGAGGATCATTAGTATGCATCCTCATGATTGCAGGTTTTTTTTTTTCTTTTCTGTGTCTTTTGTAAACAGCTGCTGCTGAGTTGTTGGCACAGTCCCTCAGGTCCTTTCTTCCTACCTCCCCTCCTGTCTGGCGCGGGCAGTTGGCAGACTGGCAACGTCTACGGCAGAGATGCCCACGGTGAACCGTCCGCGTCGCCCTTTCCGTATCTCGTGGGTGGCTTGTCTAGGGGTCGTAGCTCGCGATGGGGGGAGACCAGTTGTTCATGGGTTTTGGGGGGGTGGTTGTTGGCACGAGAAGCGCCCGCATTTTACCCCTCCCATCCCCGAGGAACAACTCGCCTCTTCTGCTTTGTTTCTTCTTGTTTTTTTTTTTTTTGAAGGCGTGCTGGGGGCTTCATTTTGTTTGAAATCTGCTCCTTTTCTATTGAGGGAAGCTGTCGCGCTAATTAACCAAACAAACTTTTGTTGTTTTAATTAATCATTGCGATCGTTGTCTCGTCTTTGTTCTTCTTGCCCTTGGTCCTCACCCACTGTCCCACAATGGCAGACACTGGCGCGTATGTTTGTTCGGTTGTTGTGTACCATCCAGCCCCCTCCATCTTCCTCCGACAGATGCCACTGCGAAAGCCTTGGCACGGCTTGCCGTGTGTAGATGTTCGCCTCGCCGTCTCGCCGCCTCACCGCCCGTCGTTTGCCCCAGCGCCAGTTTGCGGCAAATGGTGATCCTTGAAAAGATGGGGTGCTCTTCCTTCATCTCCTGGGCTTGCACCACGTCTGCCAGTGAGTGCGTTGGCATGGCATCCGCCGGCTGGCTGGTTGCCTGGCAGAGGCAGTAGCACTTGAGAGAGAGAGGAAGAGAGAGGGCGGTGCTTGTCTTTGCCGCCGCCCCCCCATTTTCTGCTGCCAACAGCCATACAACCGACCATCCTCAGGACCATGCACAAGTCGCCAGCCAGAAGTTTCCCGTGTTTTGGTTTTTTGCTCTCTTTTTTTCACATTCATTCCCCCCAGCAGTGCCCATCTTCGCCGCGTTCCTTGGCATCTGTTGATAACGTCACCAGGTGGCTCAGATCTTCTATGGGAGAAAATGAGTCCATGATGTTAGTTGATATTACCACCTGCTGTGCCAGGCACCTCCTCCTGCGACCCTCACCATTCCAGTGCCCGTTCCCCAAAAATCCCACTGCCAACGGTTCTCAAGTTAGCCGAGACGCAGTGGGTTCTCCTGCTTCCATCCTCTTTGGGTGTAAGCTGAGCTTAAAAGTTGTAGCACATAGTGACGTATCATTCTGTATGGGTTGCTGCAGTACCACCAGCCTTTCAGAGTACCCCATTTTTCCTTTTGTGAATTTTATCCAAACAGTGCTGGGCGGGGGTCTCTTTTCTCTCTCTCTTTGCTCTAACTACGTCTACCTGCTTCCTCCTCTGAACGAACAAATGCTAGCCCCGCTGCCACTGAATGGATGGCACTGTGCCAGCTTTCTCCTGCCATCATCCGCATTCGCAGCTTGTCTCTCTTGCTCACCCTAACTCCCTCGCTCTCTCTCTCCCTCATACCCACCCCTCCTGCTGCCTTCCAACACCCCATCTCCATTTTTTTTTTTCAGGCTTGACATTAATTAACATACGGGTTAATTGATTCTAAAAGCTGATGAATTGCTGTCAACGTGTCCCACAGGGCAGCGAGCCCGCCGCGCTGTCTACCTGTGCTGCCCAACTGCCCGTGTGCCCTGTTCTGGCTGGCACTGGCCGGCACTGGCCAGCATCCCCATTGGCTCTAGCTGAGAGCGCGATAGCCTTGCAGCCAGCATGCCGAGCGCAGGCGTTTCCCAGCCCTCGCTTCGCTGTGTCCCGCACTTTTCGTGAAGGGTTCCCAGCTGCTCATTGGACTGTAGCTGATAGCAGCTGACGCTCTGCCGTCTGATCTCGCCACAGGATGGTTGCGATGGCATTTTGTTATAAATAATCAAAGTCCTCCAGCATTAGCCCCACCACACACACCCCACCCACCCCCTTTTCTCTCCTTCCTTCTCGCTCTTTCCACTGTCCACCTCTCTGTCAATGAACTGCACTTGTTAATTCATACTTCCCTACTTAGTTGGTTTCTACTAACCCCTACCCCACAACAGTCAGAGACAACGCCACGCCTTGGGATCAGGTCAATCTGAAGTTTTTAAATTATTTTTTTTCTCAAATGTACATCAGTAGCGCTTCGTTTATTTAATTTGAAGCTTTATCTCTAGCATTTGAGGTTATTGACATTCTTGAGGTGAAGAGGACGATGTCAGATTAAACTATCGTTTTAGGTAATTACCACCACCACAGAGATTGCATTTTTCTGAACGTGCAGTTAAAAGTGGGAGGCAGAGCCGCTTTTAATTATTTAATAATATCATCCCCACCAGCCCCCACTGAGGGTCTTCCTCTGTTAATTAGCAGTAATGCAGCAGCGCTGACAGACAAGGTAGCAAAGATTCGTGTAGGGAGAGCAGCACACACAGGCAAGCGAACACGGACGAGACCGCTACAGCTCAGCTCACCCTCCTCGTATTTTCACCAATTCTCTGCCATTTCAAGCAACTTTTCCATCTCCTCTTTGTTCCTCCTCCAACTGATGTCTGGGGTGGCACACGGCTCGAAGTGGGGGGCGTTTGTGGTAGGGAGCTCCTACGTGCTGTTCCTTCTGGCTTCTACCTTTTTATTTATTTTTTTATTTTCTCATTATTAAATAAAAAGGAGCACGTAGCAACTGAGGCAACAAGAGGAATCCATTATGCAAATTGATGCTATTTGCATAATGTCTTATGCCAGGGATATGCAAATGAAGCGTATAATTTATGAGTGCCTGCATCAGTCTCAAAGTGTTCCCATAACTTACAAAGAAGAGATTTTGTTCCCCACTCTCTCTCCTTCTTTCGCCAGGCTGGCACAGACGGCACACATACGCCCACATCCACGTACACACTCACACACATCCTTGCACGCATGCAAAACAACCATACACTGTATTCCTACAATATGGCTGTGCCTGCATGTTTCTTTGTGGCGAAAAACTTGTTTTTCATACTGATGGACACTGAACGATGGGTGCAAGGGCTTGGTGGGATGGTCGGAGATGCACATAACCCCCCATAAGAAAGAAACAAAATGGAGCGGATGAAGATTTTTTTTTTTCTTTTTTCTTTTTTTTTTTTTAAACGAGGGTGAAAATCGATGGAACATATGTTGTAGCTGTTTTCTGGTGAGGACAGCTTTCGCTGTCTGCGTTGCTGTTCTTCAACACTTTGAAGAACCGGTGGAGGTGGAGCCCTGTCCTCTTCGGCGTAGAACAACAGGATGTGGGCAGCGGCATGAGGACTAAGGACCAGCGCAGGCTCCAAAGGCAAGCACCTGGGACCAGGCTGGCGGCTGAGCCCCCCTTTTTGCCGCTCGGGACAGCTGCCACCAGTGGGAGAGAGCTCGGAGGGGCCCCGGGCGAGCAGCACTCTCCCCATCATCAGACGCTCTTTTTTTTCCCAGGCTCATTGTGATACACGGCCTGGTTTGCATATTTGATCTTATGTTAATGTCTCCGGTAACGAGATGCGGCTGAGACAAAGATTAAAAAGGGGGGGATAAAAAGCGGAAAAGCGGAGCCTGCCACTGTAGTGTACGGAACAGGTTTTGGTAGACCGCCCTGCTGGATTTTTCTGCCGGATCACATCTTTCAAGAAATAAAACATTTTCTTCTCTTCCTCAGTCCTTCCGTGTGTGTGTGTGGTGGGATTGTTCTCCTCCCGGCTCTTCTTGTGTTCTGGTGCGGGAGAAGCCCGTACCCGCCTCCCTTGGATCCGAAGCGCTGTCGGTCTGAGCGCGGCTGGCACGGGGCGGGCAGAGCAGGGCAGCTCGAATGAAGGGAGGCTGCTGGAAGAAGACTGGAGCCCACACCAGGGTAGCGTGTGTGCCTATGCTCGTACCGCCTCGACCCACGCAGCCCAGCGGGGCTGTGGCCACATGCCGCAAGGGTTGGTCTTCTTGACTTACGGCTACCTTTGGGTGCCGCATGGGGAAATGATGACCGAGAAACCGATCGGTCTCACAGCCAGGGACGGGCCCCTCTCCCCAACTTACTGCTTCTCGTTCCTTGTGAGGATTCTGCCAGAGCCGCCGTCAATTAACAAGCCGAGACCATTTTCTAAAACCTCTCTGTTCCTCCTCCAATGACTCATTTGTTTGTATTTCTGTTTGCTGCTCTTCACCGGGATATTTCTGAAAATACTGCATCTGTCATGTTCTGTTTTTTCACAAATTTTATTTCAATTACAGTATATTTTGTGGTTTTCATTTATGTTTTCGAATGTAGAAATGTAATTTTGAGTTTTAGCTTTTGATTGAACATAGTTATGCTTTCTTTTGAAGAGGAGAATATAATTTATCAAATATGTGTGGATGAGTGGAATATGTCAGCTTTTTTACTGGAAATATTAATTTATTTATAAATGCTCTCAACCCCCCCTCCACACACATAAACATGCTTTGAAGAAGTTCAGTTTTACAGTATTAGATTTATTCAACTGTAATGTTGCAAGTGAAGCTTTTTTGTAATTATAATGTTAAGGTAACAATATATTTTAAAAGTATTGTTTCTAATATAACGCTTAATGTTCTGATTACATAATTAAAACTGCAGCTGAACTTTTGGGGAAAAAATAAAATGTTCAGAATCTATTCAGGATTTTAAGTTTTCAGTAAAGTGCTGTTGTTTAAGATTTATTTGAATATATTTCTTCCTCAGTCCATTTTATGCAATTCCATATATGAAAATACTTTCGACTTTGTAATTACATTTTGGAGTATTTTTGATTTTCTAAAAGATATATTGCTTTGAAATAGAATATTTTTTCCCAGTTGCTTGAGCAGAATAGAAAATAGCTTTTTTTTTTTTTTTTTTTTTTTTTTAGCCTCCTGTACATTTGAAATGACATTTTATGTCATGAGAAAAGGAAAGCAATTCAAAGTTTAATATAACATTGGTAGAAAGCAATATTGCAATTATATTCAGAGGCACAGTATTACTCACAACAGCCATTTATGTATATCGGTGCTTTGAAATGAGAATGTCTGAATTACAGATTAGTCCAGAGTGCTTTCTTTTTTAAAAAAAGAAACACAAAGGGGGCTACAGTAACTTCGGCAAGTGAAAAGAAGCGGTTTCCCGTGTGGAAATGTCTGTGGTATGGGCAAAAAGGCCCTTTTTGAAAATTACATGCCGGTCTGGGAAAATTCTTTCTGTCAATGAATCAGGATTTGTTTTTCATATAACCTGATAGTCTTTCTCCCCTAATGTGTGTCGACTAGAATAGACATTAGAACAGTTATTCTCGACAGTGCGGTGGATTTATTATGCATTCAAACACTTCGATCCAACCAGGAACTCAAAAGCAACTCTTGGTATTTATGTTTTTTAAACTTGTAAGGAAGTGGATGCTGTTAAATCTGGAGTTACTCAGCATTTGATAAATGTGCTGTTGACTTTTTTGACATTGACTGGGGTTTTTGTTTTCTGTGCATGTGCCAGTTGTAATGTGAACACAGGAAGCACCAGCCAGTGTAGTCATCGAGGCCTTTAACGTGTCCCTAAAAGGTACCGGGGACACGCCCCTGAAAAAGAACTGCTCTCTGACATCTGTAAGTGAAGTACTTTCCTGAACGGCTCCAGTAACATATCCAGTGCTATAAAAGGGGCAAAACTGGATGCTGACACACATTAAAATGAAAAGCTTTTGTAGAGCAGCAAAGTAATTTAAAAAATAATGTCCATAATTATCCATGACATTACATTAAGTCCAATCTGTTTCAGTTTTCTGTCATCTTTTTGGCAATGATGAACAGCTTAAAAATGGTGAGAAACATTTGTCTTTTATTGAGATTTGTTCTGTTTCCATGAAAGGTATGTTTGAATAATGTGGAAAAACTGAAAGCCTATCTATTTTTTTCACTGGCAGGAAAGACCCTAAAGACTTGGCCTTCAACTTAGTGGCACTAATTTCTACATCGTTTTGATTTATTTATTCGAGTTTTCTACCCCTTGCCATTGGCTTGAACAAACTCCATGGTAATATATGCATATTTCCATTCTTTCATAGTTAATGACTAATTTTAATGACTTTATTATGATTACTCTGTATACCCATTTGTGTGTTTATTAGGTTATTTTGAACAAAGACAAACTTAAAAAGAAGAACCCTGCACACCAGTTTAACAGTGTGTATTTTCTAATACGGTGCTTGCCTGCTGTACTTTTCTGAGTCCGGTCAAAGCCATTCAGTTTATTAATCAGCAGAACTGTTATTATCATCATTCGGGTGTTTGAAATTATAGGAGGTAACAGTGTTTACATCATCTGTAGGTACAAGTGTCATGTTTGCAGTGAGGGTGTAGAAATGAGTGTTCACACGATACCATAAGTCTGTGATGAGGTCCCTTCCTTTGACAGATGTAATCGGATTTATATGAACAACGTGATTGTTTAGGGCAGCCAGAAATTGCATTTTTTTTTTGCGGTGACAAACTCAGTCTGCGGCGCTTTCAATATCTTAAATGCTTTTACAGTGATGATTAGAGACAAAAGAACACAATTTACTTTGTTATGACTACAAATGGATAGAAACGGCTTTCTTTTCTATGGTTAGGTAACATTGCTCTTTGACAGAATGATTAATGACGTTTGGCGTGCTTTTAATAATTTGATTTTCAGGTGTATAGAAATTTTTCTGTAGCAGTACCTCTTTTATACTGCCATCATGTCAGGTGTAAACATGGCCAAAATCAAAGAAAAAACAATTGTACAATTACTGCAAGAGCTTTATTTTTTCCCTTTCTTTGATTTTTGCAACCGTTTTTGGTGTTTTTCTTTACGGTTTGGTTTTCCTTTGAATTTTTTTTTTGAAGATTCCTTTTATTACCTTTTAGAGAAAAAGAAATGTATTGTCCAGTAATTCGAAAACAGAATTTATGTATATAAATGTACTAACTTTTCTACATAGGTAAGTTTTGATTTGCAAGTATTGCTACAAAAAACACACTGCTTAATGATTTGTATAATACAGTGGAGCACAATAAACCGAAGACCAAATCAGTCTTAGTAGCCCATTTAGTCACCTCATTACACAGCACAATGATATGACTCTCTGGACATAACTGTAGTTTTTCTATATTGTATATAAAGCAGAAGTTTTCTGCTAAGTGGTTAGGAATTTAGAGTGTCTTTTACATGGTTTTACTTGTGTGTAGTGAAGTTTTCTCTCATCTTTCTTCTATTAACAGTCATTCAGTGTATTTTTCTCATTTGTTGTTAAGCGGGGTAAACCTATTGATGGTCTTTTGGTATTAAAAAATTGTATAGCTGCTTCTGGGTTTAAGGGTATCTAAAGAAAAAGGTCTGAGTGTCAACAAATGTATTGATACTGATGATGATATTACAGGGTGCTTGTTTAACCAGCTCTGGCTCCATGATTGTCCCTCTTACAGTGGGTACAAAATTTAAAGCCTCTTGGTGTTCAGTCTTGGCCCTGATGTAGTAGAATATAATACAGGTGGTCCCCGATTTACGATGGGGTTACGTTCCTCGAAACCCACCATAACTTGAAAATACATTTAATACACCTAATACACACCTCTGCGCGATAGACTGGGAGATGCGGATCGTGAGAGAGTATCGCTCCACATGTCGCTTGCCCTGGAAATAAATCAAAATTCAAAATGCGAAGTAGTGTTTGTACCGAATGTCTTTCGGCAGCTCACCATCGTAAAGTTGAAAAAATCGTAAGTTGAACCATCATCAGTCGGGGACCACCTGTACTATATAACACAGTATAATACATTTTATTCTTGTACAGCATTTTATCCTGAAGAAAGACACAGAGCACATTCACAGGGTTGCAAAAAAAGACGAGCCGCTACGTGCAACACTTACTGACGAAGTGCATTATGTACCAAGATTGCAGGTACAACTCGAATAAGAGCAAAAATGTTAAGAAATAAGTAATTATAAACTTCAGTAAATGTAAGATATAGCATAATTTAAAATGTCCTTTACGATGAGAAAGTGGTCAGAAAGCTACAGAGGAGAGGAGCTTTTGTCCTGTTTTTCATGTCCCTGAAAACCGCTAAATCAGCTCCAGTGTTCAACAAGAGTCTCATCTCATTTCTCGCCTCAGCTCCTAGTACCTTTGTAAGTTAGTTGTTTACCATCTTTGGAATTGGGGAGGAAACCACAGTACTCATAGGAAACGCATGCAAACACAGGGAAAATATGCTGACTGAGCAGGGCTCGAACCCATGCTCTCTCTCTCTCACACACACACACACACACACACACACACACACGTCTTGTTTTTGGACTGGGAGGAACTCCATACTTAAAGTGTGCAATATACTGTATAATGGGTACAAAGATGCACATAAACATCCATACAGTGGTATGGAGCAATTAATGTGTGGAAACTGTTGTGTTATAGTAAATAATGTTAACTAATGAAGTAATTATTTTTAATTGGATTTGATAATATTTTAGTATGATTGGGTATCAGATTTGATGCTCTGGATTCCATAAAAATGTTTACCATTGAAAGTACACGCACACTGTCTGAACCACTTATCCCATTCAGGGTCATGGGAAGCCGCAGCCTAACCCGGCAACAGAGGGCATAAGGCTGGAGGGGACACATCCAGGACAGGACACCAGTCTGTTGCAAGGCACCCCAAGCGGGACTCGAACCCCACACCTACCGGAGAGCAGGACCCGGTCCAACCCACTGCGCCACCGCACTCCCCCGCCGTTGGAAGTAATGTTAAGAAAATTCACCTTACACAGTGTTTTTTGGAACAGATACCTTTTGGAGTTTGGAAAAGTCTGTTCTTTTATCTATATATTTTAACATTCGTATGTCAGTTGTAGGGGGGTGCGGTGGCGCAGTGGGTTGGACTGGGTCCTGCTCTCCAGTGGGCCTGGGGTTCCAGTCTCACTTGGGGTGCCTTGCAACGGATTGGCGTCCTGTCCTGGGTGTGTCCCCTTCCCCCCCCAGCCCTCCACCCTGTGTTGCCGGGTTAGGCTCTGGCTCCCCGCGACCCCACGTGGGACAAGCAGCTTCAGATTGTATGTGTGTGAGAGAGAGATGTCACCTATGTTGTTAGCTACAGGCTGCACTTCAGTAATCAAGGGTTTGTATGTAAACCTCCTTCATACACACTTGCTTGTCTCTTTTGGAGAAATCTGTTAGTGTAATGTAACATAAATGTACAGGGCTGTGTACTTTGTGTCTAATTTCAGTTCACAGCTGACATTTATATTTGGTAGATGAAAATCGGCAAACATGAGACCTTGCGGCATAGAAGATTGATAAAGGAAGTGTGCAAGGAATCAAAATGACTGCTGTAGGTAATGGATTACCCAGCTACCTGTTCCAGAAGGTGGTTTACTGAGCTGTACCAATAGTGAAGTCAGTGTGACACCCTTCGTTTCCCTCGTTGTTTTGCCTTTCAAATGTGTCACTGCTGAGATGGTTAACTCCAGGATGTGGTGTTTGAGTATAAGCCTAGTAATCGAACTTGCCTGATTGAAGGTTTTAGCACTCTGAGTAATAGAATCAGAATATTACAGAGACACAGTGTTAAACATGAATAATGGAGCCAATTTGACTAAAGGCCCCACCAGTGCTGCTGGACACAAAGACGAGGATGGGTTTACGACATCAGTTGTGTAATTGCTTATTACTACATGCTGCCAACTGTACCCTTGTGTAAATATTGTGTGTTCTTGACAGGGTGTAATGGAATGTATTGTATGTAGGTATTTTTGATACTGGATGGATCCACACTGTGGCAGGCAACTTTTCACACACTGATGGACCTGAAAAATGGTGACAATATTGGATAAATAAGTTATACACAAATACAGGGGGGGGCTACAGCAGACTTGCTTGATCATTGGGAACATGTCCCTCCCGGGTCCTTCCTCGTAACGCTTATGAATCCAGATACTGTATGATTCTGGACGCTGTTGCTGGTTCTGATTTGTGTGCAGTGTTTGGCTGGCGTGAAAAATATTACATTAGTAGTGTGCTTGATTACATTGTGTAATGTTCATATTTATCTTTGAGCACATACAGGCTCCGCTTTTTGTCTAATTTATAACTGAAAATGACAACGTCTTTCCTAAGCTGAGTACAAGGAATGCATGTTGGTACGGTGGATGCCAAATGAAAAGAGTTTTATTTCTTTTGCTGCCTGATCAACCTCTAGGACTCATTGAGTTTAATACTGAGATCCCGGTGGCGCCTCTGTGGGGGATTTTCTGATGCTCTGTGTTACAGCATTTTACGAGAGTCCGGTGTTGATCAGAGGCATGAACACTGAAGTGACACTTTAAAGGATATTAATAATCTTAAGCGAAAAAACAGATGGCTCCTGCAGTCCACACAATTAAGCTTCCACAGCAACACTCTGCTTCTGTGTAAATTGGACAGCGTAGCATCCAATTTGCACATTTTCACACCAGCTAAATATAGAGTCCTGTGGGTCTGCTGTGACAGGGAATTGTGGGTGTTGCTGGGTATTGCAACTGAGACCAAGTGGTAATTATACACATATAAACAGCGGCAGGAATTATCTGCGTTGGAAATATGCATCTTAAATAATATTAAAATATGTAATGTATGCCATCTTTGAATTGCCAGATATACTGTTGTTAAGAACAGTGTTTACTACATTAAATGTTGTACCGTACCACTTGTTTTATAGGAAGAAAAATTCCCTGTGTATGGTCTTTGCCCTTTCTTCAGTGTATTTATTTGTGTTTTATCAGTCTTCATGGGTTTTTTCTGTGCTTTCAACTTAATTTTTTACATTTCGAAAATTATAACAGTTTTCATGACGTTATGCAAGTGAGATATTCATATGTAAAATGGACGATGGATTATTATTGAAATGGATTATTTTGTTGTGATTGTCTTCACGTTTCTGTGTTCTTACCCAGAGTTTGAAAACACGCAACAGGTTCAGAGCTCAAAAGCAAATTTGTAGATTTCACTGTGATGCATTAATTCTAAAGTCATTAGCAAGTGCGGATACAAGCGTGACGTTCTGTAGTCCAATTTGTTGTGAATCCCTCACCAGTCGTCTGCCAGGTGAAGAAACTGAACCCTTGTAGGAGTGCTCTCTTGTTGGCCCTCCGTCCTCAAGGCCATTTTAAAGGTGCCTAACTGGAACCCGAGGCATCGTCTATAGCATCCCTCAACCCACCGGGCTTTGCCTTGGATGCAGCACTTACTGGATGGACTCTGCTCAAGGTAATTCTTCTGCAGTTTGCACTATAAGGCAGTACAAATTAGGATCTTACTTACCACGTTACTTCCATTGGCTACTGTAAGAGCAGCTCGTGGCCACAGCTTTTATTGCTGTTAATTAATGTTGCTGACAAAGGGGGCGTGGTGGTGCGGTGGGTTTGACCGGGGTTCGAGTCCCGCTTGGGGTGCCTTGCAAACGGACCGGTGTCCCGTCCTTGGTGTGTTCCCTCCCCCTCCAGCCTCTCGCTCTGTGTTGCCAGGTTAGGCTCCGGCTCCCCGCGACCCCATGTGGGACAAGCAGTTCAGACAATGTGTGTGTGTAATGTAGCTGATGCTTTTCTTCAAGGTAACATACAGTGTTAGGTTCGTAAACTAAGCTACATAGAACAGTTTAAACATTTATACAGATGGACAATTTCCACTGTCAATTCAGGGTAAGTACCTTCATGCAGGGAATTCAAACCCAGCTCCTTCGAACGGAAGGCAGTGGCTCTAACCCCTACGCTACACCGATTCCCCCATTTGCCCAAAATCTAATGTACGTACACATACTGCATAACCTAATTTCCATAGCCATCGGATATGTGGGCTGTGGTACTTTTGTACCATTCGGGTGCTGTGGGCTGCTCTGGGTTGCCACATTGACAGTAGATTAAAGATGGCTTCTTTGATTTAATTGGTTACACTCTGAACACCTGTCTGCTCCAGCCAGTGGGGGCTTTAAATTGCAGAGGACATCTGTCCTTTGTGTGTAAGTGACTGCAGGACACAGGGGGTGTTTCTCCGTGCTGTTCCACACATTTCTTTTGTCTTGGTATCTGATTGGGTGAGACAGGAATCCGTCTGAATCTCTAATTTGTTAAATGCAACTCCAAGGCTAGACGTGATTCGGATATGCATGCGGCTGTCCCTCTTGAAATTAACCCCAGGTTTGATGTGAGACTCAATGCGCCAGAGTCAACCGTTTGGGTTTTTGGAACATATGATGATCGGAATTTCCCTCCAAGCTTCTGGCTGTATTTCATTAGTGTAGAAATATGCATTTTGTTCTGCTAATGCCGACATTATGGAATGAAGCTCGCTGTAGGATTGTATCTGCATCTGCTTACTTTGAACTGCATAGCATGGGCACAAAGCCGGACTGCGCTAGACTTGCTGTCTGTGTCTGACTGTGCTGTCCATGATGGCTCGGGCGGGGGTCAGCATAGGGCCGTGGAGCACGCTGTTGCCTGCAGCCTACTCGGCTTGGCCACCTGCCCCCGCTCGGCGCACCGTGTGGCGCATGGCGTGCTCCTGCAGCTAAAGGCACTCGTTAAAAGCAATAACTTATCTCACGTTTGAAGCTAATGGGAGGAATACTGGCTGCGGTGAAATATAAATTACATCCCTCCCCCCTCCTCCTTTCGCTGCCCTCCTAACCTGCAGCGTAATGTAGCGCCTGCGAGAGTGTGCATTACAGATCCGAGGCAGTGGAATTTATCTGTGCTGCATGAAGCTGACTGATGCATTTGAAAATAATGTACTGGAGCTGAGTATTACAGGGACTCCGTAACTAATGGACAGCTCTCACCCGTGGCCGCAGCTGTATATCATTCAGGCGGCCAACTTCATCAAGCTCCAGAGAGGTCCTGCAGGGCTCTCCGGCACCTACTCTACCCTGTGACTGAGGGGCAGCTGTAGACCCTCTTCCTCCACCTCCCTCCATGTAGTCCCATCTCGTCAGTGGTACCTTGGAAGGGCATCGAAACTGAGCTCTGCAAGTTATGTAATGGCCTTGTGGCACTATGTTGCGTCACGTTTGCTCTCTTACTGCCGGCCCATGTTTAACACGTATGCGTGCGAGTTCCCACCTCCAAAAAGTGAAAGGGGGTGTCCATGGCAACTGGACAGGTGTTTATTAGGCTATACCCATAGGTTTCCCCAGCGACTGCAACACTCCCCAGCGGATTCGCTGCTGATGTGGAACGTGTAGTTGGGTGCCATGGTGTTGATCACATGCAGAAAAAACACCCCCATTCAAATCCCTGCACGCTTTGAAGGTCCAAAGGTATGTGAGAGTGTGGGTGTGGGCTACACACACAAAATTTACTAAGCAGACTGAAGGCGTGGTGGTACAGCTGGAGGAGAGTAATACGTGTAGTACCCCAGCGTCATGCTTCCTTGCTTCCCAACACCACATTCGCGTAATTGACCTTGACGTCTCGGCATCTCCCTGCCTAGGTGACTCACAGCAGGAAGCCGTGCATCAGTTATTCAGCTCTGAAACAGTCCTTTCCACCAGTAATTAATGATCCAAGAGTCAATGGGAGTTAAAAAATGAATGCGATTGACAGAATATTGCATTAGGTTGAGGAGCGGCAACTTACAGGTTACAGTTAACATGAAAAGATCTGATACTTCTATGTTGTGTGTGCATGAATATGTATTTTATTCCTTTCCTCTGAACATTTTTATTTAATTTTGTTTATGTTTAATAAATGTGGCTGACAGTCTTTTTTCATTTTGAAGCAGGAGTCTGAGCAGAAGTAGGAAAAACAAAGAAAGAATGAGAAAAAAGAAAGAATGACCAAATTAATTGAATCCACAGAGGGGTCGAAGAGGCAGAAAGTGCAGAGCGATGCATTCTGCTCGGTAGGCTGCCGGAGACAATTCTAATAAGATCATACGAGGGGCGGAGGAAGCACCCCACCCTTGGGGACTCGCAAAAAAGGCTTTCTGGAAGAAAAAAAATTAAATCGTCTCCAAAAATAATGATGTCTGCTTTGAAATGCATTAATAATCTGGAGTGGAGGGTTTTGTTCCAGGATGTGGAATAACATTAAACTACCAAATTCACCAGCGGGGGAGAGGAAGGGTGGGGGTGGACCGAGTGAAATATGTGGAGGACATGAAGATGCCTTTGTTGCCTACAGTCTGCCCTGCCCTGATGCACCTGGTTCGAGCAGGAAGGCCGGGTTACTTAGCTTTGATTAAATGCCTCAAATGGCAGTGATTAAAACTTTCATTCGTGTCTGTTAACAATGTCGTGCTTCTTGGAAAGACATTAGATTGTGCCTCTCTCAAGAGCAGTCCTGCTCAGAGTTTGATGAGATTGTTTAATGCTTCACCTTTTCCCACGCCATGACGAGAGGTTCATTAATAACACTTATTATTAGACAAAAAAAAATGAAATATCGGTCTTTATATGGGCAATTTTACGTTGGGAGAAGTTTATCTTACAATGCCGCACGAGTAGAATCTTTTAGCTATTATCAGTTCTTAAAATATTAAATATTCTAAATGAATGATGAATAATGACACGGTTTTAGGTGTTTTGTCTGCCTCCGTTGACACCTCCAGTCGCTAGAATATTGTTGAATGAACCTCTGGACTGCAAGTGCCAGTGAATGGCCAGCAATAGAGACTGAACACAAGGGCGTCAGCCGGGACACCCCCCCTCCGGAACCTCGAACCACTGAAGCGTGTTGCCCTCTTTGGAATGTGAGGTGACCAGCGGGCAATGGATCCCTTTAAGGCCATTTTCCAGTTGGCTCGCTCTTGGACGTAGAGATGCAGGCTGCACCTAGATATTGTGGAGAGGACCCACAAGGGCCAGGGAAGGCCAAGCTGTTTACTCCTCGGTCGGCATAAACAGCATGTCCTCTTGCTGTTGTGTCTGCAGGGATTCTGCTTCAGCAAGATAATATCAAGGCTGGTTTTATAATTAGGTGAAGCTAGACAATTACCTAGAGGCACCAGAATTTTGGGGGTACCAAATTTTGTTACTAAAATCAAAAAATAAATTGTAATCTCAGGCAAAAAAAAATTAAAACTGTTTCATAAAGAAACTTTTATTAGCAAATTGAAAAAGGTTTGCTGCTTGACATATGATGAAAACATGTTATGATACCTGTGGAGGACTGGCATCTCGTCCAGGGTGTCCCCACCTCCGCCTTGCACCCAATGCTTCCAGGCCCCAGTTCACTGTGACCCTGCTCTGGACAAGCAGTTATTAAAACTGTGAAACTGTCGATCTCTAAAGTATGCCGGACCGATTCTTGCCTAGGGGTCCCAGAAACCCTAGTTCTGGCCCTATGTGATGTCTACATGTCATAACCCTCTATCTTCTCAAGTCGGGAAAACCTGGGCGGTTCCAGCACTGCCCCCTCCCTGTACCTTTATCCTGCGGCGAATGATGACTCTTCGATCCTTCGACCCCTCGAATATGCTTCCCCGGCCGAACAACGGGGCAGGAAAAAAAAAAATCTCTATAATGGATCTTTGTTGGTAGGGATGGATTTAAACGAGGCAAAGCTACAGGAGTGGACACCGGGCACGTACTGATAGCGGCGTGGAGTTAAGAGCTTGATGGCATCTACTGCGGGATGGTGTCCGTTGAGTGGGCCTCCCAATTTCCAGGTAATCCCCCGGATGATTGTTTCCTCAAGTGCACATGTGTGCTGCACATTCTGCACATTCATTAATGGCCCACTAGAGGTTCCACTTTATTATTTAATTCCTTCCCTTCTCTGCGCATTTTTTTTTTTTTTTTTCCCTTTCCACTGGGGCTATCATTTGTAACATTCCAAACAACCTTGTCAGCTAAATTTAGAGAAGCTTCATAATAGCAGGGTCTGCATTTTTTTTCTTTTTCATTTTTTTTTTTTTTTTTATAACAAATAGGCTCTGTTGAAGCCTCTGTGCATTATCCAAATTGCAAATAGTACATTTGCACTGGATTTATTTTATCCTGTATCCTTCACAGGCCTAACAAACACCCTCCCCAACCCCGAAACCTCGGCTTTGATGTGGGTTATCGGTAAGCTTCATCACCCCCTCGACCCCTCCCTTGGTGTCAGCGCCTTTTGATGTAGCGAATGTGCACTCCCAAATAGAATTTTTAATAAGCAGTCATTATCATTTTGATTTCCTGCTGAATGAAAAGAGTGACCTCTGGCATTTATCTGGAGGCTTGAGGTAGGATGTGGAGGGGGATACAGGCAGATATGACTCATTGACATTATAAGCAAAGCTGGGCTTTGGGGGGGGGAGCTTTCCAGCCAGCTGAGAAATGTTTCGCCAGGAAAGGTTCTTAAAGACGACGGTTGTTCATATCTCACTTCATTGTAATTTTGTGTTATTTACGCTGCGTGTATGTGGCAAACACAAATCCGAAAGCCTCACTTTCTCACAATAAAACACATTTTCAGTCTTTTGAATAGAACGGATATATATTTTAGATGATGTGCCAACAGCGTGTAGTAGCACTTCCACTTGCTCGCCGCCATTATTCCACAGCAGTCTGTTGATTAGGCCGATATATTGTAAATGTATGCGTGAGAGTATCAAATCCAGTGTTTATAAATCCTTGAAAGGGTGCCATTACAGCCCACTCGTGCTTTTAGAGCCAGAGGTAATTTTGCATTGAGCGCGGGGGGCAAGGAATCTGCAACGACGCAGCTTCGGGGACAAGGGGATGTGTGACGCCGCTGACAGGAATGCGGAGAAGCTCGCTGTGAGGCTCCCCTGCAGCGAGCCATGCTGTAAGGGCGGCAGCTGTCCAACTGACCTTGGCTGTCCAGGGTTGGTCAGCTGCTGCATTCCGGCACAAGGGCCCTCTTTGACTGGTACAGGCCTCCCACCAACCGCACCTTCATTGAGGAGTGATCTCCAAGAGGGGTGTCTTGCTTTACAAATACGCTTCCCCCCACCCTTGCCTCACTCCTCCCGACACAGTATTTCAGGCAGGTTTTACAGCTATCCTCAAAATGCGCACTCGGAATACCGGTGACACAAATTAATCAGGTCACTCCTTTCAACAAAAGAGACACACACACACACACACACACACACACACACACACACACACACACACACACATTTTCTGAAACCGCTTGTCCCATCCAGGGTCACGGGGAGCCGGAGCCTAACCCGGCAACGCAGGGTGTAAGGCTGGAGGGGGGAGGGGACACACCCAGGACGGGACGCAAGTCCGTCGCAAGGCACCCCAAGCGGGACTCGAACCCCAGACCCACCGCACCCCCTTTCAACAAAAGACTTTTCGAGTAATACCGGATCAGACGTTTATTTTGTGAAATGTTGTATTAATGTCGGGCAACACTGTGGTGCAGAAGTTTGCTGCAGCTCCTTGCAACCTTAGGCTGTGGGTTCAGACATGGGTGTGTCTGTTCTCTCCGTGTTCACATGCGTTTCTGCCCAGAGTCCAAAGGCATATATCAGGTGAATTGGTGTGTGGCTAGTGGGGGTGCAGTAGCGCAGCGGGTTGGACCGGTTCCTGCTCTCCGGGGGGTCTGGGGTTCGAATCCCGCTTGGGATGCCTTGCGACGGGCTGGCGTCCCGTCCTGGGTGTGTCCCCTCCCCCGCCAGCCTTACGCCCTGTGTTGCCGGGTTAGGCTCCGGTTCCCCGCGACCCCCTATGGGACAAGCGGTTCAGAAAATGTGTGTGTGTGAGTGTGTGGCTAGTGGGGGTGCGGTAGTTCAGCACGTTGGACTGGGTCCTGCTCTCTGGTGGGTCTGGGGTTCAAATCCCACTTGGGGTGCCTTGCGACAGACTGGCGTTCTGTCCTGGGTGTGTCCTTTATGCCCTGTGTTGCCGGGTTAGGCTCCGGCTCCCCGCAACCCTGAATGGGGGGGGAATGTGGTGTGTGGCTGTGTGAGATTGACTCATTATGGACTGGTTATTGATACTGGACCTGCTATATTAATATCCCTCTGACAAAACAGGGAAAACCAGGTTCACAAGTCTTGTTTTTGAATTATTCTACTGTAAACGCTTGGCAGCTACTTTGCATACTCTTCCAGCTGCTTGATATGCTGCCGGCTTTTGGAAGTTGTGTGTGTCTGATCGAGGTGTCCTGGTGCTGCAGCTTTGTCGGAGCAGCTCGAAGATGAAACACGTATACTCCTGAATTCTAATACCATACGGTTAAGATCAACCTGTTACCAGCCTTAGGTTGCACACTGCAGCTACACGTAATAACCCTTTAACACGCAGCTGCGCAGGCATCCGTAGATGCTCTGCACTGTGGGAAAAGGAAAGGGCCGATGTGAAAGTAACAAGGGTGCGCCGGTGCCCAGGTCAAATGTGAACCAACAGTTCGGGTTAAAGCTGACCCCTGGCGGAGTGCAAGGAGAAGGGGAGTCGTAGGGGAAGCCCCGCTGCCTGGGTTCGGGACGTTCCTGTGAAGGACGCGCGAGGAGCCTCGACGGCTGAAAGATTTCCTCCTCTGCTCAGAAGCGGGGGTTAAGGAGAGCAGCCTGCAAAGCGCCGTTCAAAGGGAAGTCGTGGCCTGCAGCACCGCTCCGTTCGCTACCCTGGGCCACAGCAGCGCTCTGCTGCCCCCGACACGCCGAGGTTCCGCCCGTGAAAGTGTGTCTTACCCCGCGTTCCCGTTTCCTTCCTCATCAGATTCGCACGCAGCGTACAGCCTCCGTATGGAAGGAAAACTCACTTTTATTAATCAACATGAATTTTAAAGGGCTGCGCTTCATCCTGCAGTTTCAGCACTTTTTCCATTTCCCCTGGAAAAAAGACTTACTGCCAGTACAATGCAAAGCATTACTAGGGTAAATATTTCCATGTCCTGAAAAACTGTTTGACATACCAATGGCTGGGTGCGAAATATGACGCAGCACTGAGGGCAGAACACATATTTATGTGTATAAATATGTTTTCACAGTAGTTCCGTAGGCTGATGTTCAGAATGAAGGATATGAAGGCCGTGATGACCTTGCGACTAGATTATTGATCTGCAGAAGTGATACTGAACTGTTTTACACCGAATATTGGACTTAACTGAGGAAATTAGTGCAGTAAAGTCAACAGAGCTGCACACAAGCATTCTTTGCTTAGTTTTTGTTGCCATTCAGCATAAAAAACTTGGATTGTGGAATATTATAATAATGATCAGATCTGTGTTTGCGTTCATCACGTCTGAATATTTTCTCACACGTCTCATTTCATGTTTAAAGTCATGTTTAATGTCATGTTCATTTAAGTGCGTTTTGCCTCTTGTCACATTTTATTTATTTATTTGATGTGTTTCATTTGACATCGATTTCATCATGTTCGATGACACGTCCGCGTGCATGTTTCATTTCGTGTGGGTGTGAAATGTAATAATGAACGCGCGAGACGACAGTGAATCCGAGGTAACGCGGAAAACCGGTGCGAGAAGGTGTCCGCTGGTCCGCAGTGAGCGCGTGCCAGATGAACCCTTTTGTTAGCGAGAACGGCGGCATGACCGCTCCGTTTCTCCGTTTACCGAAGAGGCGGGGCGCCAGGCTTTGTTATATACGGTGAGCGCGTGAGGTGAGGTGACGTCCGGAGCGGCGCGCGGAAGTGCGCGAGCGCCCTCACCGTTGCTATTCGGCGAAGTTGCGCGCCCGTTTTCGTTCGGTTATCAGGAGAGCCACACCTCCGTGTGTTTGCAGTAAGCGTGTCCCATTTGGTCTTTTAAAATCGTTTTTTTTTTTTTTTTTTTTAATTTTATTTTATTTTATTTTATTTTAAAATTAAGTATTTAAAAATCCGCAGTTTATAGTTGTCACAGCGTCCTTAGCGTTTACTATAAGGCATTAATTTGTGTGTTCACGTGACTGAGCTCAGTCATTGAAATGAAGCGGTGCGTGTGAACCTGCCAGTGTGACACAGATACCCTGAGGTAAATTTTATTCATGTATGGTATGAACATGCAAACACTGAAAAAATCAGAGTGCAGTAATTGGAATCTGCACCTGTCTGTGGCACTTTCTTCGACTGAATTATATACATGTATATAATTCCTGCCAGAAAAATGACGCCGGTCTTCCGTTACAAACAAACATCCTTTTTCAGAAGACATTTTTACGTTTTTTTTTTTTAAAACTAAGTACATAAAATTATTAATGACTTGACTGAGCATCTAGCTGTGACTATTTATAACGTTTTTTTACACTGATATTTTTGTATTATTGATCAAACCTGGGAAATTGCAGCCTGTGTTTGTGGGTTAATGGATTTAAAAGTGTTTTATTAAAAATGCCCCTTTTTTTTTTCTTTCCCCCGCCTCAGCTGCCTTGCCAGTAGTGTGTAATCCAACCACTGTTCCCCACCTGGGTGCTTGACCTGCTCTTCTGAATGGTGACCCTACTTTGGGTGGCCAGTTTATACACACACACACCTGACAGCCTGACTGAGAGAGTCCCATGCATAGTCTTCCTGTGGAAGCGTTATAGCAATACGTACACATGCATATACGAACGCAAATAGCCATATACACAAATGTACATAGACACAGACCCACTGTGCAGCCTTCCTGTGTGAACATCAGAGTTTGATACAAAGAAACACATTCACGCATCACCTTACTTAAAGATCTAGACGGGCACATCACCACACTGGTACATACCAATGTTACCCTACACGTGCACTGAATGAAACAGACATGCTTTTAAATAGTTAACTTACAAAGGGAGGGTACAGATGAACATGTTGTATGTAAATATGTAAGATTATGCTTGGTTCTGTTAAACAGTGTTCCTGTGTTCCATCGAAGGGAAAGATCCCATTGCATTGGTTTGAAATTGATGGTAAGGACTTATCCAGATACTGTCATGAGGTCTAAGACAAGCTGATCTATGATACGCCCAAATCTGATCGTGTAATGCAGGGTTTCTCTTGTAATGCAGATGTCGTTGAAGTTTGCCATCAGTTGCTTTCCAGATGGTCAAAGGAGATGTGTATGATTTAGAATGAACATGTCTTCTATTTAGTTTTACTTCTCTTTGTTCAGTAAATCGAAATGTATCGAATGACACTATGAAAGTTTTCATAAAATACACATCTATACAACTTAGCTTTTCATACCTGTATTTTTGCTCTGAATATCATCCATTTTCTGTACTGAATGTACAATAACCCTGACCCTATTTGCTTGCTTTGGAATGTGATTAAACTTTTCTTTGTCACAAGTTAACTGTGTCCTCTGTCCTCATATAGAAACAGGATGCTGCAGCTTGAACTTCCTGTAATGTGCAGTGGCTGTAATGGTACCTGTGAGGCCCTAGTGGATCAAAGCAGATGTGGTGCAAAGACATGATAGGTGAGTCTCATTCACCCATGATACTGCACGTCATCTGCAACCAGAGGTATTTGAACCAATGATCTGGGTCAGTTTGTACCTTCTCTCTACTAGATTGTTGCTCCTTGTTTTTTGAACTTAGCACAAGTCAGTGTCGCCTGTTAAAAAAATAAAATAAATACAGTATATGCATTCCTTGCAATCAGTCTTTGTGTTCTTTTAAAGGAAGTCAGAAGTGGAACAATGAACACTATTTCGATTGTTGGGGTGCTGAATGCACACAGTTTTCCTACATGTTTAGAGTTGGGCTGAGTTTCTTCCTCTTTGTCCATGCTGGGTAGAACTGTGTTTACACCCAGATAACCCAAGACCCTTGACTATGAGCGATTACTGCAGTGGCACAGCTTCTAGGAGGCCAGCTGAGGCAGAAGCTGTACAGCAATCCCACGACACATGGTTTCAGGAGTTAGAGCGGTGTGTACATGTGTGTCTTAGCCATACATTGTACAACACCAACTCACAAGGTTTATTGCTCATCAGAAATTCTTAGTGTGGCTCTTAAGAAGCCATGGGAAATTGAAGCACGACTTCCTTTTTTTATTCAGCTGTTAGAGAAGACAAGTGCAGCCACAGACATACCCATACATCCACATACACCACCTTAAAGTGTGAAATAAAATAGTCAAGATTTATCACAGCTGTAGATCAGCCAATAGCTTGAACTCTGAAAGCAGGGATCCACAGTAAGGAGGTTGAATGGCAGCAGATGTGGGAAGTTGGGATTTAAGGAAAATACTCGCTTTTGAATAGCAGCTCTCTTTTCCACCCGTTAAAAGATGAGCCAACTGTCTCTTGACATCTACAAGTATCTGGCAGCTAGCCCGGGAATGGTGGGAGTCAATTTACCATAATGAATTGTGCAATTTCAATCAGGGGTAATTGTGTATAATTACCTTATAATTCTACTGCAGGATTTGACTGTAATTACTTGTGGGGGCAAGAAGGCAGCGGTTCAATGGGAAAGCTGTACAGGTCTGTAGGATTTTGAAGACCTCCTATCTATGTTTAACTTGACAGTTCTGTGAATATGACGACAAAATGCTTGCATTATACTGAGAATTTGTGGCCCAGTTTGTCACTGTGCAATTATGCATATGGTTTCTGAGATGTACAGTAGACTCTGATGCCGTGTCATGAGTCTTGTTTTTGCCTCTGCATTTCTGACCCTCTTTTGATTTTCTTTTTCTGCTTGTTGATTTTTCTGAACACAGTGTTGCTGAGGTTGGGTTGAAGGTCAACTGGGAAACTAAGGAATGTGTTTTCTCAGGAGGTGGATTCTAGTGAATGCAATTTCACCATATGCAGCTATGGAGGAAAAAGAATCCGTGTGTGCATGTAGACATGTGACCTGTAATGATTCCTATTTCGCCTGTTTTCTGCATTCTGTTGTTTTTTTGTTCTCCTTTCCCTAACCCCCCCGCCTTGAGTGCTATCCTCTCCATCCTCTCCCTGTACCAAATACACATTGGCTGTGAGAACCACAGTTGCACAGCATTAGCTGTAGTGGCAGTTGGCATTGGGAGCCATTACTCTTGTGTGACAGCATCAGGCAGAGCAGCAGAGGCCTGGGTGTGCCCATTCCCCCACCCCCCACTCCCCCCACCCACTTACTTTCACCCCATTGCCGCTTGGAGGAAATTGCCTCATACTTCAGCGGGCAGGAGGTGACGCTCTCAGCCCTCTCCCATGTGTCACAGTGCCGATCCAGGGCCCAAGCCCACCATGTCAGAGACAAGTGCCGCTCCCAGGAGTGGGGTTGGTGTGGGTGAGTCGGGTAGAAAAGTGGAGAGCTTCCAGAACTTGGACGGATGCGCTGGGGAGCATGCAGTGTAGCAGTGCAGGCGTGCAGCAGTTAAGGACATGGACTTGAAACAAAAAGGTTGCTGGTTCAAGTCCTATCAGGGGTCCTTCTGTTGTACTCTTGATCAGAGTACTTGACCTGAATTGTGTAATTTGCACTGAAGTGTCTGCTTAGCAATTAAAATTGTAATAGTAGTAGGTTTTGGTCTGCGAAGAGATGGCCCTTGCAGGATTAGGTGAAGTCACATGGGTTTGCGCTGTTACACACACCGCTTGTGTGTGATGGTGTGGGAGCTAAGTGTCTGAGAAGTGATGAGAGGTAACGATGGAGTCCCACAGGAGGGCACTTATCATACACCTCACATGCCCTGCAGCCCTGGGGCAACTTTGGAGAGGGCTAGCCCAAGCGGTTGGCTGTCCTTGAGGACTATTGCACATCTCACCTGAGGTGCAAGAGTGGATGAAAACATGAAATAAGGGCTCTTTTATCATGTGCAGTAAATCAAAAAATTTGCAAAACACAAACAATCATGAAGCAAGAACATTTCAAAATTTTCCAGCTTGAATTATACAAGATAAGCATATTCCCCGAACAGACAATGTTTTAGATGCTGCCTTGTGAAATACAAGCCTTAGATGTTTAGTGTTGCGTACGAAATGGAGAATCTGTCTGCTCACTTTGACCAAGGTTCATTTACGGCTTGCTTGAGCTGTGTGCTCAAGTGCCTCACATCACTTGTGTTTTTTGTGGGTGAATAAAATTTGGAGCTTCTTTTTGGATGTAAAAATGTAGTTATTGTTCTCCAGAACCTCCGCATCACACCTCTCGAGAAAACCAGGGTTTATTACCATTCACACCCAGCTCTTGTTGTGATCGTCTATTCCCTCCCTCTCCCTCCTTTTCGCCCTCCTTTCATTTGCTGTGAGGAAGGGTTGTACAGGCTGCAGTCATCGCAGCGGCTTATGATTAGGTTGGGGTTGTGGTGGTGGGGGTTGGGGGGCAGAGCGCAGCCCGGCAGGGCCCCTGTTTTATATTCATCAAAAGAGCTCGCTTTGATTTGCAGCCCCTTTGACATGTCGCAGTGCTGGCTCCTGCAGCATTGCTGGGGAAATCTTACACTTAGCTCTCCCGGACCCCCACCCTTGCCCAGTCACCCACCTCCACCTCTCTTCATAACTCCCCAGCCTGCACCTCCTCCATCTCATTAGAACCATAATCACCATCAATATTATCATCACTGTTGTCATCATCAGTCCTTTCTCTCTCTGAGTCTGCTTGCCTTTTGGAAGTGACTCCCAGTTGCTCTCACCACCTGGCATTCTCCTGGCACACGCTCTCCTTTGTGGCCCGTGCTGGAATGGTACTGCGAATACAGGTTGGACTCACTTGCTTACAGCCTCCTTGCTGATTCCCATCCCTGTGTCCTTTCCCTGCTGGTTCTTTTTGCTCCAGCAATGAGCTGTCTATGCACCTGGGCCATGACAACGGTTGCCATGTAACCAGCAATGCCTCTCAATCAGACATGGACTGTATATCAGCCCCTCACCTCCCCACCTTGCTGCCTTCAGGCTCCTTTCCTAGCGTGTCTTGCTCATGTCAGAAAGATGGAGGTGGATGGATTATTCGAGGCTGAGGCAGCTGTCACAGCCTCTGTCCTTAGATGACTGCTTCCATGGGTCCAAACACAAAGCCCCCCCCACCAAAATTCTCCCCACAGTGCTGTTCTACTTGATGCAGTAGAGTCTGTGATGGCCTGTCTAAAAATCACACACACATTCTCGTGTGGCCACGGCATGTCTGCTCTCCAAACAACGACCCCACTGTGGCCTGGGCCTAGAATAACACGCACGTCTGTTTGATCTTGGCCACCGTGCACCAGGGATTCGTGCCAGGAAATTAACAGTGTGAATTATTAAAGCAATCTTTAACTCTGCAAACAATGGCAGGGAAAACAGAGCAGGCATGTGAGTGTGTCTGTATGTGCTGGGGGAGGGGTACATGGAGAGGAACTGTCGGTCGCTTGATCCATGCAGTATGCCACCGCTAACAAGGTCACACACAACCCCGAGTAAAACCCTATGGAGGGATAGGAGATCTCAGTAATATTTTACCCGTGGTGGAGTCGAGGAGGCCCAGATGCTGCTGCGGTCCTCCCCCTCGGTGGGCCTCTCAGTGAGGGCTGCAGAATGAGCCACAGCAGTAGAGCACCCTTGACTCTGAGCCAGGAAGTTTGATTCTTGTCACTCTAGTCTCATATGCACTTGGCACTGGCTCCTATGTGCTGCAGATTTCTTTTTTGGTTTATGAACCTTCCGTAACTTCCTTTCTTAGCTAATTGTGTGTTTGCTTTTTCTACACATGCAGAGATTTGTTACCTTCCCTGGCATTGTCTGTTATCACTCACACATGCTGAATGTGTGGAACGATGCAACTGCATTGCTGTCGGAGTCATAGGTTCTGGTGTTTGTTCTTCGTGGTCATCTAACATGTAAGGAATATGAATCCTTTTCAAGTGACCAGGTGCTGCCTACACATACTACATTTACATTTATGAGTTTACTGTATCATTTTACTAAAAGTTGCAAACTATTAAACAAGGAGTATTGTTAGAGGTCTATATTCTGCTTTTTGTAATGCTTCTCATTCTGTGGATGAGTGTTCTGAATCGAGAGAATGAAGAGTATATTGGTATTGTGGAAAATCTGCATTTGGTTGTATATTTATATTATAATGTTAATATGAAGAGGTTATTGTGTTACTAATTTCTTACCTTTTATTGGTATTTACATATGACTGTATTTGTCCTCTTTGTGACTTAACCTTATGAAGGTACTGAGCCTAGTGCTTTGCAACAGAGAAGTGCAGTTTTTGTGTTATAACAACAGAAGAACTTTTACTGCAGGCATGGTGGAGTTTCATTGGGTTTTTTTGGTGAATAACGCATTTAGAATTGGGGGTTCACCTCCGCTGCTGAATGGCTGTATGAGAGCTGAAGACCTCTGCAGGCAGCACTTGTACACGCCCAGGTGACTGAGCAGTTTTGTGTATAGTGTGTAATGATGGTGAAGACTATAACATCATCACTGGGGGGGGCACTAGCTCGTCTCAAGGATGTCCTACCAATGCTGCACAGGGATCTTACTGCCCTCCATCAGCTTCACAATAGACTCTTCAGGGCTGACTTACAATGGCATGTGAGCATTCACACACTTTATCAGTTCAGATTTAATGTCACCTTGTGGGTTTGTGTGTGTCTGTGTGTGGGATGACGTTTAGGTGGATAAATTGCACCCTGGTTTTTGTTTCTGTGTGTTCTCAAGTGTCTGGCATGCAGCGGCTGCAGGGTAGTCTGTCTGTGTACATGTGTGTGTGTGTGTGTGTGTTTGCATGTGTGTGCGCATCCAGCCTCTCTGCTGTTTGTTCAGTTTAACAGCTGATAAGCTCTCAGATGGGGACACTGGAGAATCTGAACTGGTCATGATAAATAGGCTTTCTTTCTCTCCTCACTTTGCACAAGTACCCCAACCCCCTGCTACCCATGTACTGGACCCCCTGTTGCCCTCTTTTGTTAATTTTAGTCCTTGTAGGATGACTCGCTTCTTCAGCTGGTTTTTGGCTGTGAATTGCCCGTTGGAGTGCATCATTAAGAGTGGAGGGGTGAGATGCAGGCTCACTTTAAATATGGGAGGCCTGCACCCTCCACCCTTTTGCAAGGGTGCTAGCTGAAATTCCCAAAATCCTATTTATCCTCCTTTCTGGCCAATCTCACCTGGAGGAAGCAAAGTTACAGGGGATTGTGGGTATTCTACAGACACATCAGTAAGTGTATGCACAGATGTTACGTGGCAGACTGTTAAGCTCCACTGGGGTTATGGCAGCCCAGCAGAGACTTCTTGAGAGAACATCACAGTGACAGTGAAAGCCTTGTTCCTGTATAGATGTGAGACACTGCTTAGCAGTTAAAGTGGTAATAGTGGGCTTTTGTTATAACACACACTGACTTTCTTCCTTATCGTAGTAGCCTGGGAACTTCCTGCAACCATTGTCTGTCCCTCCTCACAGCCCTTGTGCTTTTAGATACACAGTGCACTGTTTGTATTTACACTGTTTGTGGACCTTTGTCTGTATGTCTGTTTTTGTCTTTTAAAGCGCATTTTCACTGACATTGTAGGGATCTTTATGAGGTTTGTTATATGCCTTTAAGTTGGCTTTCAAAAAAAGCTGCAAAGAAAATTTCAAGCATCTTTAAAATACTGTTTTATCTTGTTAGGGTGAGGTAAAGACTAACTTCTTAACAGGTTCATGACATTGCATGACAGGGTCATTAAAACAAAAGAGTGTGTAATTGCCACTATGACACAATTGTGTGTGAGTACCTGTATCTGGGCTTGTGTTTTGTATTTTTTTTTCTGCAAGGGTACATATAAGTGTCTCTGTATCTTATTCTCCTCCAAGCTAAGCAGTGTTTCATTCTTCATTAATCTCAGTACCGTACCATGTTATACATTGCCTTGCCCACAAAAATAAGTCCCCCGAGTATACAGGACTGTGCATCTTTTATGCAGGTCATCTCCTAGCCATGCAGGTCACAGGACACCCACAGGCAAGTGGGCTTAGGCAGTGAGCTGACATGAAGCATATTGGGGTACCACAGAAAGTTTCTGGTGTCGTTGTCCTCTCTGGCTGAGGACCTTCTCGTGGGTGATTTTGCTGCGGTTTTACCATCAGTCAGTGGCCAGTTGTATGCCTGTGTTCCTGTCCCATTCTCCTCTGACTGCTCTGCATGGGCCTTTATCGGTATATATTTGTTACCCCCTGTTTGTGTTGTGACCAAATGGAATATTTTAATGCATGTATATTTTAATAAATGTACATTGATTGTGGTTTGCCTTCTCATTTGTAAGTTGGCAGTCCTTTGTGGGACACAGTGCAAAGTAACAAGATGCTGCGTAAGTCTAGCAGTGAGCAACTGAGCCCCACTGCTCACCATTCAGGGTTGAACAGCGGATATATGAGGCCAGAAATATGAAGTCAATTAAGTAATCACACCGCTTGTGAAGTTGACGACTGCTCCAGAGACAGCACTGTCAAAATGATCTGGGTTTATGTGATATCCTGGAGAGGATATCCTTTCTCACAGGTGATCTATGTGTGCTGTCTGGAGCTGCTGCTGTTGGAGCATGAGGTTCAGTTGTCGGTGACTTTTCCATCTTCCGTGCCTGGGACTTAGTTGTGATGGCTTTCAGCTGTGCCCCAGTGCTAGGGTGGCAGTTTATCCCAATCCGGTGCAGGTGGCCAGTGCTGATTTGAGGTAAATTTCGGTGGATTTCGGTCCTGGACAATCATCACATTGGATTAAAAGTTGTTGTGATTTTAAGCACTCGACTCCATTGCCAAAAATCAATAAAGTCAGTCAATACCTGGACCTGCTGCTGTTTTTCCACTTACCTCTAAGGCACAGCTTTGGACCACTTTGGCCAAGTCCAGGCTTGTTCGCAGCTCCACACTGCATTATCAGAAGTCCTCCTAAGACTTTTCTCAGTCTCGGCCCAGGTCTTTGTTTATCCTTTTCTGGACAGAATTGGTCTTTGATAGATTGTAATCCATGGTGGCACCCATCTTCAGCAGAAAACTTCTCTGAGCAAAATGACTGGAATAACAAGTTTCACTGCTCTCTTGTCTGAATTTGTGTGTGGATCTGAACCTGTCCCTGGCATGTGAGGCAGTTGATGGTTTTGTGGTCTGAACTGGAAAACTGTGACAATGATGAATGTCACCTCCAGAACTAGACAGTCCCTATCAGTCAGACAACATATTCAAAGTGCACTTCATCTTGAATTGCTTTAGATTTCTTTTAAACTTTTTCCATCAGCCTCTTGTCTAATGCAGGATTGGAGTGGTCCGGAGTCTATCCCTGAAGCAAAGGGTGGATGGGGTAACAGTCCATAACAGGACTGTCACACACAATTCATTAATTTACATATTTACACACTGTAGGAAACTTAGGGTCACCAGCTCACCTGAAAAATGTCAAATAATTGTGACAGGAAACCAGAGCACTCAGAGGAAATCCACATGAACATAGAGAAACATGCAAACTACAACCCTGGGGCTATGAGGCACCTGTGTTACTTGCTGCACTACCATGCCAGCCCTGTGTTTATTTTCTCCTGCTTCATTCATCTTGATGAAGTTGTTTAAAGCAATGATGAAGTCAGGTTGTTTACTGCAGATTTAGACAATACAGATAAAGGCATCAACCATAATTTGTCAGGCAGTAGGTTTTACTGCATGTAATTTAATTATGTCTCATTTTGTTTGTAAAATGAGCAGCATCTCAGTCCTACCGCTAATTGAGCCTTGCTAATTATAATCCGACAAGAAAGTAATGGGATTTTCTCTGCAGCTGCGATTGCTGTATGTTGAAACAAAACACAGATGTATATTTATATATAAAATTAAATCTTTTCAAACAAGAATGGAATGGCAGAGCTGTGTAGGTGTGTGTATAATGTAACATGATGAGCTGTGCGAGGTGGACATGCATTGAAAAGGCAGTCTGTGACTTCAGCTTCATGCGCACGCACAGACACACACACACACCAATAGACTGTGCCTCTGTGTGTGACAGAGTGCCCTCTACATCAGCCATAAAAATAATTAAAGACACAGAATTTTATGGTTTGTTACTGGTTGAGTCGTGCGAGGCATTGACTGCTCCTTGAGGTGCTGTCACAGTGGTTTGCAGGGCAGGGTTGTGTGTGAATAACAGTCCCCAGTGCCTGGGTGAATAACTGTGTAAGTGTCAGTGTATGCGCATGAACACGTGACTTCATGCATGCATTAATGTGACCCTATGTCACTCTGCTTTGTGTCCTGCCTCCAGAGTGTATGTTTGCTTGTGTGTATTTTATGCTTGCCGTGCCTTTTCTGTCTATCAACACTGTCTGCTCGTGTATCTGTGTGTTTGTAGTTCAATACTTATTGTTTTCTTAATTGCACTTATGTGTGTGTTAGCACCAGTGCAGTTCTTAGGACTGCAGAATTTCCTGTGATGAGTCCCTTCTTCCCTTGTGAGAGACAAAGTCATTATAGAATCAGCGCAAAGAAAGCATCAGGATATCTGGTTCTGTTTCCCCAGTTCACTTTCTCCAAGTACTAGGCCATGAGGAACACCTGCAGAAACCATCAGACACATGCTGTGGATGTCTTGATGACTGATATAACCTGCAAATTTGATTATGCTCTCCTCGGGCTGGCAAGGTGAAAATTCCAAAATAAAACATTCATCAACAGTCATGCCAGAGTTAGTTATTTTATTTTATGAAAGCGGCACTAGGGTGAATAGCAAGTATATTCTCAATCTTAATTGCAACAGAATATATTTATACTCAAGGAAATTGTTAAATCCTGTAAGATGTACTGATTTACTGAAGCTGGATCTGACAATTTGAGTTATTTTTTGTTGCAAAAAATGGGAATGAAAATATTTGTATCCTGTTGGATTGTCATTTGACTGTGGCTTGTTTGTATTGAATATTCAGTTTTTTGCATTAAAAAAAGGGCGATATACTCCCAGTAACTTTGTCATGGCACTGGTGACATCTGTACAGGAAGAAGGAAAAAAGTGAGAAATCTGAGGTTTTTTTTAGATTTATACAAGAGGATGTGAATTTGAGGGGAACCTGTTCATTATTATTATTATTGTTGTTGTTGCGTTTGGTCTGTTGAGTGTTTTATTCATTGTTGTATTGTCCAGTGCTGGAAGAAGACAGATTTTACATCCAGGTTTATGTCTAAGTGCGATTTTAATTCCCGGAGCAGCTCTGCAGTAAAGCTGGAGGCAGAAGAGCGGAGAGATGGGAGCACAGGAGCAGTAAAGGATGCATTAAGCAATTAAAGTCAGAGAGCGCAGAAATGAAGTGATGCTGTGATTTTTCCCATAATTGCTTCAGCTATCACTGGCAATCACTGGGGGAGTATGGCTCTGAGATGGGAAGATGGGGGGGGTTGCTTAGAGCATGACAGATATGCTTCACATCAGCATTTTATACTGACAGGTGCATTTAATACATGCCTGCATGCGCATCCGTCCGTGCTGCACAGACATACCACATAACCCACGTGCATGCAGAGTAGACCGATACAGAGATGTGAATTTACAAAGAAGTAGAAGCTACAATGAACATATATAATAACATTTGCTTTGCACTTACCCATGAAACTATGATTATGTCTGCAGATTTGGAGGTTTTATTAGGAGCTGTGTAGCATGAATTTCAAATAGTGAACTGGTGTTCTGCAGGGCAGTGAGGTGTTAGAGGTGCCCCATGTGGTCAGATAGAAGCAGTTACTTCCAGAGAAGATGTAGCGACCTGGGAAGTACACTTTGGAGAGACATGGATAACACTCAAACAGGTAAGCTCGTAGTCCTGGGAAGAGGCAGGGAGGAAAGGAAGGGGGTGATGAGGAGATCTCCCTAATACGCACCAAGAGTGTTACAGTGAAGCTTAACTGATCACGAGCAGATTCCCTCAAGTCGTGAAATCTGAATCAAACAAAAGAGAGCCTTTTTATGGGCAGAAGAGGAAAAAAGAGAAAAATGTCTGCTTTTGTTTATCTTCAGCAGCAGCATAGATCTGGAACAGAAAAATAACGTCACAAAAACACCAAGTGGCCCATTATCACAGGGGATAACACCGGTGCCTCAGGCCTCCTGAGTTGCTGTTTTGGATTAGTCTGTGTGATGCTTGCATGCTTCATGTAGGTTTCATCCTATAGTCTCAAGATCTGTGTGGTAGAAATTGAAGGTAAACCACTCCTATACCACCCTCTGCTACTGTGAAAACCATGTGAGTGGTTGCTAAGAGTCGACTTTGACTCAGTGACGCTTACCTTAAACACAAGGACACTGTTGTCCTAGATCAGAGCCCTTTTCCAAGGCTTCAGTTGACAACCTGGAGGTTACACCTTTGTGTCTTTAACCATTATGTTGCCTGCTGTCCAGTTAACTAACAGGTTCAAAGTACCTAGGGCCTTGCCTTGGGCAACTTTTGACTGCCAGATATGTGAAGCTATGATGAATAAACACCTGCTTCTCACACTGATGCTGTTCCATGTACTTTCACATCACTTCTACTTCATGACACTTTTTGGCTGTTTCACTGGATTTTTTTCCTTATGTTCAGTGTCGCGTGGCCCAGAATATGTGTTCTCTGCCTGTCATATGCATATCATATGTATGTGTTTAGCGTTTGGATTTGTGCGTGTGTTTATGTGAGTCTTTGTTTGCAGTTTGCATGTGTGTTGTCTGCTGGTTTCCCCACGTGTTTCTTGACACTAAACATTCTCACAGAAAACATGTCTGCGGGTCTCGGGGTTGTATAATTGGGAACGGGTGCTGCATTGTTCCTCGAATTAATCCTTCCACCGTAATCCCCCTTTGTGCGTCTAACTAATTACACTTAACATCGCAGTCCTGCTGATTCAGGTCCTGCTTGTGAACGCTTCCCTTGCAACGATGAAAGCCTGCACGCATCAAAGGCAACGCAACCAGCTAAGCATGTTTTCATATTTTCTTTTAATTTGCTAAGCTTTTTATCTTGAGAAAATACAGCTCCACGCTATATGAAGCAGTTTTTCAGCAGGGAAACCCATGGCAGCTACAACAATGAGTTTATTACGAGCAGGATAGCAAATTTGCAATGCAAAGTAGCAATAATTATAAAGAAGCTGAATATGGAGTGGTGCATGGGGTGCGTGGTTCTCTTTGCCTTTGAATCGTTACTGAGACTTGTCTTTTTAATATTATGCTGTTGGCCAGTGTTATCCCTTCTGTCTCTTTGTTGAGAGTTTTTGTCTTCTCTCTGCTGCTTAAATATTCTTCTTAAATATTTAATATCACTAAGTTCATTCCTGGGACTGGGTGGATTGTATTTAATATATCTGTGACTCTTGTTGTGATACACTGCACTTCTGCTGAGCTGCTGCCTAAATTACCCTGCAGAGATCTGCAATTTCATTCCCTCTCTTAATGAAGATTTAAATCCATTTATTGCAGCCTGTCATGGAGCCGGCAGCCTAAACCGCAGGTCAGCCAGATACTCATTTAATAGTGTCTCCGTGCGCTGTAGTAAGTGTACAGCTGCCCTGACTCGCAATAAATTCTTATTGGATGTGTCGTTGTGACCCACTCATTTATACAGGTCCCTCATCCAGTGGGATTCTCCTGCATGGCACAATAAGTCACCAGGCAGGTCAAAGATAGTGGGGTACCAGTTTTGAATTAAAGAACAAATACATTTGAACAAATTTAGAAAATGTTACATTTTAATTTACGGTTTATTCATTTTACTGATGTCTTTCTCCAGAATTACTTTGTATGTGGTTTGCACACTAAGCTACATGCAATGATTTATTCATTTGTACTATAGCTCGGTAATTTTTACTGTATCCTTTCAGTGCAAGTACATTGATCAAGCATACTGCAACAGGAGCAGGGATTTAAACTTGGGTCTTTCAGCTACAAGGCAACAGCATTTAAAGGACACTACTTGCTGCCCTAATATAGTCAAATGTGATTAGTAACATTACTGCCCATGTCAATAGTTACAAAACACTTTAAACACTACCTATCCTGTGAAGGAATAGCATGTGTGGTCAGCAAATAAATCTGTTTTCTTGTTCATGCCACCTCTTCACTGTCTACCCTGGTTCTGGTTTTAATACATTTGAGATATTTGGTTTGTTATTCATTAGGAGAACCTTTAATCTCTTAGCTTTGCTGACAGGCAGAGCTCCTTGTTATGGCTGTGGTGCTCTGTGTAACCTTGAGTGAGCTGGGGGTCAGGTGTCAGAGGTCAAAGTGGAGACGATCCAGGTGAACTGGCTTTTGATTCCAGTGGAGTTGACTGATACATTCAGCAGAGGTGTTGATTGTGAATTTCAGTATAAATATGTTCCAGAGGGCTGAAACACAGAGGCAGTGTGTGGGGCACTGGGGGGGGGGCTCGTTTCTGCTAAACCCCTCTGCACAGGATAAGGACTCACTACAAAGGCACTGGAAGAGGAAACATGATAGTTCCCCGTCTGGGATTTTAGAGTTCTGTTCACTTAAGCGTGGAATGATTCCTGGTTCCACTTTGAGTCTTTGAGTCTGTCAGTCATTGTGCGCACATCCTCTGGTCCAGGGGAGATGGATGTGCTGTGATTTTTGCTCTCCAGACCCTAAACGCCTAACCCAGGTGTGCTCAGCGGGGGAGAAATCATCCATGCACCTGCAAAGGGGGTGAAGTTTCTCCGTCTGAGAAGCTCCCTGCCGTATGAGGGCCTCCTTGAGTGGAACTAGCCACCTGAGACCCCTGCCGGGGCCATAAACCTAATGAAGTTTGACGGAACTTCTGAGAGCCTCAGCCGCAGCATCCCGGAGACCAAGAAACCATACCCAGGGAAGGCCAAAATTCCAGAGGATAGGGGCTTGCTCTGAGGTCATTACTTCAGTAAGCAGATGGGGGTGGAGAGTGCTGACCCTAAATGGGGCACAACATGTGTTCCACTTTTTCAGTCCCCCCTCATCTGGGGAACACACATACTCCTCAGTTGTAGCAATCCTAAATTTGAGCCCACCTCAGCAAGTACATTACATTTACATTTATTCATTTAGCAGAAGCTTTTCTCCAAAGCGACGTACATCTCATAGAAAATACAATGTGTACATTACATTAGGAGAAAGAGACACAGCTGCAGATGTGTGATTCTTACGTACAGTTAGTTTATTTTCTTCACCATATGAACCAATGTTCATCACACAAGTCGCTGCATAAGACTTTACCAGAATATCAACGATTTCTGGTCACCTTCCAAGTAATATCTGAATGTCTTGCACACTATGCTTTTAGTATTTATATTCATGCATGCACACATGCGTGCACACATGCGCAACCACACATATAAATATATGCAGTAACCTCACTGTATGCACAGGTTGATTATCAGGCTACCGTATTACTGTTATATGTCACAAATACCTCATTCTGTGATTATTATTGTACTTTTTATTTGGATCTTGTATACCTGGGCTTCTTGCTCACCATTTTATTCTGCTCTTTGAAGCATATCTTCCCCCTTATTTTCCCCTCCTTGGATGGCGGGAGAGAACTTACCATGCACTCCACGTTGATACCAGGCTGTGTTGCTATGGTGGTTGCTAGGGTTTTAGCTTGCAACTGACATGAAAAGTCCAAATATTAAACGTGTCCTTCTGTTTGAAATGAGCTGGAATCAGCCATCACAATTTGCTTTATTTCACAATGCTTTTGCCTGTTTTACACTTTATTTTCAACTCCTGCATACCAAGTTCTTTTTAAACAAACTAAAAGTTGGGAAGAATGATACACAAGGCTTTTTTTTCCCCCCCATAAAGGCAGGTTAAAAAGCTGTGAGAGTCTGCTCTTTGCTATAGTTTTTAATTTAATTTTGTATATATCTTCTGTTTTACATCTATTTTATGTAGTTTCAAAACCCATTTAATGTTGTACTGTATATATTCTGTGAACTGATATGCAGTCATAGTTTATGACTAATTAAGTGTTCTGATTGTGTGTTTGAGAGACACCTGGCACTGCAGTCCAGGAGCTGATTTCACAGAGTTGAGGTCATGACAAACGGGGTTAAAGGCAATCAGGGCAGCTTCATTGCTTTCTGTAGGAGTTAATGTGCAGCAGTTTGAGTTGCGTAGGGTTCGAGTGTGCCTTCATGGACTCTCTGCTCCCCCTCACAGTCCTGTCAGAAGCTAGTCCTCTCAGAGAGCATTTTCTCTCATCTCTGAACTTTACATCAACCTCTCACTCTCTTTCACATTGCTTTTCGCTCCAAGGACAATGCCTCCATGCAGTTTGACATGTTCTGAAGAATATTAGGATTGAAATGTAAAAATGAAATTTTCTTTAAATGGGAAGCAATAAACCAGCAAGGTGTACTTGGCACGGAGTTGTTCTGTCTTTTGCTGTGACCCCCCTCTTGCAGTGGAGCAAGTGTCATGACATTGGAATACCTGTCCTGCATGAGACTACTCCACTCATCTCTGTCCCCGAGCCATGTTCCTCTTTGTCCTACAAGGCATAGAGGTGTGGGTACAATAGTGTTTGCTTTTGGGAGTTTGTCTCCTTCTTTTCTATTAATTACATCAAGAGACCTTTTGTACCTTGTCTTCTGTTTTGTGTTTTATTGGCAGCAAATATGTAGCAACTGGTGCCAAGGCAGTGTACTTGTCAGAATATAACTGATATATGATAAAATATTTACAATAACATACATTTGAAAAGAATACTTGACTTTCTATTTACTGTATATCCTGTTTTTCTTCCGGTAGGTTTTGTGTAGTCTTTTCTGTCTGGTATCTTGAGTTGCGTCTTGGCATGACTCTTGGAGTTGGACTTTGAGATATGGTAAAACATATCTTGGTCCCCACCACAGATCACCATTGTCTAGCCAAGATCACAATGGTACACCCTAGACCACCACTATCCAGACATTCATGTTTCTCAGGAGAGGGAGACTGCTTTTAGAACATGATGATTTTATTGCTTAAAATTTTAAAACAGCATTCAGTATTCATTGACTTAAATACTAAAAATATAATTTGCAGTCACATTATAGAAAGGCTTCTAAGCAAAGTAAATGCACAATGTAGGGCCTTATGTCTAATAATTTAAGATTACCCTACTGTAGTTAGACAGATGTAGTACCTTTGATATATAATGAAACATGTTGTGTATGTTACACGTATGAGTGTATTTGTGTGTGTGTCTCTGTGGCTTTGCATGACTCTAAAGGCCAGAGGTACAGAGCGAGGAGATCAATAGCAGGCTAAACGGTAATGACCAGCTCCCAGTTAAGGTCTGTGGCCTGGAGGAGAGAGTATATCCCCCATCCCCCCACAATGATTCTTTACGGTGCAGTAGCGGTAACCACCTCGGATCTGCCTCCAGCCCAATTAACTTTTTACTGTGAAAAAGGGGATTGCATAATGATTGACATGGGTTTTGGTTGTACCCACATGCTGGTAGGCTATTGATATGTTTCTTATTTTCTGTTTCTTAATGCACATCCTTCCTTTTTTTCCATTCACATTCTTATTGCCATCTTCTGTCCTCTTATTTCATACCGTGAAAATGTTGAAATGAGGGTCACCCAACATCAGTTCTCTAGAGGTTTCTGGAACCTGTGGTTCTCTCATTTTATGCTTAGGACTCCCTGCTGCATCAAATAAACATCTGGGGTTAAAGATAAACAAAGTTTGCAGGCACACATTGCTACCTCTTATTCATACCAGGTGAAGGACACGGAGCTTATAACAATAATTGGTCCCATGACTAAATTCAGTCATTAATTATATAGTTGTGTATTACGTATTTGATTGTACCAGTTTCGTAACATTAGATCATACTGACACGCGACAGCACATTTATCCAGTCAGATGCAGAAGTAGCTTTTGTGATAAATAAAACAGATATTTTAGTTTAATTTATGCATGTCTCTGTGTATGGCATTTCACCATGTTTACTTGGTTTGATGTCAACAGAGGGAGAGGTAATTCACTCTGTCAGGTTTTTATTGAGATTTTATCAATTCCAACTCCCAGGAGCCGTCTCAAGTTTGCAAAGTTCAAAACAATAATTCAGCTATGAAAACCATGCATAAATTTCTACCTTTGTTTACAGTATCCATTTCATTAGAAATATTTGTTTTCCTTTCAACAAGAAAAATACCTTTTTACATTCGCCAAGCACTGTAGCATCGGCTCGGGTGATCCCGTTCTCTTTTCTGTTGTAGTGTGCTAATGTCATGATTTAAATGAAGTATTGATCAGTTAAGGAGGAGAATGGAGAGGGGAGAGAGAGGGTGTGGGAGAGAGCGATTGTAAGGAAAAGAAAGAACAAGCTGGCTTATCGGGGTGGATCGCACACAGAAAACACCTATTCGGAGCCAAAGGAGGGGCTCTTTTGGAGACTAAGGAGAACAAGTCTAAGGTTTTTGACAATTTCTCTTGCCGTTTTAATTGGGGAGAACCTGGAATTGGCTGATGACCGATGCTGAGTGAGCAGAGGAATGGGCCGTCAATGGACTCAATAAGGGAGGGAAGAGGATACTGAGAAGGTGCTGGTACATTCTCTTTCCATTTTGTTTCTTTTTTTTTTTTTTATTATTTTTTTTCCCAGGTCTATAAATTGAATGGTTGACAGTCCTGCAAGTCTCTGTTTGGCCTCCATCTTGGCTCTGTGGCTGTCCAGCTGTCCGTTTGCGATGCTGTCCTGGAGTGTGGGATGTAATGCTTGCAGCTCCGATTGAACCAGCCACCAGGGTCTGTTTTTCCTCCTTTTTAATGTCCCCATGTCTCTCTGTGTTTCTCCCTTTTGCTCTCCATTTCTTATTATGCTGTATTGGATAAACACTCAGATTTAGACCGTTGCTCATTAATGAATGTGTTGGTTTGACCTAGTGGTCAACAATTGTCTCCATTGTTGACCAAGGGATTAGCTAAATTTAATCTGTTCACTTCAGGAAGAAATTACACAATAAAATTAGTGAAGTGAGTGAATGGAGAAAACTCAAATGTGCTCTTTTTCCTCAGGCTATCTACATTATTATCTATCAAAGCCTACACTTCTTAATTTTCTGTGTTTTTATTGATGTGTATCAGGGATTCTGCTCTTGTTAATTGTCGTTTAACTTAAGACTGTACAGAGGGTAATGAGCGATGCTTGTTTGTATTGTCCTTTGGTGATGATGCAGAGCGTAAACAAAAGAATCTAAGCCTCCTGCCATTAAGTTTCTCCTTTTGCAGTGATTGCCTGTTGTTCTTTGTATTAAATGTAGCTGTTAATGAGAAAAATGCAAGTCATTTGTTTCTGCTGTTGCCAGGGCTAAAGGAGGATCGTGAGGTGTGCTAGGGTCTGTCTGGGGACAGAACTCCTGTTATCCCAGGCAGGCGAATCGCTCTTTATAGCGGATTGATTTTCTTTTCCTCTTCTCCTTGCCTCCTTTTGTGGTTCAATATCTGGACCTCCAGAATCACAGGATCTGTCAGTAGCAGAGCGAGATGCAGGAGAGCTCCAGCAAGGAGACGTGTGCAGGCAGCCTTTGCAGAGGCACCAGCTGAATGCAGCGTGGCCAGCGGAGGATTCTGGCATGCAGGTATACACCGCCGGTGAGGCCCAGGCTTTCAGGGCCTCCTTTTCTCATCTACCTTCTTCCTGCCTGCTGTCTTTCCTCATGTCTTTGTATGTATCCCTGAACTGGGTAGGTCCCTCAGTCATTTCCATATTGCAATTCAATTTAGTAAACAAGTTTACAGTGTTGGCACAGCACTTAAAATATACTACCTTAATGGACCTTTGCAGTGGGGTATTTTCTTCATGTGTCTGAAATGCTTTGTTAAAACAAAAGGCTAATATTTTACACACCAGACGTATTCGCTTTGTCGGACTGAATTCAGATCTTTTTGTTCTTGTACAAAAACAGGACAGAGTAGTTTGTACGGTGAGCAGTTACATACCATGTGCTCCGTCTTTCTTAGTTATATCACCATGTGTATTTTGCAACATTGTTCCACAGGTTAAATTTACTACTGAGTTAATTGTGCTTTTTCAGTGTGTGATTCCAGAATCTGTTCACCCTGTAGAGTGAACCTAGATGCTAAACGGCACTTATGTCACTGCCAATGGTTTCATATCCTGGTGATTGGAGGAACCCTACTGTTGTACACTTTTGCAGGGTAGTTCTGCTAGACGGTTATCTTTCAATGTACTCGGCTGCATAAATGGTTAAGGGGCAGTAGGGGGAACAGTGGTTGGAGCTGTCACCTTTAGTCAAAGAGTGCAATGTAACTCTTGACCAAGGTACTTGACCTGAATTAATACAGAAAAAATTATCCTGCTGTATAAATGGGTAAGCATTGTAAGTAGGTTAGAATATAAACCTAACACTGTCAGTTACCTTGGGTAAATGTGTCAGATAAAACAGCAAATGTGTTTTAAAAAAAAAAAAAAAAAAAAGGGAAATTACTTAAGATTATGTGGAAACAATAAGTATTTATAAGTGTATAACAATAGGTGTTTATAGAAATTGGCATGACATCGTCGTGATTCACTGTGTAAGTGTCACATGGAAATGTGAATTACCTTAATGAAATCATCATAGTGTTGCTAAGTGGTCCACCATTATAAGGGTGTTTTATTGATTGGTGTTTAGGTTACGAGTGTCAGTCACAAGGGTAACACGGTCTCTCCTAGTCTGCTATCATAAGAGTTACTTCTGTGGTTCTGTCGTGACTTACTAGAATGTGAGAGGAACTGTAGGCCATGTGACTCTCAGCAGTGACACACCCATGCTAGAAGAGCACAGAGTGAGGACAGAGGTATTGTTCTGTTCCTCCCTGGGGAGCAAAACCACACCTATCCCTGGAAAGCGGAAGAAGGAGCCTGAGCTAAACCTCAGTGGCTACAAGTGCATGAAGGAAGCATGCGGTTGTTGGGCAGGCAACCGGCGCAGGTTCACACCAAGGACTACTGAAGCTAATAACCTGCTCAAAGCTACTTATCTCTGGAGGAAGCAAAGCTGTCTGACCAATCGTGGCCCTTACCGGTATCCATAGCGACCTGTTGCTAAGACTCAATTTCGCACAATTTCCTAAGTTGGGGGATCTACGAACGAGCCTCACCGTGGCTGATGTGATGTCGGCAGGAGTGGGGAGTGACTTTTGTACAGTTCAACACAATACCATGTTTATCGCTGTGCTGCGACAGTGCTGTGAGCACCCTGCTACGTTTCTTTACCAGCATGGATCTTGGCCTGTGTTCCAAACAGCTCAGCTTCAAAAACTGCTGCACAATGTAACGAGTGGGATATACAAAGGTGTTTCTGAAAGTTGCAGGGGGCAGCACTGGTGGTGAAAGCCCTTTACTTGTGGCCACTCTTGCATCCAGGACTAGACTCTCAACCAGAATTTTTGTTTATAATCCCAGCTGGAAAAATGTACATTTGAAATTCAAGGTGTTTTGAAATTATTGTAATAAATTATTTAGTTAATATATTACAAAAAAGGTGCATGAGAAGTGAGTTTCAAAAGATGGTATCTGGGTTTTCATGACATTCCTTCATTAAGCCCTTATAATATTCACTGTGAATATATAATAATGACACTTCTCCAATAAGCTTGTGTGCTGCCATTAAATGACCATTGTCACACATGTGCCCGCAGCAGTACACTTTTTGCTTCTGTTATATGTTTAGAAATTTAGTTACTGCCTCCCTTCAAGACCATTTTTAGTTTCAGTGTTGCTATGAGTGAAGGAATGGTTTACTGAGGCTTTGGCCTAATAATAACAATAATAATAATAATTTTCTTATTAATAATAGCTCTTTTTCTGATCAATGGATCACAGAACAGGAAATGTTCATGTTTCTTGCATTTCTGTCACCTGTGAGCTGCCTTCATGGCCTCGTGCTTTCACACAGGTTCTCTGATGATAGGTCAATAGTCCCTCTATTAACCTGTCACAGCAGCAGCGGTCCACTGGGGGTATGGGTGGAATGCCCACTCCAGAGTTACAGCACTGATGTGACTTGTAGCACTATAAGAAAGACCTGCTATCGTTGTGCACACATGTTGCTCTTTAATTGCCTAGCTTTTGCCAGGTAGGGATAAAAATAAGAGGACACGTGCACAATGGTCAGAGTAGATGTCAAGGTGGTTGCTGAAGGCTGCACATAATCTGTTTTCATCCTTACCACCTTGCCTTCCCCTTCAGAAAATTAGCTGCATGCCGATGGTTGAGGTGTCACAGTGTTCATATCTTAGAAAGACATTTTATGGTTCCAGTGGACACCCTCATTCACAGGCCCATATCCAGTCGATGTCTTATGGATGTCCTTGCGCCCAGTGGCCCTGCAGATGCTGATGGCTCTGCTTTGTTGTGTAGGATGTCACTGCATTGACATGCACACATAGTGGAAAACAGGTGGAAATATTCCCACAATGACGATTATTCCAGGTGGTTCTTTGCATCTTGGGGGTGTTGCCTTTCACGTCTGTAACAGTGTCTGTGTGTATCTCTTATATGGCTCCTCTCTGTCACCTCAGTTGATGGTCCTTTGTTGAATTTCATGAGCTCAGGAGTATTTTAATGCTCTGAGACATGACAGAAGTATAGAGCAGGGTGGGTTGAAGTAAGTGGGGCGAAGCCCCCTCCCCACTTCCCCCAGCAAAGCCCCTGCCAGACAGCACCCTGCTGTAAGACACAGAGGCAGAGCTGTGCACATACTACCCTTCTGCCTTTTGTGGTTGCATATTTAGCCAGATTTGAGCAGCATTTAAGCACAGATCTGAAGTGCTTGGGAAGAAGCTGAAACAGTCTCTGAAATAGGCTGAACAATTTTTTCCAGGAAAACCAGGTAACCTGGTAATCTGGCACGTGGCGCAGATGTGTCCCGGCAGTAAGACTTTCACACCTCGGGACACACAGCTTCTCGGTTTGAAACAGACTGGTGGCAAGAAGAAGCACTATGTTTAGGGAATGTTCTTAATTACTGTTCCATTGTAATGAAATTTGTGAATTTTGAAATATTTTTTTTTCAGGTGCCCTTTGATCCAGTATACATCGCACGATAAATTTTCTACATGCACACATCCATCTGGGTGTTAGTGTGATTATTTGTGTATTGATCTCCAAATGCTAAACCGCATCCTTCTCCTTAATTTTTCTTGTTGTAAACCTGCAGACAAACTAGTTCTCCAGAGTGAAGGTCCACCCTCAAGACACCAAAGATCCCGGCATCTGTCACCACCACACGCCCCCCTTCTGCCCAGTGTCTGTGGGCCTGCAGTGCTGTCTCGGCTGGGCCATCTTCTGAGGTAACCTGGTCCCAGAGCAGCTCCCTATTGACAGCATCTGATGGCCACCCTCCTTTTCTTGCCCCAACATCTCACACACCTCTGTCCTACCAGGCCCTTGTTTTCAGCTGTGTTGTCAGAGAGGCATTTCCTTTAAGGTTGTTCTTCCACTTCCAGCCGTCACTGCAGTGCCATGCCCATGTGGTACTGCCACGTGCTGTCGGCCACACCGTCCTCTAGGGGGGAACACTCATATGTCTGCTGGGGGCAACGCAGGGCCACAGTGGAGAATGAAACGGCCCCTTACTGGGAGCAGCCGTCTGGACATAATTACACCCCTTTCTCTCAAAGTCTCCCCCAGATATGGGGAAATTACTGCAGCCTCCCATTTTGAACGCCCCGATGGGGGCATTTTTATTTTTATCTGCACAAGGTTGGTGTGAAGTCCCCACTTGCCTTTTGCACACACTCTACCCCCGACAGTTAGGACGGAGCGAGCGCCGAATGATTGCTAATAAAACATTTGATTGAGAGAAGAAGTGGAAGCTATAAACAGGCCAGACTCCAGTCTTTAATTTTGCCATCTCCAGAGAATTGGTTTCACTGCACTGCGGTGTGAGTCACACACACGGCAGTTAGCTGTCTGTCGTAGGAATGGAGTTTAATTTGTGTGAGTGTGTCTGTGTGTGCGTGCGAGTGCACACACACAGCTCGATCACATAGGGAACGCTCCTGATTTTTTTCCGTTTGCCATGGTATCACAATGAAGACAAAGCAGTTGTGTTACTGTGAGAGCTCACCTTTACCCGGGCAGAAAGAGAAGGACGGGTTCTTTCCGATGGTGCCGCGTGCAGAGAGCGCAGAGCCGCAAAGATGGCTGCCGGTAGCCCTGCCATCAAGCTGCCGCCACTGCTGCTCTTCTATTTATTTCCATTTCTGTATTCGCCTGCCTGTTGGGCTGCGTCAGAGCGCTCGCTCCTGATGAAAGGTTATAGCAGGAGCGCGCATCAGAGACACGGTGCCGTGCGAATAAAAGGACAGCACTCCGCGGTTCCTCTCCTTTGGGGACCGGTGGGGATTTTTTACTGCTGCTCTGACAGCAAGATGAAGCGTTCATCCAATTAGAAAAATATTGGGTCTCAGATGTATTGTAGGTTTTCCTGCTTTATTTCTCAGACAGCATTATACAGCATCTTTGCTGCTTTAATTGCTTATTTGATTTAGAGACACACAAGAAACACACATTGCACACACATACGTATGTATATACACACACTGTTGTTTTTGTATGTGTGTTTGTGCACATTGGAAGAGTTTCAGTGGGGAAACAAATAGTAGTGTACACACAGTGGGGGAAGTATGCAGTGATGTACAGGAGAGTGTTTTCACAGCATCACTTACACTGAGATGTGTCCATTCTTCTTAACCCCCCATTGCAAGTCTGCCTGCTCTCTTTAAGATTAGATGTTTCTTATTATTGTTATTTATTTATTTGCGAGTGCATTAAAATTAAATTTGCTCTTGTTGTTGTGAAAAGAGGCACACGTTAGGAATAATTGGATTTGGGAGAGAACAAAGGACCCCCTCCCATCTGCCCCCCCACCCCTAGCCTAGCCTACCCTACCCTACCCTATCCTAAAGCCCACCCCACCCCCCACCCCCCACGTACCCTGGCGAGGCGTGAGCACAGCGGCGGCTCGCATTGTTCGCCTGTCTGCAGCCTCCCCCCAGCCAGACACTCAGCGCTGGATAAGTCACTTTTAATGTCTGATAATCAAGGTGAATTTTCAAAAAGCTGCCATTTTCAAATGATGGCGTATATATTATGTGGAGATGGGAGCCTGGGAGAGGAGGGGAGGGGAGGAGAGGGGAGGGGCCTGCGTGCAGGAAGCGGACATGCACAGTGAAAGAGAGACACCTAGTGGTGGTGTGCGGGACCGCACGCGCCAGGGGCGACACCGAGAGCCGCTTGTCAGTTTGATGTCATGGGCGCGCTGTGCTGGAGCGTTATTCGCCGTGTCTGCAGCGGCGAGGGGTTCGTCGTACCTCGTGCTCGGCGGCCTCAATAACAAATGTTTATTTCGAGGATTGTGCGCCAGTTCCATTGGTGCGGCTGCAGACATTTCTGGCTTACGTTGAATTAAATCAAGGAAGGAGAAATATGGTGTACTGGGGAGATGATCTCCATCATGTATCATCATGGATGGCAAACGTGAGCGCGAGTTTCAGGAGGTGTCTCTCTGCCTTCTGTAGGCCTGAAAGGGTGTCCGAGGGGACGGGAGGAACCCAGGTCTCGGAGAGGGTTCCATCGAAAGGGACGTCCTAGTGATGCTGCACAACACCATCTTCATTTTCTCTCTAGCATCTGCGGCGCTGCACGTGCGCAGTGCACTTAGGGAGCGATGCATAATGCGGTGGTTAAGGGTACAGACCTGCCAGCCGAGGCTTCTCTTCCAAAGTTCCATTGCCTGCTCCTCTGGCAGTGCCCCTGATCAAGGTACTTACCCTGGACTGGTACTGTAAAAATTACTCAACTTTATGAATGTGTGAATAAGTGTAAGTCGTTTAATGTACGCACTCAACAATGAGCCACTTTGGAGAAATTTAAATCAATAAGTAATATTGGAATTATTTTCCTGCAGAATGGTGCTCGATCAGTGTTTTGGGAATCTCTGCTGATATTTCACACAGTCCCACATCCTGCCGTAACACCATGCTCTACTGAAAGGATCTGCGTATAAAATACCCCGCACATAATGTGTACCCCACAATCCTTTGTGGGCACATGTGAGATGCGTCTTGCTGAGCACTACAGTAAGAAGGTTTATTTAAGTACATATCAGTCAGCCTCACAAGAACACAACAGCCTTGTGTTGTCTGCAGCGAATTCGTTCCAGTGAAAGAGCAGGCAGTGTTGACTTTAGGCTGAGCGCCCCCTTGTTGTAAATCATTTTCTCCTCTTAGGCCAGAAAACAAACACTTTCTGGAGTTTAATAATTGTGGGAGTGAAACCCATAAGTCAAGCTTGTCTGTTATGGACATTGATTGCGCCTGCGCTGGGATTTGTGTTCACGTCTGGTCTTGCAGGAGGATGACTTAATGCAGGAGAAATAAAAACAGCCTTTGTGTCCTTTAATGAGGACGCAGTCCCTGCATCCTCATGCTGTTCCAAATGTATTATCCTCCGTCCACTTTTTTTTTTTTTTTTTTTTTTTTTAAAGGGACAGAGGCAAAATGTACTGCAGGAATAGAAGATTTCACAGGGTGTATTTGATAAGGTTCCTCTGTTCTTTTATTCTTCAGTTGCTGCACAGAAGACACTTTCTTTAATTCTGCAGTCACTGCAGGTTTGTACTGAAATAGGATTGTTGTCACGTGATGTGTTAAGCATGCGTGTGATCTACGTTTGTGGCATCATATACTCCTGTCTGTCTGTGGATTTATTTTTATTATTATTTTAGCCATATAGCTGACACTTTTTTCCCAAAGAGAGCTACATTGTTGCATTGAGCTACTTATAATGATTTATCCGTTTATACAACAGGGTGGTTTTTGCTGTATCAATTCATGGTAAGTACCTTGATCAAGGGTATTACAGGAGGACTGAGGATTATAACCTGACTCTAAGCACTGCCTCACATGCTGCCCCTATTTTTGTGGGATATACACATTACTGCTTTTGGTTTTAGTTACCACAGCATTTCAAGAGCTTTGGAATGGCATCAGGACAGAGTATGCATTCATGCATTTTTCCTGTTTTTATGCTTCTGGTCCCATCTCTGTCCATGGTTTAGAGAGCTTGGTTGTCCACTGGTCATCCTTCTGGTCTGTACCTACATTCACCATGTCTCTCTTGGGTGCATCAGGAGTTCATCATTAAAGCATGGTCTTTTGAGATATGTGGTCCAAGCCTCCATGCACATGAGTAATGTCTCACTGACAACCCGCCACCTCTGGGTTGAAGGAGCAGGTGAATCCACGTATAGATTTATTTTATTACTTATTTGTTCGTTCCCTATATTTATTTTAGAATTTAAAAGAATGAGTTATGCTTATGTAGTTATCATTAACCTTTACTGAAGAAGCGGGCTCTGTTTACACTGGCTTATTTGTTCAATACATAGTGGTCTTTGCTTTTATGTTTGTTTATATTCTAACAGACCCTGGGGATTTTATTGGAGGTTTTTAGATCGTCTTGTTTGATGTGAAGTACACAATGTTATGTGACATCAAGTAGTGCTTTGCTAGCAATATAATTTTATAAATGTCTTGCATAATTTGCAGGGTTATTTGCTTTTCTTGGAGTGCTCGCAGGTTGACTTTCTTCTTAAACATTAGTGAATTTCATTCTGTAGCTCTTATTGGCTTTTGTTGAGTGGTTGAAGGGCATTGCTCTGTAGCACCGCTCTCAGATGTCGCTCAGCATTAAGGAGAGAGCCTGAAGAAAAAGAATCTCCCAGAAAGCCATGCTACAGTTGCGATGGAGTGCTGCATAGGGAGCAGTCCCAGGTGGGTGTGGCCTGGTGGGGTCCCAGCCCATTCTGATGTGGCTGTCAGGAGGTAGTGTGATGCCCAATGGTCATGGCAACTCGGTGGTGTTGACATCCAGTCCGCCAGAAAAACAGGTTGGTCACACTACAAACGTCGAACATACGGAAGCAGAAGTCAGGCAAATGTTGTCAGAAGGCCTTTACACATTGCCTATTTAATATCCTACTGTTGGACGCTTGAATCACTGCTTTCGAGACGCTGTATTTTCAAACACTGATGTACAGTCATTGTCTGTCTTATAAAATGTGTTTTGCTCTAATATTTTAATCCCGTTCCAGTATGTATGATTAGGAGGCATTTGTGTACCAGTGGAATTTTGAGTATTAATGCAAAAAAAGAAGAATGCTCTTCTTCTTGCAGTGTCTGTGAAAGCTGTTTGTTTTTCTTGGTTGTTTTGTGGCTCTCTGTCTCTCTGGTCTCCTTTTGTATCTTTAAGTTATTCTGCGCATCCTGCTGCAGTTCCGCATGACAGACATCCCTAATATAATCTGTGTGCCGGAATTCTAATTTATACCGTCAGGAGAAAATAAATAGTCTGTACTTAATTATGGAGAGCCAGCTCCTGGCTTTGCTGGATGATTTATGAAGTGCGGGCTGGCATTCTGCAACACATTTTTCTTAATTTATTTTTAATCTGTCTTTCAATTAATTTTCCTGGAAACGTCTTAATGATGTCAGCGGTGTGTGTTAATGAGACGGGGCCACGCAGCCCTGGTGGCAGAGGGTGATTTGGGGGTTCAAGGGTGGGTGGATGGAGGGGAGAGCCAGGGGGTCTTGGCAAGGGCAAACTCTGATCTCCCGACTCGACCAGCCTCTCGAGTGGGTTGCCTGTTTTTCTGTCTTGCTTGTCCTCCTTGGTGCCGGGGTCCTGTAGTCGTTTCATTCTTTCCTGTTTCGTTTGGACTTCTGGTTCTGCCAACATAGTTTGAACATTTCGTTCTCATTCTCACCAGTAACCTTGCGTTCTCCTGTGGCCTCCTCACTGCTCCCCAGGTCTAAACATCACACTTCCTCGTCAGAGGAGTGCGGCCAAGTTAAGATACTAAAGATGGGGTGTAGCAGGAGCTTCATGCACATTCCTTAGCATCTTTCCTCTGTAGTCTCCAGTCTTTTTCCATTCAAAAGCAGAAATTAAACCAGCTACAACAGAAAATGTCAGCAAGTCATTTCTTTTCTCTTCCTTTTTGTTCTGCCACTCCCCTATTTCCTGCCCATGCACAGGTCATTACCCACCGAAGCCCCATTTCATTGTCCTGCTGAGACATCAAAAGTGCTTTAAAGTCATTCGCAAGCAGGCGTTCTCAAATCGGATGTGGTGAGGTCATGGTGCGTTCAATGACTGCTTCTTGTCCCCTTTCACACAGGGGGAAGCACCTAGCTCTTTATGTGGACACCTCTAAACAGATGAATAATGCCAAGGGTGTGTCATGGACTGAGGTGATCAGGAAGGGCCACACGGGAGGCTCGCCAGGGGTACTGGTGTCTGCGGGAAAGCATGTGGAGCTTGTGTTTTTCCATGTTTCTGGGTTTGTCAGATGTACAGCTCCTCATTTGGAAGAGGGGGTTTTGTGGTTCAGGGTGAAAGGCTGTCAAAGCTAAATCCCTTTGGCTAATTTATCCCTCTGTCTGTGTCTCTGAAACATGCTTCAGGCCCGCCAAACAGATAGCTACCAACTTCATCGCCCTTGCATCCCCTTGCCTGCCCCTTCCACCCTCATCACAGCCCCGCCAGTCCCCATGTTCCCCTCACCCTTGTAAATGGGAAAAAAAGAGAGCGAGAAAGAAAGGGAAGCATAATTACTTATTTTAGTAGAGTGCGGCAGAATGCCTTTTGCCAAATGACTCTAATTCCAAATGGTTAACAAGATTTTTCTCTTTAATAGAGCCAGGGCCGTGTGACAGCAAATTGCTTTCCCATTTGCTGCCTTAATGGCTTTTCATACTTTGCATTTCCAATAAGCAGTAAACTCGGAAATTAATATTGCACGCTGCGTTATGATGCAAATGGGAGCCAGATAGGGTAACGGCGCCTTCGTGCAGAAAGCTCTGATTAGATCCATAATTGCTTCACTAGAACTATTTTTTGTTGTTGTTCAAATGTGTATGTGTTTTTTTTAGTTGTGTCATTCGGTTTTGAGTTATGGCGATCATTTTTGTTTTGTTTCATGCTTCAGTTGAGAATTTTCATGTATGGTTTGGAAACGGGCACCTTTTTGTTCATTAGTCTGTGGGGTTACATCTTGAGTCATGAAAGCTTGTTTTTGGCTGCAGCTGCAGTTTTACACTGTGGCTTTTTTATCTGCCAGTTATACAGGTCCAGAAGAGATAAATGTTGCAGTTTATAGCATTATTTTTCTGCTTATTGAGCAAATGATTGTATCTGATCTGCTCAAACTGTATATGAGAGAGGATTTTCTTAAGTTTCTTTTCTCAAGAGAGCAATTGCAGTTCATATCCATCCACCTATCCATCCATCCACTCACCTGATTTCAGTACCTGCTTGTCCTGAACAGGGTCATGGTGATCCGAAGCCAATCCTGGAAACATAGGATGTGAGGCAGGGTACACCTTGGATGGGACAGCAGTCAACTACAAGACAGTCTCTCTCTCTCTCTCTCTCTCTCTCTCTCTCTCTCACACACACACACACACACACACGCACACACACACACATTCTTAAACTATGGGTAATTTAGAGCCCTTAATTTGCCTGAAACTCATGTCTTTGGACTGTGAGAGGAAACCAGAGCACCTGGAAGAAACCCAAACAAACATGAGAACATGCAAACTCCACAGAGACTGAGCCTAGTTTGAATTCACAATTCATTTTAAGTAACTTATTTAAAGGCGACTGACCATGTTTGATTTATATATAATGCTGAATGATTTGCCCATTTCAACAGCTGGGTAATTTTTACTGTATCAATTCAGGGAAAGTACCTTGATCTAGGGTATTACAGTACAGTGGGATTTGACCCTGCTCACTTCCACAGTGCTACCAGTTGTTACATTATACAGACTACACATGCATACATTCTGCTGTCCAGTTGCACCTTCATACCCAGGCTTTTAGAGTGTGGCTTGTTCTAATGTTGGCCCATTACTCTCAGGATCTCTCACTAAGGTCAAGGTCCCCACATTTCCCTCCATATAACTAAGGAAGGTTGATGCCCAGCTCATAGCTGCAAGGGTCAGCTTTTCAAGTTATGGCTAAAGTCATTAGTTCTAGCCCGTAATGATCAAAAATTCAAACCCTTGAGCCAACCTTAGGCCTCTGACTCTTGCATGCTTTACTAATTTATGCGTGTATAATGTATTAATCTGTCTTGGCAGAGCAGGGTGGCCCCCTGGCCTCGCACTGCCAACTCCGCAGGCACACATTCAGGTCTCAGTAGAAATGTTTTGCACCCAGGCCTCAGCTAGTAATGCATGGTGCTAGCTACACCTCCGGAAATTATTTTCCAGTTCAGATTTCTCTTGCTGTCATCAGTAAACTCAGCAGAAGGTTCTATGTAGTTCATTCTTTTCCTGTGCTCCTCAACATCAGAGGAAAGCAGCGATGCTCCAGAGAGAAGTGACGTGTGCTCTGGCGCTGTCTCCTGCCTTCTCGCACTCGATGAAAAAGTGGCGGCAGCCTCAGTCGAGACATTGTCACTCTGACCCCTGGTGAAAATGGCAAATAAATTCAATTGAATAGACGACAATTGCTGGCAGCTATTGAGGTTAAGTGTCCTTTGGTCTACAGAGCGTTGGCTTTACTTTGGCTGCGAGATGGGCCACGTGAGCCACACAATCAGATTCTCTCACCATATCTCCATGGCAACTGCTGATTTCTTTTTCACTACATTCCCATTTCACCTGCCACATCGGTAATTGGCTCAGAATTTTCCAACACATTATAAGAATTACAATAATAACGGTGTTAGATTTTTTGAACCGAGCTTTGACAGACAACTGGCAAGAGAAATGACAACAAAACAAAATATTCAACATAATAGTCATAATAATAGAAGAAATAATTGGAGAGAGAATTTTATTTGGAACTGCTTTGTAGGCTTTTGTGTGAACCGTACAGACTTAATGCTGCTGTTTTTTTCTTTTTTTTAAACACTGAAAAGCAAGGACCTCTTAAAACATCTTAACATAATTATTTTCTTAGACATACTAGGAGTATGTAGTCCTGAGGTTGTTATTGCAGTAGTACATCCACACCTGCTGTTTAACCCCAGGTCTCTCCCTCTGTAACTGCTTCTCTCCATTGTCTATTGTCATGTAACAGATCTGTAGTGTGTGTGACATTTATTAGTGAACTCATTGCCATTAGCTAACAAAGCCAGTTTTAGTTTCTCTCCCCATTAGGCACCTTCTGATGTTTTCCTTATCCCAGTGAACTGGGCTGGTTTAACTTCTGGGGGCTGTAGTTTCAGAGAAAGAGTTTGAATCTTGAATGAAAAAAAAATCCCATTTACTGCACAAGTCATTCATGACCAAATGAGTTTAACAAGACACTGTTGTTTTATGCATTTGGCCTGGTCATGATGCACGCTAGGCAGCATATATTATTGAAAATAGCTCAACAAGTCTAGTGGCAGCAGTGGTTAGAGCTGTTCTCTTGCATTAAAAGGGCCAGGGTTCAACTCCACACTCTTGCTATTGTAGTCTTGACCAAGGTGCTTGTCTTGAACTGATACAGTAAAAATTATCATGATGTAAAAGTGGGGAAATCATTCTGTGTAGCTTTGTACCAAACATTTTAATTTTAATAATGCCTGCCTTGGGCAGACAATAACTATTGGCAAACCCTTTTCCTTAAATTTTCACTCAGTTTATCACTGCTGCCCTTTAAATTGGCAGTCTGTTAATGTTATCCTGCTGTCCTGAGATATTTCAGACTCATATTTTTTTGCAGATTAGCTACAGTTAAAATATGTTGTTTACCATTCAGATCTGTTCTAGACTTTAGGCCTTTTATTCTTAGTTCATGTCCAAGTCTGACTTTTCATGTTTTAGCTATGACTTAGCAAATAAACAGTACATATTAAAGAATGTTTTCTCACATCAGGATTGTTTTTGTTTTTAATGCAAAAATATGACTTTATAGAACAAAACAAAGAAGTAGCCTTCAGTTGGATTTATATGGTTTCTGTGGTGGGTGCTGTCAGGGCAACAAATAGATTCTGCTGCACATATCAGAAAAGAGTAAGTGGCTAACCCTTTACCACATCTTTAAAGCCAATACCACAGAGGTTTGCACAAGTCCTCCACTGTGAATCAGGCCCTGACAGACAGCGCTGATGCATGGACACATTACTCAGGGCATGCCATGGGCCTCTTTCCAGGGGTGCCTCCAGCTCTGCTGTCCCCTGGAGGCCACCGTTTTGTGGATAAGGACCACTTGGAGAGTAGCCTGCAGTAACTAGACGCTTTGTGCTGTTTTCTATGGAGGGGGGAGCGACTCTAGTGGGACCTTCATCGTCACACCTTCTTTCACATTACTGGCCCACCAGAGAGGAGGAATGACAATCCAGATCCAGGTTCCTTTGGATTACGGTTCATTTGCTGATTTATTGACAGGCTAAAAAGATTTTTTGTTTCTGTAGATAAACTGCTATATTTTTTCTCTGAAGACAGATGTTCTTTTCTATTAAAACAATCTGTAATCATCAGAACCTGATTGCCGAGCCTGTAGTGTAGCCTGATTCCGAGACCTCAAATCATGGGACCGTGGTGGTGCACAGTACTACAGTAACTGATTTCAAGGTGCCCAGTTTCCTTTCTCTCCAGGAATATGATTCAGCTTCTGAATTCAGTGCCATGTGGCTCCATTTCCCTTCCTTTTATCACTGACCCTGAGGTCACAAGTGTAACGCTGAGAAGTGTCAGTGTCAACAGTCAGACACAATCCCTGTTAGTCCCTTTGATTTCAGCTGAAAAGAACTTGTGTTGAGAATGAATATTTATACATTTAGTTTTGGTATAGATGTGTGGGGTGGGGGGGGGGCTGTTGACAGACAGCTGAGGAAACCCCCTCCTTGGGGGTTCATGGCATCGGAGAGACACATGAGCGATCCACACAGCAGCATCTCAGTGCCGGGCCTGTTGTTCTCGCTGCATGCCGACAAGTCTGGGGGCCAACTTTTTCAGCATGAACACAAGACAAAACAGCAGGGTCGAAAGAACAAAATAACTCCCCTGTGATATGAGCTTAAAAGGAATGGGGTTAATGATCACATGTCTTGTTTAATTCCTGATTTGCTTAAATGGGCTTTGATCTGCAGCCAGGAGAGGTGGAAAAAAAAATCAGTTTTCTTATTGCACTGTGCCATTTGTATAGAATAACCATTTTAAATATTAAAACAATCCTATTACTGAAAATAATAATGGCTTGTGGAAACCGAAATAACTTGGTCTGCTCTAAATATTTGATGTTAGTTTGGGTGCATAGCTTTAGCATTTCTGCTGTCATTACTGTGGCAAGGAGCAGAAAAATGAGGTAGACTGGTTGGAATGACAGATGATGATATTAAAATGAAATGGGTTCACTCTCATTTCCAGAGCCTCTCAGAAAGCAAACATATTTGGAGATGGTATTTGGATTGAAACAAACGGATCATTAAGATAATACAGTTTGAAAGAGGACAGCGGAAAGGTAACAGTCTCGTGGGTTTGTGGACCTTGGATATTGACGTTTTCTGACAAATGTGGGCGACGCTAATGTCAGGGTGCACACGTGGACGTACTTGCTGTTTTCACAGTATGACTATTGTTGCTTTGCAACCAAGGGAGACGGGTTTGAATCTCATCTACTCTAGTGCCCTTGATCAAGCTACTTACCCTAAACTGATACAGTAAAAATCATCCTGGTATATAAATGGGTAAGTAGCTTACTATATATTTAAAAAATATGTAAGTCACCTGGGGGCACGGTGGTGCAACGGTTTTGGCTGGGTCATGCTCTCTGGTGGGTCTGGGGTTCGAGTCCCGCTTGAGGTGCCTTGCGGTGTACTGGCGTCCCGTCCTGAGTGTGTCCCCTCCCCGTCCAGCCTTACGCCCTGTGTAGCTGGGTTAGGCTCCGGCTTGCCGTTACCCCACTTGGGACAAGCGGCTTCAGCAAGTGTGCGTGTATGTGTGTAAGTCACCTTAGTCAAAGTAATCAGCTACATAACGGTTAGTAATCTATACACATGCTAAGAAAGTAATTATGGGAAAAAAAATCTTTCAAGTCAAGACGAAGCATTTATATTTAGCTGATGCTTTTTTCCAAACCATCTTCCAGTGTTAAGATATTTACAGTTATTCATTAATTATCCAGCTTGGTAATTTAAAGTAAGTACCTTGCTCAAAGGTACTACAGCCGGAAAGCAAACTTGCGACCTTTGATGTCAAAAGCAGCAGTTCTAACGACTAATCTACCAGCTGTCCTTAAGCACAGGAATGCTGTGCATTATGTTTGACTTTATTAGTAATTTATTTTTGTTGCAAGCAAAGATTTGTGTGTAAGATAGGACCCCCCTGAATTGCTGACTCCCTAAAGAACCTGGTGCTTCCGCACGTATTAGAGTGTAGCCCAAATGCCACCTTTTTTCATGACTCCTCAGAACATGAACAGTTTTATGCCAGGCTTATACCATATTAAGGCGCTACTGGGGGATAGTGGCAGGTGGGAGGTAATGGATGGGAGTGTAAAACATAATCATTAAGATAATACAGATGGCCTCAGTAGTCCTGGAAGGTGGTTTGTGTGCGTTACCCACTCATAGCCACAGGCAGACCAGACTAGCCTTGCCTGCCATGTCGCTGCTCCTCCTGCTGCTAGAGTCAATATCCCTGCTTTGGCTGGACCATGGTCTTTTATATATTTCATTTTGATGTTGTTCTAGGCCACACATGTATCTGACCCTGTCCTTATTTAGGTTTTTCCTGCATGTTTTCACAAGGCTGACGACTTCACAGTGACATGCAGACGTTACGTAAATGGCGCAGTTAGTATTTGAGACAATGACTGGTTGTGTTTTTTTTGGGGAAACAGAAAGGAATAGCTTCAGTGCATGAGTGGAATGCTGGGATTGCGGTCCTCAGCTTGGGGGACAATGTGACCTTAGATCACTGTGTTCCAGCACACATAACCATTTTACTTGTTTCAATACAGAAGCGCGACCTCATTGACGTGTGTCATGGCGGTCGAGCTGTATGTCTTTGACACAGCAACTCTATGCCGCGTCAGTTTGTCCCTGAAGGAGGTGGATAATTACTCAGGAAATGTGGGCTGAAAAGGCTGTGCAGCTCTTGGGATTTGAAAGTACAATTTGAGCTGGGGCCCATTGTTTGCTCGTGCCACATGCAAACCCCCTCCAGGGGCTGCCGTTAGCTAGCTGTACTTGTTGGGTCTGGGCTGTCCTCCTCCCATGTGGCACTGAGCTTCCCGTCTCCCCCTCCCTGATGCCTGGCTCACTGCACATGACATGTCTGAGGACCTGAATCCAGCACTGGCAGTGCCGACCCTCCATGACTCTCTCCCCTGGGCATCTGCCTCAGTGTTCCCGAATAGATCTTTATTTACAGCATGGGGCTGCGAAACAGCTGGTCAATCCATTTAGCCTAAGGCCACAGATTTGTTCCTATTTACTACAACACCTAAAGAAAAGCCATGCTGTTTTTTTTTCCTTCTCCCTTTCCTATTGATCCGGCGCTTAGAAAATCTGCTCTGCTGTCTAAACACTATTGATCCCCTCCTCTCTACTGTGAGTTCCCACACCAGTGTATAAAGGGACTGGATGAATTGAAATTTCATTTCCGACAACTTGTTCCTGTTATTTTTACCCTTTCTTCGAGGGGAAGAAACACGCGCCGGCAGCCTGCCGCTCGATGCAAGTCGATAGCTGGGCAAGAGGTGGAGGGGTGGGGCTTGTGGGCCCATGAGGTCCTGTATGTTCCCGTGGGGCTGTGTGCAGCCCCATGTGAGTCTTCAGGCACCTGTAGGAATTCTTACCACAGCTGCTAATTCCTCCTGTGTGTCACAAAGTTTTCGACAATCATTGACCCTCAGTTACAAATGAGACAACCCTGCTCTGATTGGCATGAAGAATGAAGGGCCAGGTGAGGAAGCCCTGCCCACAGACCCCATCCTATGTCCATGGAACCAAAGATGAACAGGACTATAAGGACGTGTTGTGGGATCTTAGATCATAGACAGGTGCTTTGAAGTCCTCTCATTACATTTGAAGGAGATGCTAACCTAGACTGAGAACCGTCTGTTCTGTCATCAGGGTTTCCATCCAGATCCCAAGGAAAAGGAACTAGTCTTCCGAAAGCCTGGAAATTACACACACCTCACCTAAGGATGGCTGACTCTCTCTCCTCATCTGTGTTTTCATTTAAAACGATGACAGCAAGATATACATCAGAATTAAAATGAAGCCCCACATGAATTAACATAAATACACACATAATGATTAGTAATTTATCAATTTTCAAGCTATTCTCATTAAAGCATATTTAAGCAGATTATCACCATTCCTGCCATATGTATTATGATCATGATATGCAATTATCAGGTTTCTCCCTGCAGCCTCTTATAAGGAAAAATCTTTTTTCTTCATACATATGACACTTAGCCCCCAGCTCTTGTTTAAGGACCAAGCACTCATACACACAAGCACCTTAATGTACTCACATCTGTGCCTGTGGAAACCTTAGATCTGAATTGCATATCTGGCGGAGAACTCGCTCGTCATAATCTGTATTAAGAAAAATGGCCACCCAGTTTGACGCAAATTGGAAAATGACATTTGGAAAAGGAGCACTGGTGTGGAAATTAGGGATATTAAAATTATAAATCAGTGTCTGGGCATGTCGGCACTCCGGGTAGATGACAGGTTGGTTTGGGCCCTCCCACTGTGGGTGAATTTCATAGAACGCCCTGTTTGTGGGTGGTGGGTGGAGGCTTGGTTAAGGTCAAGCGGTCAGTGAGCATTTGGGCCATGAATGTTACCTTTCCAGGTTTCAGCAAGACTTCAGGAAGCACCGAAAGGTGCCGATGTGGTCTGCATGGGATCTTGTGTCCGCTTATGTAGCACTAAAGTACCAACAAAACACTGCAGTGTGTAGCAGGTGTGATGTTTGTCATGGATAGATTCTGATGATTTGAGCATTGCAGTGCTCTGACCTCCTGGGTCTATGGACTTCAGCCTGAGCCTCTCCTGTAAGAAGCCAAACAGGGGTCTTCTCATTCAAAATCATCATGGAGGTCTTTTCTGCTCTCACTGCTCTACTCTTGTGATGATGTGTTCCAGGTTCTCGGGTTGACCCATTGGGTATTACTGTGGTCTAGTCCAGGAAGGCCACTCTTTTAGTGTGAACAGGTCCGTCCCTGCTTTCATACCGCATGTTATCATCATCATCATCTCTGCTGAATCTAAGGACTTGCCATAGCTTTTCTTTCTGCTTTCTGAAAATCCACATCTTTGTCTTCATCTTCTCTGACTTTCCCTACATGTGACCTGTGATTTCATCTGTTTACTTCCGATTTGTCTTGTCCATAACATTGTGTCTATAGTTTAATTTGGCTTTGTTCTTGTGAAAATTGTCAGTGCTCACGATTATGTTTTTTATTGTCTCAGACTTGTACTAGTTGTATTGGCTTGGACGTCACTCAGATAAAGGTCTTACGTCCATTATGGGAGCAGCAGGTGACATGGTAGTTTGAGCTGTGATCTTAACATCTAAGGACCCAGATTCAAATTCCCACCCCACTGTAATACCTTTGATCAAGGTACTTACTTAGGGAGGAAATGATAGTGATATATTACCTAGCTATGTAAATCACAGTAAATACATTAGTGTACAAATCTAGCATTGTAAGTGACCTTTGACAACAGTTTCAGATAAATAATAATAATATTGAAAACAATGTTATGTGTATTATTATTTGAAATTCTGGACTGTCCACTTTGTATTCATAGTTTTTCCGTGCTTGTTTTGAACTCTAGTGCCTTTTCGGTGGTCTCTATATTTCCATGGAAATGTTTGGCAAAAACGAACGATTACATACATACAAGTAAATGTTAAAAGTGGTACTTAGACATGCCTATTTTATCTACTATCTGGACAAGTATGTAACCTATGCTCACCTACAGTACTCTGCTCTTCCTCTCAGCCTCCTGGAGGGCAAGGTTGCTTTGGCAATGACATCAAGCCCATTGACCCCGATGACTGTGGGAGTTCATTAGAAAGAAAGGCTGCTTTCAGGTGAAGAGCATCTCGTGAGCACACGTGTGCAACCTTCTGACCACCTGCTGGAGAGCCTCTTCTCCATCATAAAGAGAAAATCTCTGTTTTCACACTGATGCCATGACACGAGGATGTTCATTACAAAAGGAGCTCTGAGCTTGAGAGTGATCCGATCCTGTCATTCAAAATGGTGAATGAAAGTAAGAGCTCACAGCCTGTACCGTTCCTGCACACTGCAGTCCTGGATAACATTTTTACATTTCCTAAAGATGAAAATGTTCAGCTCTATACCAGTCGTGTTTCTGCCCTTATAGTGCCAGGCTAGGAGGAAAAAAGAAATATAACCCTGGGATGAAGGGGTGAAACATCTTCATTTTTTATCTTTTTTTCTGCATGGTCTTCCGGAAAGAAGAGCAGATCCCAAGGCAAACCTGTCCACTTTCACACTGACCATGGAGTCAGTCAGACTGTCTCACTGTCAGCTCCTCATTGAAGGGCAGTCTGTGATGACTCTGTCTGTGTGTGATGATCATCTGCCTCTGCTCAGTATGTCCCACAGCATCTGTCAGTCTCTCTGCGTCTCTCTCTCTCTGTCTCATCAGCTCCCTGGGAGATGTTCCGCTTGTGGATCTGCTGATGAGGCCAAGAGAGGAGCTGAGGATTGAGGCTCTGTCTGCAGGGCCCAGGGCTCTCTCTGCCCCATGATAGAGGTTACAGAGCTCCTGAGACTGTCAGACGACGATTTGCCTGGTCTTGTTATTGGCATGTATCCCTCACGGTTGTGTGCGTCATGTTAATGTTACACTTACTGCCCATTATCTGCTGTTGTTGGCATGGCATCTAACTCCAGTGGGCAGGCTGGAGTGGGAATGACACTACGCAAGGGCTATAGCTGGGACAGGGCTTGGTTACACTCTTGGCTGTTGACTGGAAACCCAACTGTTCAAGGTTCCTGATATCAGACACACTGTGCCAGGGACCGTTCCACTCAGGGCAGTAATCAGGGAGCCTCACAGTGAAGGAGCTCTTTGGGGTAGTTCATATCTCCTCCTGTGGGTTTAAGTAAATGTGCGTGAGAGGTGAGCACCAGTACGGGCTGGTTGCCCTAAGCTCCGTGTCCTGCATAAAGCGCTAAGCATAGGGCAACCAACCACGGAGGTGACAGAGCTACTTGCTGGTTGAGCAGAATTTCTTTGATATCACTGCAGGTCCAGCAGTGGGTTCTGAGGAGGGACAGCGCACACTGGTCGAGACTCATCCTTGGTCACAAAAGCTCTGCTAAAGGGGAAAGCTGACAAAGGCAACTACAGTGAGATGGCACCTGGTGGAGTGAGGTCTTTACATAATGGGGCGAAGGCCTTGGTAGGTGAAGCCAGAAACAGAGGTGGACCTAGCAGAATGGAATGAGAGGATGGGCTTTACCAGGGACGTGTCTCACATCATCCCCAGGCTTCCCAACTGGCTCTTTTCAGTGCAATCACGTAAACAATGAACAGCACCATTTCAGAGTACATTTGGGCCAAGTGTCTCTAATTAACAGTCAGCACTTAGGAGGCAGATTAGTGTTCAGTAATGAGCCAAGTGGAAATGAGCTTTTCACCAGAGAAACTGATGTTTGCTCATTCGTTCCTTTTTATTTATCCCAGAAATATTGGTGAACATTGTGTGGAATCAATATCTCAACAGCACCCCTCTTACATGCCATATTTACCAAGTGGTGCCTTACTGCAGTGTTCTCCAAAATCTCCTGTTGGAGTACTAATATTCCTATAATAAAATTGAGTAATTATAAATCACCCTGTGCCTGTTTTAAGGGAAGGAGTCATTTTGCTCAGGAACTGAAGAACTGGTGGAGGTTCTCTGTTTACTTTTCTCTCCAGCTAACACTGAGAGTGGTGATGGATGGATTGCCACACCTGGACCACATTTTATTTTGTGATACCCTCTCTCCCAGCATGCTGTAGGTCTCACAATGTCTGCACATGTTTTCATTAATCACCCCACCCTGCCATTTTTACCCCAGCTGAGCTCTGTAATTACCCTCAACAATCAGCCATCCACGCTACAGCATGTTTTCTGAACATGCCTGTAAATATGGCATTTCCTCATATTTTAAGTGAAGTAGCACTATTAAGGTTGCAGAAATGGAGGGAGGGAGGGAGAGAGGGAAAAGATATTTTATGGATAATTATGTGTAATCACAATTTCTGCTAAGCTAATCTAACAACTTTGCTAGATTGATATAAACCCACATTATCCAATTTGCTATCAAATGGGAAAGTCGGGATGGAGCGGCCTGCTAAAACAACATATCTGCCTAAAGCAGTAAAATTGCTCCACGGGCTAGCACACTCTAATGGGAGAAAAAGTAGGCCACCTTTTTATCTGAATTTTTGTTGCTTTTCAATAGTGAGGAAAATATTTTAAGGATGGCAATTTCTGGAATTACAGCACATGCCAGTGGCGCTCTTCTCTCTCCTATTAGTGTGATATATATGATGATTGCTTCAGAGGATCACTTTCTGCTTTTCTGAAACAGGAATTCAAGCAACAGATCTACAAGGTGACCTTCCTCTAGCTTATGCCCCATCTCCACAGATGAGCCTTGGCTGTATGCTCACTTTGTTTTCTGTTTCTTCTGAGGGACAACAGCTCTCTCTCTTGCTCTCTCTATCAAGCATCACCAGAGAAACTGAGCCTTGGCCAGTAGGGGTGGCATCTGCAGTTGGCTGGTGTGCCAGTTGGGGAGTACCCTGTTTAGCCTAGCACACTTTGCCTCTGGATTAGGCTCCAGACTACATGGACCCTACTGTAGGATAAGTGGTTAACAATAGTGAGAAGTTGGAGGAACTTGGATTCTAGTTGGCACAGTTAGTAAAGAAAAACAAGAGCTTTTGCACAGGTCCCAGAATGCACTTCACCAGCACGCTCAGTGAGACAATAGAAGCACAGGTTGCTCTCCAATTCAATCACATCCAGATCACTGGTGAAACCCTTAGCATTCACCCTTGACCACTGAGCCCATGGACTAGTTTCACTAGTGTTTACATTAGTTTAACCCATGCTATGAACTAGAGCAGAGGCTGAGGGACATTCGTGTTCCTAAATTGGACCCACCTGGAGGGTGCCTTGTTCCCCAACACTCTGAAGCACACCATTCTTTATAGGCTTTCTTACATTATATCTCTATTGAGGAGGAACAGTCATTGTAGGTGTTGGAAAACAGTGAAAATGTCTGAATGCATGTTAGCATTCTCCAGCAAGTTCTTAAACTGGATATCCATGAAGGTAGCACCATCCTGTAAGCAGTGGCACTTCACTGACTCCACATGTCGTCCCTATAGTGTCCTGACTAAAACAAGCAAAGCCTAAAGTATGATTTCATTTTAGGTTTACTTCTTCTGATGCTGTTTCTCAGGAATAAGAGAGATGTGTTCAGTAAATTTGCTGTTTGCCCCCATTCCTGGAATGGTTTAGGGGAGACACTGATAGAGTAGAATCACCAAAGGTGTGCATCTTTGTCTTCGATGAAGGGGGCGTTCGGCTTTTGTGGGGCTTTCCGACATGTGATCGCTCTGAAAGACGTGACTTGCCTTTTTCAAGGAAACGCTGTGAGGGTGCATTCTGGACAGGTGGGCATGAGACTGCGATGTGTTGTCCTCGTGCTCTACCGTCACTCTTACTTTCATCTTCTATAGTTTCCAACCGAACTTCTGTTTCTGAGGATGTGCCATCATTACTTCATGTATTTCTTCTTGAGCGGTCAGTAGTTTTTTTTTTTTTTTTTTTGCCCAGGTGTCCTTGTTTGCTGCCAACGAGACATTGCTGTCACTTCAGTGCACAGGAGAGGGCTGGGGGGGGCTTTGCTTCTTTTAAAGATTATTTTAGGGATGACCAGTAAATCACTCATGTGTACCTGCTGCCTCCTCTGTTTTTGTCATTAGCATGCACGATGACTTATCTGCTCATACACTTATGTGGGCAGAAGAAATGTTTGCAATGTTATTTATTTATGTTGCCCTCTCAATTATTCATTTGTTTATTTATTCATGGTAGAACTAACTGCAATTGGAAAATTCATTTTTGCTGAAGGGCACATTCCCCCCCACACATCACCGGCTGCCACACTAGAGAAAGGCAAGCGAATAGGCACTTCAGCCCTGTCGGTAATTGCTTTATGCGGCGTTTTCTTGGACTGGCAGGGAGATATGATTTTAATCCGAACAGACGAGCGAAGAGAGAGATGGATGTGTGCATGGGGGCGTACGAAGAGGGGGTGGGGGGCGGGGTGTGGGGGTGCACAATGAGTTGATCCCTTAGTCTTTTCCACCTGACTCAATACTTGGCTTTGGGGAATTAGTGGAGCACGACTCAGGGCCACGTCCACGTGAAAGAGGATCTTGTAACGAGCGATGAAATACGCATTTCTGATCGGGCCAACAGGGCGACACCACGGATTTCTCTCATATTCCCACATTTGCTGTTTGTTTTCAGGCCTTCCTCAGTTTTGCTGTAAAAACGATCACTTCTGTGGATTACATTATAGTTCCGTATGCTGTCACTTCACCTTCACATGAGTGTTGCTGTGTCACGGACTTTTGCGAACTCGCCACACATTTCAGCCAGCGACCGTACGGACAAACACACTCGAACGCCTTCAAATTCACATTCCTCGTAAGGATATTCATCTGTTTTGTGCATAACAGAAATGTCTGTGTCGTGTCATGCCATTCAAAGTGGCTGAGTAATGTTACGTTGACGTGAGCTTAACATGATGGGAATTTTAATCCGTCTGTGTGACTACACCGAACACATTCCCATATAGGGTGAGGATGAACAACAGGAGTGCAGGGCGAGAAATCGCTTCCCAGGCATTTCCGCTTTTCTTTGGTGTCTGCCGCAGAGGAAGTGCAGGAGGAGGAGGAGAGACACGTCTTTGACATGGTTTACACTTGCTTACCTCAACGTGAGTCCGGAGCGTCAGGCATCAGAATCCAAAACAAACGCTGAGCGAATTCCGCTTAGCGTCATTTAATTACAAGTATGTTGCTCTTGGCGCAGTTCCTGCATTTATTTTAATCTTGTTTATGCACCTTAATTGTTTCACAGTATAGCTTTTTTTAATTAAATAAGGCTGATTAAATTGCATTGCCTCGGCATCTTTAATAAAATGACACAAAACCCCCATCCGGTGTTATTTTCCATTATGAATACTGCACACATTGTGCTCACTCTGGGGGGCTGCATGTGACAAAGAGGGTTATTATAATGCGTTGTACATGTCTGCGACTCACTGCACTGAATTTATCCGTCGACACAGGTTTCCAGTAGAGGGTGTCTGACTTTTTGTCGTTGTTTTCGCTGTTAGAAGCATTATGTTCCTGAAAAGTTAGCGTGGTTTGGCGAGGTTGTTGCTGTTGGAACGCTCAGGGTCTGCGATCTTTCAGGAGCACCGACCTTGTGGTCGCACCCACCTCCCAGCGTCATATCGCCCAGTTGTTCTGCTTAACGCTGTTACTGGTCCAGAGCTCACTTAATATTGATTGATAACTCTGCTTATCATGAGCCTGCTCCCTCTCTCCCCCATCCAGCTCCCCCTTCTTCAGTTTCTCCTGCACCCCCAAATTATATTACAAACAAAATGAGATTTCAAATTTCATGTCTGACAAGCACCCTGATGAAAGGGTTTCATTGCAGGGCCTGATCCATGGAAATTTTATGCTAATATTTCTGCTAGCCAAGCGATCTAGTTGAAAATGAATCAGAGCGGCACAGCAAATGTGAGAGAGAGAGAGAGAGAGAGAGAGAGAGAGAGAGAGAGAGAGAGCCCTGTTCTATAAACAACTGTGGATCTCATCTGAAATAGCCATGGGGTGTTGTCTTTGTGATGAGGTAGGGGAGGGACGGCAAGTTAGAAAATGACAGTGCAGCTTAGTGCTCATTGCTGCAGTAATGTATGCAGCCATACAGCGCGCTGCTTTTACGAGAATGAGATGAAGGTTGTGTCCCTGCACCCTTTGTGAACCTTATGTCTGCATCGCCCCTCAGGTTCTTCATATTCTTCTAACTCTGTAGGGGTCAAGATTTGTCAGCATGCTCCGGTCTGAGAAATATCAAAGCACGGTCTAATGGACTCATCAGATTTCACACTTTTAAAGGTTCCCAATTAATCGTGTGTCCTCACTGGTGTTTACGGTGTGTTTTTCCGCTTTACTCTGGCTTTTGCGATGGCAAGTGGTTGTCTGGACACTGTTTTTTCAGCCATCTGCAGATCTGCTGTTATGGTTCCATGCTCCCTTGTTATTGCTTTGCACCATCAGCCGCAGGGAACGACATTATCCCATTACAGATATCGCACACTTGAGTGTAATTATCTGCTACGGCGCTCATGTTGTTGGACCACCAAAATAGAGGACAGTGTGGGGTCTTCCAGCATCTATCTCCTTGAGCTCCTGTTTTCACGCCATTGTTTAGTTATTGTTTTTTAATGTCAATTTCATTTAAAGCAACAGATTACAAGTTACCGATGTGTATGTCCCGATATGCTGGTACACAGTAAAAACTACTTTGTAGTGTAACAGCAGTATTTTCCTGGGTATTGAACAGGAGTATTTTAATAGCATGGGGAAGTATGGACAGTGGACTGATATAACAAACAGAAGAGGAATGTATGAGGTGAACAAGGAGGACAGAATTGTGTAGAGCATTGGGAAGATTGATGACAACACACAGGAGATCTTCTGGGCAGGCAACGGTGTGCGCATACCATACCCCCTTCACATACCCTCCGTCATCCCATGGTCCGCTATTCTCCTCCCCAGTACTCCCAAAACGTCACTATGGCTTTTCCTTGCTGCAGCTGAAAACCTAGTACTCTCTTTCTGCCTTTGTTCCAGCCCCAGTGGTGCCTTGGACTGCATCATGAGCACCAAACAAGTCTGGAGCTCTACATGCAAAAAGAACAATGAACAGCACCCTGCTGCTGTAAAAGGGACCCATTCAGATCTATCATCTCCATAACGTCGGAGTGCGTTTCCAAGTGTTCTCACTTAAGCGGTACATGAGGGACCAGGTGGGGGGTTGATGAGAGGAATAAAATAAAAGCATCAGCGCTATCGGCAGTGGCTGCCAACAGATTATCTCTGGGAAGTGGACACGTGCGTTAGTCATAGCCCATTAGGCTGGAGACGAAGTAGGCAGGGGGGCAGGATAAAGGGACCCCTTTTTCTCTGCACTTAGTTTAAGCACACGTGTCTATGGCCCTTTCTTTTGCTCTCGAACCTGTACATTGAGCCAAGCCCATGCACATGTATAGGTAACAATCAGCCACCCCCCACGACTGCAAGGGAACATCATTAAAGGGTGAAGCTGGATAAAAATGATTAGGTTATTGGTTTAAGGTTGCCACTTCATGTACCGTCATCTTACACCTGTCATAGCAAACAAACCTGCGACTCTACGGTGCCTTAATCATGCATGACCCTGTCATTTAAGCATCCGACAATTTTCAAGGTTACTTCTGACATCTGGCACTTTTGATGATTACATCTGGTTTGTGCGCATCCTTTCTGGTGAGCTAACCTGTAGCCACGCGCCAGTCTCTTCTTTGGAGGAAGAACCTCTTCCTGGAAAATGGTCAAGGAGTCTTGAATTCAGCAGAAAGCAAAAGTCACTGAGGACAGGAAGGAAGCACTGCGGCAGCCTGGCACCCTCCGGCGAGGTGGCGTTTCTGCGGCATGCGCCCCGTTCCCTTTGAGTAAGCGACACTGGCGCCCGCAGCCGCTGCTCTGACTAATTGTTTGCCGTGTCGGCACGCGTGCGCTCGCTCGTTTTTTAATGGAGTGTGGCGGGGCGATCCGTCAGCGCACGGGCCACGGCGGCGTGATTTACAGCCTCCCGTTTGGCGTGTCCAGCCCGCTCCGTGCCACACAGATTGATTGCCCCCCGCACTCGCACCAGCGCCTGCCATCTTCTCGCAACCTTTTAGCGCCGTTTTATAGATGGTTAGAGCACCTCGTTTGGCTATTTATACATCTGTAAGTGGCCATGAAATATAGATTTGTGTTGACGGGTGTCGGCGTCGGAGCAGGGAAATGGCTGCCGTGTGCCTCCTCGTTACTTTAATGGCCTCAAATGAGGGGCTGTGTGGGGCTTCTGCCATTAAAGTGTGAATGATATTATTTCTGTTTCTTTTACGTACGCACACATAAGCTGAGGGCTTATTTTCCCTGGGTGACTTTTTTTTTCTCGTCTCACATAAACAAATCTCATGCGTTCCCCATACAGCTTCTGAGACTTCAAAGTCAACTCAAACAGGTACCCCATAGTGAGTCTCTGGTTTCTCCAGTGGCGAATTTTAAGGAATCCTCAAGTAAAGAAAGTATGAACAAAGATGCAGATTTGTATCTATATGGAGCGACCCATGTAATGTATACTGGTTTATACCGTGGACAAATGGACTGGACTGATCCAAATGGATCACACGTCTGCACCCAAATCTTTCACTCTATTAATGCAACACACTTGTGTTGTTCTCTGAGATATACGAGGCTTTGGAGAAAAGCATCTGCTAAAGGAAGAAATGTAAATATATCCCAGAAGGGACAGTTTTCAGTACCTTTCAGACTGGTGCTTAGAATGAAAGGCACCATTATCTATCTGATATAGTGCGCAATGGTTGAGACATGAGTGAGAATGCTTGTTTGGCAGCTAAACATCTGGAAAGCATGTAAATGTTAAGAGCGTGTAGGACCTGCTCCTTCCTGTCCTCTGGCTCTGCTCTTCATCACAGGATTCAACCACCGGCTTGGCTCTGCAGCATGCACCCCCTCCCCCCCCCGCACTCCTCCTCCATGCTCTGGGTCTGCCTGCGGACCGGCGGCTCGATGCTAACATCATCCTGGGTCGAGGCCTCTTGCGAGATCAGATGTTTAAATGGCCAAGAGTGGCAGGATCTAGGGATCTGAACCAGCGCCTCACCAAAGGTCTCGTGTTCAGTCAGCCGGCCCTGAGCACTAAGCACAGTCACGGCCTGCCGATACGCATTAGGGTGGATTTAGTAATTAAGTGATAGGCCGAGGACTAAATTGGGTGTTTGCGGGCTGCAAAGCCAGCCCCAGGTCCTGCCAGCCATGCAGATAGGGGATTCTAATTGCCAGGGATATTGATCAGGCTGGCAAGCAGGAGCCAGGGGATTTTGCGTGCAATCGATTAGCTGTTACTGCGGCTCGCTTGTCGATGGGGAGGGACGCCAGTGCTGAAGAGGCTTAGGGCTTCCCCATACCACCTTCCGCAAAGCCCCCTTCCGCCGTTGACAAGCATGTCTCTTTCTCTGCCTTCTCTCTAGCTATTTCTATGTGAATAGAATGAAAAATCACTTCCCCACTCAGCCGGCCCCCCTGCATAGCAGGTTTTCGCCAAACGTGGTTTAGTGCAGTTCCAGTTCCAGCGGTCTGGCTCCACCCCCCCTCACGGAGACCCCCTCCCGTCCGGCGGTTCATGCTCTGCTGATGAACCACCGAACTGGCGCACGTCCAGCCTAAGCAGTTGACTTGCTGCTCTGTGGTAATCAAGTGGGCTGCTTACCATTAGACCTGAGATCTTACCTGGTAGATTTAAGTTGAAAGCTGCTTTCAGACGCTGTTCCTCTACATGGTCACGTTTAATTGTGTTTTTTCTCAAATCATTGGAAAGAGCCAGACAGGTGGGGTTAGGAGAAGATTTTGCATTTGGCAGGGACACAGTTACACCACAGGCCGGTAATGTGCAAGGGGTGTAGTTAAACACAAGGCCGTTGGCAGGATGGCGGTCCTTACCACAGTGAAGTTCACACACAGGTGGGGTCTGCAGCAGTGCATGCTGGTGAGGTTATTCCGAGAGATGTTTGCTGTAACTGTTGGAGTAAGAAGAACAGGTGAGTTGAGGACATCTGAGCACCTGGCTGTCTTTGGCAGCAGGAAGCATGGCAGCTTTAGCAACTGGGACTGTGGACCGGAAGAGATGTCTCACTGCATGTGACGTGTTGACTGGTGTCTCATTGAGAAGCTGCTCATAAACTCTCATAATAGCCTCAGTGTGAAGTGATGGAGACCGAGCTTTAAGACTCTGAACTACCTTAATTGACTTGTTACCCTTTCAACAGCAAGAAATAGGACCAAAGTACTTGTCACTATGAATAATGTTCTGCAGATTTGTGACTTAAGTAAGTTAAAGCCCAGCGAATCAATGAATTGATCAATGTAAATGTAATGTTTATGTAACATCCCCTGGGTACACAGTCCTTGAGTGGCTCTGATCATGAGCTCAGCACAATCTCGGCGGTACCTGTGGCGTGACAGACAGACTGCCTCCCTTCTTGTCCCTGTTTGTGTGCAGACAGCAGCAGCTCTGTGCATGGCAGTGGGTGGGGCACTGTTGGTTATCCAGAGTGCAGAGCGGAAGACCTTTCCTCACTGGTTCCTAACCCTTCGTGGGAACCCTGTGGACCCCCAAGAAAGTTTGCTCAGGTGTGGGAACTACTGACTCGTCTAACTTGCACCTGCACACAAACACACTGTTATACAAAATACTTTCAGTGCTATAATTTCTGTATATTTTATGCATATCTTCCTACAATATCAAGTATACATTGGACAAATGGTTTACATTTGGTTTTAATAGCTTAAAGTTGTGCACTTTTTCTCTTTAGCAAAGAAAATACAGGTAAAATTTCACCGCTCAAGGGTCCTATAGCGGAGCCCCTCGTGAGGTGTAAACTGACAACCTGTTGATTTCAAGTCCAGATCCTTTACTGCTGTATTATGTGTTGCTTAATCAGGAATACTTACCCATCAAAAAATCTGGTTTCGGTCTTAAATTCTACAAATATTAATTAGATTTAAACCTCTGAGGAAGCAAGTAAGTTGCGATATTTTTGAAGGTTTGATTCAGATCTCCATAGCTTATAAATTATGAGAGGGCAGCAAGTATGATCCTCATCCAGCTGTTTAGCTATTAGGAAACTTAATCCAAAAACATTTAAATCTTTAGAAAGTTTAATGAATCACATCAAAAACTTTTCCAGTCAATTATGTTATAAAATTAATCTCCCTAATCCCATCCTAATATCTTCCATGCATGTAAGATTTTGGAGCTCATCTTCGCTCCCATCTGACTTTAATCCTTTAATAGTGAAGGGAGATTTTGGGCTCTCCTTGTTTATGTATATTTAAACCCTCATGTTCCCATGGCTGCAGATAGAAGGGAATCTGTGTGATGTTCATTGTGGTGTGACATGTCACTGACAGCTGTCTGTCTCTCTCTGTCTGTCTGTCTGTCTCAAGGGGTGGACGCTGACAACGGGCTGCGCACACAAGAGGCAGCAGTCCTCAGGAGGGATTGCCAGACTCAGATGCTCCAAGGGGGGGTCACAGCTGCAGGATAGAATGAAACACGGTCACAAGGTCAGGGGTCGTGTCACATTGCTCTGATACAGTATACTTCTCATTAACTTTGAGCTCTGTCCAGAACACTCGGTAAGATCTGCATCTCTCTTCATTTCATTCTTACACAGTGTGACTACTTGTGTGTGTCTGCTTCTGGGTCCTCTTCAAGGTGAAGATGAATGTGCAGTCAGGGCAGCCATGCGATTCAGGAGGATGCCGGAAGGGACAGGAGGAGCTCTCACTCCTAGAGCAGAGAGTGGAGATCATGTCTTATGAGTTCTCGTGGTACCAGCCCCCCAACCCACTGTGCACATTGAGAAGGAGCTCCACTCAGCGTGTGTGTGTGCAGGGAGTGTGGCGAAACAGGTCAGCCTAAGAATATGGCTTACAGTTTACAGAAGCTCATTAAAATTCAGAGATGCACTTCTTTGGCGATTAAGCTAATGACTTTAGCCTTTCAGCATCGATTCAGTGGATTATAAGACATACTCCTAGTGTACTCTGTTATAGCTGGCGAATCTATGAAAGTCTGATGCGTAGTTAAGTGGGTAAGTGATGAGTGAGGCTGGTCTGTTGGCTTCGCTTGTAAGTGTGTTCCAACAAGGAATAACAGATACCATCGAGTGAAGGGTCCTTGGCCAGGAAGCGTCAAAAGCTGTGAAGCTGTGTTAACTGCCAAGGGTCTGGCTCCTGTACTACAGAAATGGGAGTTTAAACTTCATTTTCGTTTTGTGGAGGAGCTCACTGGCAAAAAGTGCTCCCTAATGCTCTTCTTTTCTCAAAGTGATACTCACACACACACACACACACACACACACACACACACTGCCTTGCAGCCTGACAGCCTGTCCATAGACTGATACAAGTGAAACACGATGTGGTGAACAAACCACAAGAAGGTTTATGCTGTCATGCACTGGTGCCTGGGGAGGAGGGTATGGAATCGAGTGCGATGAGCTGAACCCTCGTTGCCATGTCTCTCTACTGCCGTCTCTCTCTCGTTTCACATGTCTGCCAAGCGCTGTCATTGCGGCAGGGTAGCACTGTGGTTCCCCGGACCCCTAACTGGCTAAGGGGAAGAGCATTCCTATAGTTTCCTGGTCAGCAAACCCTGCAGAAGATGAAGCTCAAGTAGCCAAGAAATAGTGATTATGTACCGCTTGTGTGTGTTTGTGTGTGTTTGTGTTGGCAGTCTAGTTTTCATTTCTGCTTTTCAGAAATAATTGCCGAGCTCTACATAGCCTATCGGAGACTGGGCGCTAATGATTGCAGCCAGTCGCGCGGAACCAGGGGTGCTGGGATGGGGAGGTGTGTGGGGTGGGGGGTGAGCCGTGTGAGCTGTGTGCGCCGTTGTCCTTCCGTGAGGATTAGAGCTGAAACGCTGCTGTGCTCGGGCTGCAGCGCGATCGTGGCAGGATTAGAGGGGATATAGAGCTAATGCAGCACTGGGCCACCCAGAGCCAGCCTTGTCGCCGACCGCCCCCCCCCCACCCCTCACGAGGCTGCCTTTAATTGCCTTTGGATCCCTCATTACAGCGATCGGGGCTCCTCTGTGCTGCATTAAGGCACCACTTCTGTAAAGGTCACCGGTGCTGTGGGGGCGGTAAGGTGGTCCTGGGTTTCTGTCTCACAGCAGGCTTGACGCTCACTGACAGGTTATGTTGTGTGCCACTGTGGGGTGTGCCACTCTCCTGGGGGTGTATGTATGTGCGTGTGCCTGTGTGTGTGTGGGTGTCACATTTCCTCAGTTCTAACACACACATTTTTCAGATTTTAACGACTTTAAAATCGAGATGGGTCTTAGAATGGCTGGTTGCTGATCGAATTGTATTGGTATCACTCTCTCTACTTGAGTTATGTCCATTGCTAGTAGCACACCTGTTGAATTTAACCCAAATTTGGCACAGATAAGATTTTGTGGGAAGACACGGATGGCACCAGTTTTAAATCAAGTAGTGATTGAGAAGAATCTAATTTTCAAGAGGATTAACAGTCCAATAGTGGACAGAAAATCAACAATTAAACTGAAGATATTGGAAATATTAGTTTTGTCTTATGCAAGGCTTAAACAATAAGTGATGTGTTATGAATTTATGATTTGCTTCATACAGTATGTTTCTTGTGTTGGTATTTTTTCCCTTTTTTTTTTTTCGAAAAATGCATCTGTGAATGTAGGATGCATATTACAGTCGATCCCATCAGAGTCAAGTAAGTACAGTTCAGGGACATTAATAAAAATTAAATTGGCTACTCAGTGTAATCTTTTCGAGGAAACATCTCCAGTGATACGGCAGGTCGCTGCCTGGATAAACAGTTCAGTGAAGACAAATTGATAAGGAGGAGGGGAGTGCTGCACAAGGATGAAGAAACTGTCCTTGTCTTGGTGTAGACAAAGCGCTCGGGTAACTAAGGTTGTGTTTTGCTCAGTCTGAAGTGCGGATGAGCTCCTGTTCCGCTCTCTCGTGTCTCATGTGATATATTTCATACGGAGAACAGTGACTCTTTGCCCTGGGAAAATTGTTTGCCCTCAGCTTGCTCCCGCCCTTCCCTTTCTACATCAGTCAGTATGAAACACAAACACGATCGACTGTGGGAGTTAAAAGTTTGGCTTTTGTAACTTCTGAAAGCTTTACTGGATCAAGCAGCATCTTGTGTTGTGCTGGGATTAGCATAGCCACGCATGTGTTTCGGAGGCTAATGGCCCATGCTGTCTGGCTGTGAAATCAGGGGGCGAGAGCCGTGGGCAGATTGATGCTCCGTTTCCCAGAGCGCAGTGCAACTTGCTGCTTCTTCATTATGGTCCATCCATCTCGCCATGGGGCCGCCTGGCAAGAACTTTCTCGGGTCTCCCAGGTCTGCTGTCTGAGAGCCCTTACGTAAAAGGTGGTGACAGGGTGTGGGACATGCTGGGTGTCACTCAGGGGGACAGCCAGGGACAAGGATGACCACCTCTGCACTCTCCGTGCCGTAGGTCAGGTGGCACGGCACCAACGGGCTCTTGGCATGAGGTGGGCCTCACGGGAAGCTGCGGCCTGTTAACACCAAAGATGCATTTCTGTAGCCAAGCGGAAAATCGTGGCAATGACCAGCAAGAGACCGAGTGAGAGAGGATCAGCAGAGATGACCTGGGCAAAGGGTTTGCGCTCGCTGAGAGTGCCCTTTGACCCTCGCGCCCGTCCTGCTCTCCCGGTCCAGAGGGATGGAGGTTAGAATCCACAGCCAGATTGAGTTCGATTTTACAGACATGTGTCCGTGCGCCTGACCTTGTCAGAAGGTCCCAACATTGACGCATGTCTAGTTGAAGGAAAAAATGAGTTTGATGGGAAGGCAGCTGTCATTCTGTCTGTATTCGCTGGGCCGGTATGCAAAGTGACAACCGTTTCGGTTCCGATTCTGTCGTATCGTCTTTCTTTGTGGTCTTTTGTGCGTTGTGCTACATGTACCTTGTTGTCTCGTGTTGCCCGCACTGCCTCTGTAGTCTCTTTTTACGTTCTCATTTTTCAGTGAGCTGACAAGCAAGAGTTAGAAATGATTCAGCAGCTGTAAGAGAAAAGTTTTGACGGCATCGAGCTGCTGGAATTTGATGTCGCCGTGTTGACTGTGCATACGAGCCGAGTCGCTTTGTGTACCTCCATCCTCTCTCCCATCACTTCCTGTGTTTGTTCTGAGACCCTGATGCAACTACCCATAATCCCTGAACCTCCCGCCTCTGTGCCTCCATGCTGTCCGGAAACTTCCTCACAGGAAACCTGTCACAAGTGCTTTTCGGGAGGAATTCTAATTAGGCTAAGTTGCGAAAAGACACAGGTTGGGGTGCCAGTGTGGGGTGTGTAGTTGTCTCACTTTGTACAAACAAAGGAGGTAAAATGAAAGTTGAGGAAAAGGAGGGTCGGTGCACTTGCTGGGTAATTGACAAATCAGCCAGGTGTGAAATGAGTGGGTACACAGTGCAGCACAGCGCAGCCAGGCACAGGCGGTACGGAGACGTCCTGGAAGCCGGCAAGGAGCGCCAAGATGCGGCCCGAAAGCAGACAGTCACTAAATATAAACAAAGTGATGAGTAAATTCCAGGGAGATGAGCAGCCAGGGGAGAAATGTCCATTACGCTGCTGAGCTTTTTATATTACATTATTTAGTTGCTTCGCAGACACTTTTATCCGGAGCGCCTCACTTGGCTGTTTTTTTTTTCTTTGCCTATTTGTACAGCTGCTTTTGGCTCTCATTGCTCCTGGGAGGCTGGAACAGGGCGATCCAGCCCTTCCACCAGAGCGCTGCCTGCTGCTTGTGTTTGTGGAGAGCTCCGGGTTTGCCAGATGGCTGCCAGGCACTAAGCCACTCACAAGGCACATGATCGCTGTCATTAGCAACACTCGAGGCTCCACGTGCAGCTCACAATTGGACACGCGCTGATCCCTCAAAAGGCGTGATTAGTTTATAGTCGCAAACAGAAAGAGTAACCATACCGTCTTCAGGGGCAATGAAACCGTGCGATACCTCTCATTAAAACAAACAATAGGCAACACAGTGTGCTGGTGCCTTACACCTCCTGGACTACATGCGGAAGTGGGATGGAATCCGGTTCAGTCTGTGTGGAGTTTGCATGTCATCATGTTTGTGTGGGTTTCCCAGGTGCTCTGGCGAACGGGGGATTCTGGACTGCCCTCATTGTGTGTGTGAGTGAATGAGTGTGTGCGATTATCCTGCAACGGACCGGTGTCCCGTCCGGGGCGCATCCTCCTCATGCCCTGTGCTTCCGGGATAGGCTGTGGATCGCTGCGACCCCGCATTGCACAAGTGACGGTTGATAACGGATTAATGGATGGGTGGGTAAAATAAGAGGCAGCAGGGGTAGAAGTTACAGAGTTCATCCTTGTTCTGATTGTCAGGGGAAGACTCTAAAAGCATCATGTATATGTGTTCAGATGTTTCCTCCATGGTGTTTCTCCCTGAGTGTCCTGCACTCAAAGCTGGAAATACACAAGCATTTTATGGTCATGGAAAAGCAGGGGAAAAACAGCCCTGCTGCCATCAGATGTGCGTTTTAGTGGCCTTGTTGTTCATTAGCGATTTCTGTTTCCGCTTCAGTTGCTGCTGCGGGTTCCCCTGATTGGTGGAATAGTCCGACTGTGTATTTGGATATCAGGGGATGAAATATTCATATTGTACGCTTTCCCAAGCAGAAGTTATCTAGATGCAGCGTAAATGGTACTTCTTGGGATTAGATCTTCACAGCAGATTGCTATTATTAAAGTGGGAAAGGCTGGGAGGTTTTGGTGCAGCCGTCTTCCTGGGAGGCAATCTATGTATTTTTCACGCAGAGGTAGAGCTCAGTCCAACCGGGCTCTTAATGCAGTGGAGCAAAAGTGCTTTGGTCGGCAACCTTTCACGCCCTCGCCTTCCCTTCCCTTCCTATGCCGGAACGCTTCATGGCTTTTATAGAGCCTTTGAAAGCAACAGGGTGATGGGGGGGCTTCCACGGTGCTCCCACGCTCAATCCCCCCTCCCTTGTGTGCCCCTGCTCCTCTTTATCTTGTTTGCACTGTTCTTCACTCCCGGTCCTGTCTTTATGCTCATCTGGCGAGTCCGCGTCCACCCGTCGGCCTCCGCCCCGTGTGTAGCGGGGGACAAGAAGGAGCGCCGATGTCACTGGTCCTCGCCCCCGCTGCTCCGGGAGCCTGGGACCTGTTTAATTAGGCACTGCGCTCATTTGCTTTCCCAGCATGGAGTCTCGACTGCTTGCACATTCTCTTCAGAGCTCGCCTCCCACATTAAAATGATTGACTTATTTCATTCACTGCACATTTGAGAAGCTTTATTTAATAAGCTCATTTCTCTGTGCAACTGGATTTGTCCTATTCCCATGGTTAAAAATTATTATGTTAATAATGTGGATTATTATTCATGCTTTCTGATTGTCTCCAGTGTTAATTATCTGTATGAATATTTCTGTGAAGCCGCTTGTTGAGTAGGAGCACTACAGAATAGCACACATTAGCGGATCGGTTAAAAGTGTAATTGAAAACCGAGATAAAACAGAGTCGCCAGCGAGGAGCACAATGGTGCACATGACATTAACAAGTGTGGCAGTTAGGGCACCATGTCCATGCAAAGAGCAGCACTACGACACTGTAACACGTGTAAAGATGTGAGGGTGGAGAGCAGAGACACTTGGAAAAAAGACAAAGCCATGTAGCGAACGGATAGATCGCCAGAAACTCTGACGAGAGAAACGGTGTGAAGGCCATGCGAAACCATGGAGCCCTTTGCCAGCGACACAAGGTGCGTCTTCTCCATGTCCCTGCCAACAAGCTGCTGCCACCTGCGGGCTCTCCTTGGTCCTCCACACCACAGGGGGCGCTGTCAGCTGTTGGAGGGGAAACCCAAAATGAAGGTGGGTCTGGCCTCTGCTGGCACTGTGGCTTGTGGGGACGGGACCGACCGCCCACCTGTCGCTGCTGAGTGTACTTAGTCTGAACTGTTGCAGTAAAATAATTTGTGTGTACACTAGTAAACAGTAAATACTAACAGTGATAATATGAGAAAGGTAACTGATATCAGTGTATACATCTGATTAACATAAAACGTAATTATGCTTGCTAACAAACTAATTATGCATGTGATTATGCATGGAAATAATTACCGAATATGCGTGTTGTAATACATTGCGAATAAATTGTCACACATTTTTAGACTTTGTGCATCACTGAAGTACTGATCTTTTTTTTGCCTGAAAATATCTGTACAAAATTCTCATTTTAAGTGTTCGTAGCTGTAAAAAGATTTTGTGCAAGTTAAACTGCGTTCTTTTGTTTTACCATGGTATTACTTTCACAGACTTGTTAAAACGACCTTGGAAGGACATGTGCTTTCACCACGTGCATTTGCTGTCATATTCCCACACACCAAGGAGGCTCTGGACTTGCACTCAAGCAGTGTATGTGCAAATGGGAAGTAGGATATTACAGCTTCTACTCTTTTTATAGTTTTTTTGAAAGATACAACAGCGGGAAGTTTTTAAATTCTATATGCAGACTAACTTTTTTTTTTTTTTTTTTTTTTTTAAAATAGGCCCATGAATTCTGAGATAAATTCACATTTTGGCATTTTAAGACTATACTGCCCAGCTGTTTCACCTACACTTTCCTTATTCCAGTCTGTTTTAAAGCACCGATAGAAGCCATTTGAAGGCGATCTGTTATTGTGATGGAGAAAAGTGACCACTTGCATTCTGCTGTTTTTAATGCTGTACCGGTAGCAAACTTTAATTATGACATTTATTTTCACTCCAAAAGTAAGACCGAGTGTGTGATGGGAAACTGTCACTGTCCTAATCTGGAGGAGATGGATTACATTTAAACTGTGCAACTACCTCTGAGCACTTAAAATAAATAACCTGTTAAATCAAGGAAACAGGTGAATCAATTTGAAAAAAAATGTTGATGGGGTTCCTTTTTTAATGTTAGTTTGTGACTTGACAGCAGTTTTGATAAATTGTTTCATTTCAAAATTATGGTTCAACTCGTCAAAATGCATACCATTGCGAGCAGCAGCTTTGGATATGGAAGTGATACTGTTAAATTTCTTCCATGATTATTGTTGTAGCGCTTCGCCTGCTTTCATAAATGCAGGCGTGGGCAAAGACGGAATGTAGTTGACCACAGCCATGTATTAAATATGCTTCTTTCTAACAAACTTACCGTTGAGTCTACGAAAGCATTCCTGTTAATTGTGAGGACACATCCCCAATGCTGCAGTAAGGGATGAATTTTTAATGTGAAAACTGTACACCCTGACATATTGGAGTATGATAAACTGTTCTGGTCGAAGGTTTGGGGTGAGCGCAAACAATCCTGGCTTTAAAAGATAAAGAAATTGCATGTATAGTCATGTGCCTTGGTGAAGATAGCAGGAGTCGAGAACAAATGTTTATACTCAAGATTATTTGGGCAGCGACCTGGCTACAGTTTCACACATGCCAAGCTCAAGCCGTTATCCTCATACCTTCTGCTCACTCGCTCAGGGTGCAGAACTCGTCCCCAACTGTTGTTCCCTGCTCTTCATGCAAGCGCACGCCTCCTGGTTCTGGAGCTGGAGGCCTATGGGAAAGACACCCCCACCCCGGCCGGGACAGGATGCTTCCGATGCAGCTCCAGTCAATGGTATCGAGCTGCAGCATCCGCGCCCTGTCTGGGATTAATCCGGGTCCTCGCCAGCGGAAGGCCATCCCTTTCCGCCAGGACCCAATCAATAGGCAACATTCTCTCCAGCTCGACAGTCAATACCCAACACTTAAGGTGTCGGAGGAAACTAAGGAACGCCAATAATTGTTATTAATGCACTGGTTATCCCCAAGCATGCCTTTTAAGGGTAATTCCAGCACAACTGACAGTCCCGTAACTCAGCCCACGTGTGTGTCTACAGGAAGGTGGAGAAACATGCAAACGGTTGCAGTGATCTCACACAGAACACAAAAGCACACTTCATGTTGGGTGTAGCGTGAAACAAAGAACATGGTCATTTTACTGCTGTAAATAGTATGCCTAGAGAGGCAGATCCAGATGGCAGGGCATAAACCGCAATTGTTCCAGAGCTCGCATGGTAACCGAGAACCTTACTTTACTTCATCTGAAACACCGGGAGAAGCTGGAGGTGTACGAGGCCATGTGGGGTCACAAGTGAGGCTTACAGCCAACGAGAGAAGGTTGTCTCCTCCAGCTGGCGGAATATTGAGGCACCAGGTTGGGTTTGGAGCCACCTTGGTATCTCGATCATTGTCTAGTTCGAGAACTGAGGGTCAAATCAAAAACTTGAACCTAATTTGGAGAAAAGATGCCCAGCTGCCAAAGTTCAGTAAACTGCGGTTTTTGGGAACATAGCTGAGAGGGTCGAGAAGGGGAGAGGGGGCTACATCTGTGACATCATCTCTAGACTGAGCGAAAAAACCAGGAGCAGATTCTCAACATCAGCATGTAAAGAGCAGCACATAGTAAAGCAGTGGCATTTTTTCCCCTTCCCTCAAAAAAGTAAATATGAAATACGGCAAAGACGGTCCTTTGGGGGAAAACATTAGTATTCTGTGCATGAAACCCTTCAATCCCCACCAAAAAAATATTTGGAATGCCTCTTATAACTCATGTCATTTCTTCGCTTGCCCAGGTTTATAGCACATGATTTGTTTATGTATAAGAAATTACTTGCAAGCATATCAGTCAATTTGAAATTTCTGAGGACCAGAGAAACCATCCATTCAATTTCAATAGCCGCTCGTCCTGAGCAGGGTGGCGGTGAGCTGGAGCCTATCCTGGCAGCACTGGGCACAAGGTGGGGGGAGGGGGTACACCCTGGACAGGATGCCAGTCCATCACAGGGTAGCCACACACACATTATGGGCAATCTAACAGCACCAGTCCACCTGAACTGCATGTCTTTGGATTGTGACAGAACAACCAGAGGAAATCCATGCCAATGCCACATGAACTCTGTGGGGACTGAACCCACATCCTCACAACAAAATCATTGATAATCGCTATTACATCCCGTATATTTATTTTAGCCAGTGAGTTAGTATATAAACTTTCTACTAATTGCAGATGATAAATAAATTCTGATGTGAGCGAAGTTGGGCTGGGAAGACTCTACGTTTTAGGGACAATTATGCGGGCTGTGGCGCATCACTGTGGAACACTGCCATTGAAGGCAGTTCATTTGCTCTTTATATACAGCTTCAGTACAGAGAGCAGAGTTGGTCACTCCTGTCAAAATGCAGGATGGTACATCTGTCCTCGGCAGCCCTTCCTGGTGCTGAAAAGCTGAAGCAGGAGCGAGACGTGCGACTGAACGGTCCGGAACATTATTTTCTGAATGCAGCCACACAAAGACCCCACAGCAGGGTTTTGGGAGGGGAGGAACTCAAGTTTCCAGAGGCCCTGCTGAGTCTCTAATGCAGCCCTGGACGTAATTGGGTCCCAGGGGCCTGTTCATTATAGGCGAGTGTGGCAACAAAATGCGGCAGGGGAAAGAAAGGACGTCTTGCCCTGTGCCTTTATCCGAGAGTGATTACTAGATTGCAGTTAATTAAAAGAGTGGTTGATTCCACTGTTTACCTCATCAATCTCACTTGTGCTCTTATTACGTCGAAAGAGACAATGTGCCCATCTGCTGCAGCCCAGAGATGTGTAGAGCCAGAGGGGGGCGCCGTGTTTCTGGGAACCTCACCACAGTCCACCAGTGTAACAGGAGCGCTCAGTGCTGCCCCGTGATTTAGGATCCTGGCAGAGGTCCCTCACCGTCCCGCCACTCTTTAAACATGGGACACTGAGGGGTCGCGGATGATAGTGGGGCAAACTGCAGATCTAAGAGTGCCGAGGCGTGGAGCTGAGGCTCATTGATACAGGAGGAAAGGCCACATTTGTAGGTACCACTTGGAAAAATTAAGAGCACATGAATGAAAATGTAAGTAATTTAGTCTACATGAGAATACACTGAGCACCCTGTGTGAATTTACACACAACACACGAACCGTAAGGTATATCCATGTTCGGCTCAAAACAAGACATCAAGAGCAGGCATTCGGGAGAATGTGTGGGCACTGGCAGGGAGTGCGTGTCCCAGTGTGTGCGCGTGCGCTGTCAGGGGAGCCCAGCCTCTCTTACCACACGTCCCATTTCCGAAGTGAACCGCAATTAAACGTCCCTTCCAGAGATGGCCATTTCACAACCTGCTGGCTGCTGCGCACGAAACCAGAGTGGCCTGGAAATCAATGAAACGGGGTGTCCTGGGAGCCCTGTCGGTACCGGTGCCAAAGCCGCCAAAAACACACAAGGCACGGTGCAACTGGCAACAGGGAATAAAAACGCTGGGAAGAGAGTAAAGGACATTGTTTTGTTTGGCCAAGGAGGGTCATCCATCATAATTATAATTGAAAAGTGTCACCTCACCTTTCTGCCTGATCAGCGTCTGATTAAATATTCGCTGGCTGTGGCGGGTAATTGAATTGTGTGAGCGGAGCCCCGGGGCTGCTGGGAAAAGGGAATTAATTAGGTACAGGTCTGTCCTTCCACCAGCGCCACTAATGAGCGAGTCCCACACTGCACTTGCTTATTTATTCAAACGAGGACGGCTGCATTCTGCTGTACTGTTGCCATTAGTAAAGTTAAGTCTGTGAAACGCTGATCGGCTGCCGGGTTTATGCAATTAAACGCGTGCGCATCAGGAAAGCCGTTTTCCTCTTGGGGACCTGAAGGGGGAGGAACGGTCGCGGATGAGCCAAGCAGTGCAGAAACTCCCTCCCTCAGGATGGGGGACAGAGTTGCCTCTGGGCGCCGTGGACACGGCAGGGACAGTGGACCAACATGGCTGTGCAGCACCAACGATGGCAACCAAAACACTTCTTCATTCTTAGCTGATGGCTAAAAAGGGTGCAGAAAACCAGACGAGAGGCATTCGGAAGCACGTTTCACATTTACTGAACAGCACTGCTGATGACAAAATAAAACTGTCTCCACGGTGGGGTATAGGGCACCGCACGCTGAGGGGGATCGCATACAACAGACTGATGATGAACAGCAAATATGCAGGTCCAGAAGAATTTCTATTTCTCTCTTTCTTTCACACACACACGCTACAATTTGATAATAGTGAGCACTGACTGTCCAACTGTACATCACAATAAAACATACAAAGCATTATTCTACTTAATATATAAATCTTTGGTGGGGTACTAGTGTGCCCCAACCACCATCTCACCTTGAACAAGGTCATGAAGTAAGAGACCAGTACAGCCCATGCAGAGACCTCACACTATGGTTCTTCCTTCAATCTCACATCAGTGAAACACTTGGTCAACAAAGAACTTACTGGTCCAGACAAAGGGAGAAATTAAAATAAAATGAAATAAAATAAAATAAAAAAAAAAAAAAAAAAAAAAAAAAAAAAAAAAAAAAAAAAAAGGAGCTTTCTCCCAGTTTGGTGCTGCTATCACTCTTGGACCACAGCTGGTTAAACAGACTTGGAGGTACCTGAGTGAAAGATATTTAAAATATATGAGCCCAGATATTGAAAATGCAGAAAATGTAAATCTTATTATTAACAAATGCTAAAGCTCAGCACCAAAGCTCAGATATTAACTGGCAGTATGGAAGGGAGATGGCAGGAGGAGAGGACAATGGCTCTGCAGACAGTCCTGCAGGAAGAAGCTGTAAGGAGGGGGAAAATCAAAACCACTGGGATGTAAAAATGGTAGGAAAGCGCCTTTCGTGTCAATGACTTGGTAAAACAAGGACATTTTTAATGACGAAGGATGTAAAACATTAAATCGTGACTTTAAAAACAAAACAATTATATTCTCCCTTTGACTGTTTCATACCAAAGCAGGATGTGTTCATTTAGCTGGAGGAGCAGATGCTGCCCCCTTATGCCTTATACATGTGCGCCCTCTGCTGGCTTATCCTGTGAACTGCAGCTCACAGACACAGATGACAAATTAAAATGTGATTGTTCCTCTCAATACCCCCCCAGGAGGGGAAAAGGGAGACGTCCAGGGTTGCTACGACTACACTCCAGCCAACGGAAGCCTGCGGAACTCAAAGGCCAAATCGAGCTGGGGTGTGTTTCGGCGTCATTGGGGTCTCCTCCTTTCTGCCTGGGGTGCAGATTTTTATGGACCTGTCAGGGTGACACAAAGGGCACGTGAATCAGAAAGCTGCAGCTCTGCGTGTGTGTGTGTATACAAACAACAGTGGCTGGCAGCCTTGTCACATTAGTCTGGCTGTGACAGTGTTTGGATGAACACAGAACACTGAGTGCAGGGAGAAAGTGAAAAGTAAAATTCAAACTGTGTCTAAGTTAAAGCAGCACAGAACCAGACAGACACTTCCCATGATGCTCTGAAATGCAGAGCACTACCTTCAACAGGGCTTCTGGGCACCTCTGGAAGGTTTCTGTCTCTGAATTCTTTGCTTTTTAGCACTCTAGAGCATCGTGGGCCCACCTGGAGGAGCTCAGCAGAGAGCTTCGCCAGTCCGTTGCCATCAAAAAGAGATGGTACGAAGCCGGCACCAACATCAAGCCTCGTCCAGTCTCGCCTCCTAACCCGACTCCCATTATTCACAGGATTTTTACAAGTGCTCCAGCCCCGCCCTCCCCACTATCCCTGCAAAATTTCAGTGGGAGCCCAAATAATGACGGCAGCCTGAGCCCTGAATGTGAACCAGACAGCTGAAAATTGCAGTGTGTCCAGGGCAGAGACCCGCGTCCTTGGAGCAGGAGGTGTGTTTGCTGGGGGTGCCCTGAACACTGCAGTGCCGCAGCGCGAAGATGGGTGTGATGTGGAGGGAGAGTGCTCTTATAATTACTACATTTCAGAAGTCCTCAAAATCAGACTCTAATCTCCAGTTTTATTGCGATTATTGTACAGACGACAAGTGCAGAAACATCAAGCCAAAGGTGCTGGTGTGCAGATAAATGAACTGATTAATCAATAATGAAAATATTTTTTAAAGAACCCCTCTACCTCTTTGGGAGGCTGCTGACGTGTGCTGAATTAATTTTTCATCTTAATCTGAAAATTAATACACGCTTTTTTCTGCAGAGGCACAATTTAAATTGCTACAGTAATAGGGGTCGCCTGGGGGTCAATATCATTTCTTTTTCTCTCTGCTGGTGAGTAGAAAGGTGAGAAAAGCTCATCTAATATGTCTTCATCCAGGGGGATGAGAAGCAGAGGGAGAGAGGGGAACAGAGGCAGACTATAGGACAGAGAGAGTGAAAACAGACAGTGGAGCTGCAGGAAGAAGAGAATACCACGGTAAGCAAAGGAGGGGTCAGGAGACAGAAATCCTGCACAGCAGCAGGAAGCAAAGCCACAGTCACACACACAGACAGATCTGTGCTATTCACCAGCAGCCTGCTCCACAACCCCTTCTGCAGTAAATCTCTTAATGAGCAAAAACGGGTTACAGTTACATTTATTCATTTGGCTGACGCTTTTCTCCAAAGCGACTTACAATGTTAAGGTTACAATTATTTACCCATTTATATAGCTGGGTAATTTTACTGGAGCAATTCAGGGTAAGTACTTTGCTCAAGGGTACTACAGCCAGAGGCGAGGTTCGAACCTGCGACCTTTGGGTCCAAAGGCAGTCGCTCTAACCACTACGCTACCAGCTGTCCAACAAGCCACTGGTTAAGTCACTGGTTAAACCGGTCAAGTCGCAAAGAGGTAGAGGGGTTATTTAAAAAATATTTTCATTATTGATTAATCAGCTTATTTATCTGCGCACCAGCACCTTTGGCTTGATGTTTCTGCACTCGTCTGACGGAAGAGACCGCAGACAGGAGTCAGCAGTGCGCTGAGCTGGTAGCACCTGCCGCACCGACGAGTAAACGGCACTTTGAACAGAAAAGTTAGGATTTATGACCATGAAGCCATGAGGAGAAACCATCTGAGCCTGAGTGAAGGTGCAGCGTTTCAGCTCCAGACGTGGCGAGTGAGCAGACAGCCCTACAGCTCACACGGTTTGGCGTCTTCTCTAATTGTGTTGCTTTTGAAACTTCTCTCCACTCTGACACATGCATGTCGGTACTCAGCAGTTAAAATTCAGAGCCTTGTTTAAAGCTACAACGGCAGGATCCCTGGGGAGACTGGAACTAACAACCTTCAGCTGAAGTCCATGTGTTCGACCAGGATAATAACTTCCGACACTGTTGAAGAGCACATACCTCCCGTTCATGTACACAATATAAACACTAAAATTAAAGCTCTTGTAGGTGAGCAGAGGGGGATATGACACCAGTATATTTAAATCTAAACCCACAGGCAAGGCATGGTGTGGGCAGGGCCTGTGTGAGAAGAGGGGGCAGCAGGGACATACCTGGCACTTCCCATATTGCTCTTCCTCTCTTGCTCCTCCCTGCGGGCCCTCAGCTGCTGCTCCGCCAACGACATCTCCTCCTCCATGATGGAGATCTCCTCCCTGGCACGGCGGCGGTTCTCCTGCAGAGCAGCAGCCAATGGCAAATGGTAAGAGAAACGAGCAAGAGGCCGCGCAGCCCGCACGTCGCACGCTGTCCGACAGGGATTAGCCGCAACACCACAATTAGCCAAGTAAGACTCTGTTCTGACTCACTTCCTGTTTTCTAATACAAGCAGTCATTTTCCAGCCTAATGGGTTTCTTTAGCGAAAAATATTTGTTTGAGGGCTCCGGCCGTGCTTATCGCTCGGCATGCCGACGAAGCATGAGGAATCTCAATGAGAGAGTGGGAGAGAGAGAGAGGGAGGGAGGGAGAGAGATGGAAGGACGGGTGGTATGTGTTTGTGTTGGTGTTGCGGGGGCATTGGTGCTCTCACCTGTCTAGACTTCCCGGCGTGTTTGATGCTGTAGAACATGGGACCCAGTTCGGCCAGCCACTCCCCTTCCACAGCCGTCACACACTGCATGTACTCCTGTAACACATTGTCAGGATTCACGTGTGTGCGCTCATTCTCACACTGGAGCCAAGCACTCAGACACATGAAACCATGTACTAGAACATCAAACCACATACTCAAACTAAGCACAGGGCTAAGGGGGCTCATACCTTGGTGGTCATGACCAGCTCGTGGTATATGATGTAATCTGGCGTGTAGCCCATGCCGAAGAGGGAGCTAGTTGGGTGCAAGTGGCAGGGCATCCCCGTTCGCACGTTCACGTACTCCCCGATGCCCTGGTGGCAGACACACAAGGAGTACAGGAGGAGGAGCGGTAAGGATGTGTTGTACTGTACTGGATCATACCGTATAGCATTACACTGCACCGGTGTGTGTGAAAGCAGTGTGTACCTTGAGCTTGGCAGCCTGGTGGAAGTAGGCGGCACAGATGCACTTCCTGATAACATCCCATTCAGAACCACACGAGACAAGATTGAGCCTCTGCTGGACCATGATGTCTTTGAGCTGAGCCCGAACTTCCCGCACCTATAACACACACACACACACGCTCAATGGAACGATTGTTGCAGATGCATTTGAGCTCAACAGACTTGTACACCTTGCACAGACTACAGATACTAAGGATAATGCATGTTCCCATAATTCTGCTGCCCCGAGAATAACAACCAGCAAACCAGGAACACAGTGACCGCCATGCAGCATGGCATGCTGGGGGAGCACACCTTGCGCATCGCCTTGGTGTGAATGAAGTGCTCGTTGCACCAGATGCTCGAGTAGTTGTTGTTCTTCCACTGCAGGTAGACGTTGAGGTATGTCAGGTGGTCACTCTCTGGAACAGCAAACTTCTCCCTCACCTGGTCGCTCTCCTCCTCGCGGCCCTGTCGGACAGCACAGAGACCCATTAAATCATTTCTCAACACCTTTACCTCCTGTGGGAGCCTCCTTCTTGTACTGTACCAGTTAACAGTAAGTACCTCCCTCAAGACTACTATGGCAGGAATGTAAATGGTGCAAATAGAGACAAGTGAATGGACAAGTGCGAGCTTGCCACGGCTTTCCGGTGGAATATTCCCATTGTTTTGTGCTAAGAAAAACCTCATAACCTTAGACTGTCCTTGGAATTATGGACACGGACAGACACACAAACACGGTACCTTGGGTCTGTAGAAGATGGCGGGAACTGAGAGCATGGAGACAATGATGAGGATGTCAGAACTGCAGCCCATATCGCAGGATACAATGAGCATCTTGGACAGTGCTGGGTCCAGGGGGAATTCTACCATGAGGCGTCCAGTGGGGGTGAGCGCTCCTGAGAGCGGCAGGAGTGGAAAACACACAGCCCATTACACACACTGAAGTGCCAACTTTGGTAAAGAAGTCCTAAGGAGGACAGCTATTATACCAATGCTGATAAGTCTCCTGGGAGAACAGCATCAGCTAAACAAAGAATTATAACAAAAAGGTAGAGCATTTCAGATTGACCTCACCACAGACTGTCCATTTGACATTAAAATCTTTAAACTAAATCACTCAGGACAGTCATATCAGTGCCTGTGAACTACACACTGCTGGGCGCCAGCACACTGGAACAGACCCACATTCCAAGTGCCCTCAAATGGAGCAAATGTACTGGCTATCTGCTCTGCAGAAGCATTACGATTCGTATCAATCTGCAGGGAGAAACGATTTGGCAGGAAGAAAGGAAACCAAGATGGGAAACAGCAGGAACTGTTCTCAGACACACACAAAAGTTTAGTACCAGGAAAGAGAGACTGAAAACCTCCCAGTTCTTCTGCATCGGTTCCCAGAGATGTAGGACACCTGCGTGTTATTTTGTTTTCACTCTCATCTGTCCAGCTTGTCTCCCATAAATGCCACCCAAGTAGACTCACACTTTTCACAGGTATTGAATGTCAAGTAAACAGACACTGAAGGAATGTGGCACAGATCAGACAACTCCTGCTCAAACCCACACTGCTGTGCAGAAAGCAGGGGGATGCAAGGGGAAAGACTGCACTGATTTACGGCAGGGGTACGCTCACCGGTGTTGTCCAGCGCTCCCAGGATCCACAGCTGGTACATGGAGTTGAGCATGTTGTCCTCAGGGGGCGGATCCATGAAGTGGAAGAGCAGGAGGTCCTGTACGCCCAGGGACTTGAGCAGCAGCACCACGTTGGCTAGGTTGGTACGCTGGATCTCGGGGATGGTGGTGGTCAGCATCTCATTCTTAAAGGCACTCTGGGTGTACAGCCTGCAGTGGGGCAACGGGCATCGGTGGGGGGTTAGGGAGAGAGTTGATCAACGCTCATCCTGACAAACACTAAGCTGAGGAGCATCAAATCCAACAGAGGAACTCACAAAGAGACTATTGCGGCATAATGGACACAAACCTGCTCTTAAAACTAATTAAAGTCTCTCACACAAAGTCCTGGAAGTGTAACAAGATTAGCATGATTAAATGGCCTCTATTCCATGTTCCCCATCGCAGGCGACGAGGATAGAGAGAGGAAAATCCCCAGAATGTGGACATATTCTTGTTGCCATCCACTCCTAAACCCATTTCCTCCCCTTAACCGCTGTGATGAAAAGCCCTTGGCGCTGTTCTACAGAGATAGGTCTGAGGCAGGAAAGGGATTTCAGGAGCCATTCAAGTGGCAGAATAATCCTCCCAAAGCGTCCATCCGACTGTGTGTATAGGCACCAGAAGGGGGGTGGGGCCTGCTGAGGCCCTATGGGATGCCGGTGTCTACAGGCTCAGCTGCCACAATGAGACCGGGATCTGAAGGTCCATCCCTGCCTCAGTTTATCCGGTGAAACCACAAAGCGGTCCTTTGCATGTCCAATCCGGCGATGGACGTGCCCTTTCCAGTGCAGCGGGATGCGTTTATTTGCCGGCACAAGACAGTGCAAGAGCCGACAGTGGAAAGAAAGTTTAAGGGCCCTTTGTGTCCTGATGTCCCCCCGCTGTAAACAGAGGAGGACTTTACGAAAATCCTCCCATAGCTGCAATTACAGTCGCAAACACTTCCACACCCAGCAATCAGAGGACACATGTCAGCAGCTGGCTGAAGGAGCCTTGTGGTGAGCTTTAAACGAAGAAGCTCACACAGCCACACCACATTGCAGGAAAGGGCTTTGTGAAACATACAATGTAAAAAATATTGTACAAATAGAATAGGATGACACAAAACACTGTACAGAAGTGGACAAATGATTCATTCATTCATTCATTTAATACTCTCTCACAGCAGGAGGCTCGTAATATAGACACCTGGTCAGCTAATTGGTAAGGAAAACAGGAGCTTCATGAAAAGACGATAATGGCTGTGGGAAATGATCTGGATGGCTGAGGCAGGTCAGCCGATGCTGTGGTGGACATGGAAATTACTTTAGCGCTCCAGTGGGAGGTGCAGATGACTGTGGAAGTCTGGTTACAAATATTTCACGAGAAGGTTCTGGAAGCACCAGTTGTAAATGTTGTGCATTAAGAGCAGCGGTGAAGAAGGAAAGGCCCACCAATGGTGGATCTCGGCAAGGGGCCCACCTGTAGCACTGGCCTGGTCCCGTCCTCCCGGCTCTGCCTGCGCGCTGGTTAGCGTTGGCCTGGCTGATGGGATATACCTGCAGGGCATCCATACCAATGCGTGGGTTGAACACCTGCAGGCAGAAATGACAAGACATATTTCCAGTGACAGTTCTTAGACCAGCAGAAAAACCTGTGACGCAGAAATCAGATTGTCACAGGTTCAGAGCTACTACAGGTATTCATGACTAGTCACCACAGTAAGTGGATTTACACACAGAGTAGATCAAGTCTGGCCAAAAGTCAAGAGCCCCACGATTTTTGTTACCTTGAGCTTGCAATAACCAGAGTCAATGACAAACATGATGCCGTCGACAGTGAGGGATGTTTCTGCAATGTTTGTGGCCACAATGCACTTCCGCACGCCATCGGGCGCCTGGGACAGAGTGGAGAACACACTGACTAAAGTCACGTCATTGTAATACAGCGCTCTAATTACCTCTATGTTCTGTCTTAATATATTGATATGTACTGCATGACAAGAGCGCACTATAAAAATATATTGAATTAATATATTTAAGTTTCACTCAGTCTTGTGAAACAGCTTCTTCTCATCACTATGGTTACTTCTGGAGCAGTTTCCTAAAGGATACCGCAATCAAATAGTTATTGCATATTTTTGCTTTCCTTCTCTCATAGGACCGCAAGCCTGTTATGCAGAGGTGAAGGGCTGGAGCGTCTACCTTCTGGAAGATCTTGGCCTGCAAGTCTGAAGGCAGCTGGGAGTAGATTGGGAGCACAGCCAGTGGTGGAGCACTTTCCAAGTCCTCCAGGCGCTCCACTATCTGGTCAGAGGTCACCTTCACATGGAGAGGTTGGAGAAGAAATGAGTAATACGGAAAAACAAAACAGAGCCTAAAGCTTTGCCAAAAATTCCAAACTGACAACAGACTTACGACAGGGTTCTGTTCCGCTGACCCCACTGTAAGCTGACATTGTCGCAAGTCAAAAATCCTCTTACAGTATATGAACAATAAGGCTATATGAGCAATTAGATTTTCCAATTTCACACATTATTTGTTACAAAATACTAATATAGTATGAAGTTATATTATAAGAATATTATAATTCTATTTGCATGCTGCACTGTTTTTTCCACTTTCATTTCTAAATGTCTTGTTTTTTGCTTTTTCTTTTCCGTTTCATTGGAACAAATTTTTTCACTTGCTAACCATTATAAATAAGAAGTAGCTGGAAGGGGATCACAAACAAAGTTTAGTAAATAAAAATTGCTGCTGGACACTCAAACAATAAGAGATATTGGTGCCTTGTAGCAGCGCAGCCTGCCGATGGAACGGTCGTCGTTACGCGTCATAAATTTGGGTCTCAAAAATAACATAAGGTTTTTGGGACACCTGTCATAAGTCGTGTAGGTCACATCTCACGTACTACTTCTACTTAAAGTCTAACTATCAAACCAGAAAAATCCGAAAATCAGATGTTCTGAACTATGATGTTCATGACTATGCCCCGTTCCCTCAAGATGCCATCATAAATCGTACCTCGATGTCCTCCTGGCCAGGCATGAAGATGAGGATATCACCATGCATCCCACTAAGGTGGATCTGCAGGGCCTGTTTCACAGCTGCCTCCACGTAGTCCTCCTGAGGAGTCTGAACACAGAAAAGACAGTGTGAACCTGGCAGACTCCAAAGCTCATCATATAATGTACAATAAACAACGGCAAAAAGGTGAAAAATAGCTGAAGTGCAAAGATAAGAAACCTTGCTGAACAAGATGTCCACTGGGAATGTTCTTCCAGGAATGTGGAATATAGGAACATTGCCGAAGAACGCTGCAAACTTGTCTGAGTCCATCGTGGCGGAAGTGACAATGAGCTTCAGGTCGGAGCGCCGGGAAACGACCTCGAGACAGGAGAGTGATACAGTGAAACACAGTAAGGTGCCTCTGCTGCACATGCAAACTGGATAAGGGAGAAAAGCATTTGTGTCCAGATGCTAGAGACCAGACTAATCATCACAAATAACACAAAAAAAAACAGGCTGAAAAAGAAAGAGAGAGAGATCAATAAACTAAGAAGGCTAAAAAAAGAGAAAAAACACCTGATATATTAAAATTATTAAATCATTAAATTCCACTAGCAGCCAGTTGCTGATAGTCACCACAGCACTAGACATGAGCCCTGTCCCCAGGGTGGCACTCACCTCCCGAAGTAGGCCAAAGAGCACGTCTGTGTTGAGCGAGCGCTCGTGTGCCTCGTCCATAATTACGGCACTATAGTGGTCCAGGTCCGACTCGCGCAGAGACTCCCTGAGCAGAATGCCGTCCGTCATGTATTTGATCATAGTTTTCTCCGAGGTGCAGTCCTCGAAGCGGATCGCGTAACCCACCTCAACAGTAACACATCACCTCCCGTTAATCACAAGCAAGCACATACCAGGACATGACACCAAACACCGCAAAAATGACTCTCCACGCCACCAACCAACCCCAGCTGCTTCCCCCACGTTTCCCGCCTGAACCAAGCCCTGCTTACCTCCTCCCCCAGGTTGCTGCCAATCTCCTCGCTGACTCGCTTGGCTACACTCATGGCGGCCACCCTGCGGGGCTGCGTGCAGCCCACCATCCCATAGCTCGTGTAGCCATCCTCATGGAGATACTGGGTCAGCTGTGTGGTCTTCCCACTGCCCGTCTCTCCCACCACAATCACAATGCTGTTGTCCCTGCAGAGCAGAATAATAACCCCCATCTCAGCTCAGTGCAGGTTCCACAGCAGCATTCAGGAGCAGTAAACTCATTCCATAGGCTTCTGATGACCCATCCTGTACACCCCAGGCTGCAGGACACAATCCTCAAAATGCCAAATTCAGCCCATTAACCCTGAGAGCTTCTTCATGCCAGCACCTCAAACATCATGTCTGAGTGGACATTGTTAAGGGGTTAACAACATAAACACAGTATTTTCTATTCCTGCGGAGCTCTTAAGTTTTATGGTTGGGGCACCTGATGATGTTGAGCAGCTGTTGTCTGACAGCGAAGATGGGAAGATACTGTCTCTGTTCCAGCAATGTCTTCTTCTTGGCAAACTCACTGCTGGCCTCACTCTTTTCCTTCATGTGGTCGGCAAACTTCTGCTCTGCTCTGAAAGGCGTAACACGGAGAAAGAGGGTGGTTTAGTAATGTTAATAGAAAGAGTGTTTACTGGTCTGTTGCCATGGTACACAGAGGAACCCCACATTAAACAAGAAGGAACAAAAGGACCGGGTTTGAAAAGGAAACAGAACATACCTGTAGTCCACAGTGCCATCCTCACCAACAGGTCTGCCTGCAGTGCCGTCATCCTCCTCTGTCTTTTTGATGCCCATAATGTCACCCAGCTTGGTCCCTGCTAGCTCCCAGTGTTTGTGCTGAGCCTATAGGTGGAGTGAAAGATTGGACCGGGATGTGAGCCAACAGTCTGACCAGGCTGCTCAGAAAATTCAGAGAAAAAAAGCTCAGGGGGCTTCAGTGGATGTTCACTGCAGGCGTTTTATAAAAAGAAGGTGGGTGCCCTTGGGGTGAGGGCATGTTGGGAAGGTGTACCTTCTTCCGCTCCTTCTGCTCACGGTGCTTACGGACCAGCTGGCTGCCCTTGCGGGAGATGATGGCCATGTCAGATGTGGCGTCTTTCACTGGTATGACCGGTTCAGGCTGGAGACAAATACAGGGCAGACCATAAAACACAGAACACACACCACGTAAGAGTATTAGGTACAAAGCCAAGGTAACGTCCTGGCTCTCTGAGACCCTCAACTGTTCCTACCTGCTTGGTGAAGACAATTCTGCCATCCAGGAAAGGAGGCACCAGATTGTGGACCAGAAGGTGGACTTTGGCAGCATTGTCCTCCTCAAAGTCCTCATCCACCTCCAGCCTCTGCACCACACCGCTAGTCAACATGCGGTTTGTTTCCCAGCGTTCATTGTCCTGCATGAAGAACACACACAATTACAATCACGATTACAAAAGGGCAGCACTTCTCTGTCACACACAGTGTCACCTTTCCTCTCCCACAACAGGGCCTAAAACAAATACATGTGTTAAAGGACTAATTAAAATCAAAATCCCAGAGTACTTATGAAAAAACCAGACACTACCAGTGCCAAGCTTCACCATTCTATAATCAATCTTTTACCTATTTAACCTTAAACTAGGATCTGAAACTGTGCGATGAAAGTTTTTATTTACCGCACCAATGCAGGAGGGAGCAGTGAATTTGACAGAGGCTAGTGCACACAGATGTACCTCGTTGATCTGCCTCTTCTGGGCCGAGATGCGCTTCTGGGTCTGCTTCTGCAGCATCTGCTCTCTCTTCTTCACGTACTCCTCTGAACTGGAGGTCAGTGGGTTGTGGAATTCGTCGTAGCCCTCGTCCATCATGTACCAGTCCCGGTCGGCTTGCTGCAAAGTCACATTAGGTTTCCAGAGTGAAACTGCTGAACTGTCAGACCTAAATTAAACGTTATGATACTCACTGCCATCAACCCTCAAACACTGGACCACACCAAGAATCACAGCAAAGCACACCTACCCGCTGGTCCTCCTCCCACTGCTGCCTCTCTTCCTCATTGTCAAAAGTGATTCCGTCTTCTTCCCCATCCCTCTTGCTCCCTAAAAGAGGGATCAGCACAGCCTGTTCTCAACAAGAGACCCTCCGCACCGAGAACAAAACCCCCTACTGACCCTTTCACAGGAAGGCAAAGACATGGAATGACACCGTGCAGCTTATATGTGCAGAGTTTACCTTCCTGTGTACTTACTAAAGGCATGCCGTTCCAGGATGTCTGCCTTTGAACACTTCTCATTGAGTATTTCGCCATCAGTGATTATTGCACTTGCAACCATAATGGCACATACTATTAAATGTTACCTGGTAATTGATTTCAAAGATTAACATTTTCAACTTCTGTCATGATCTCCCCAGGGGACTGCGAAATTCTATAGCTGTGGAGCCACTCCTGTTGCTCCATGAACAAGATATTCTACCTTTTCCACGGGACAGACGGGGGGTGGAGCCCAAATGCTTCCTGTCATTGGCCCACTCGTTGTACTTGTAGGAGGGAGTTGGCAGAGGGGTGTCTTCAGGGTACCGGTTCCTAACAGACCTGGGAAGGGCAGAGGAAGTTCTTTTCATGTAAATGCAAAAGAGCTGTCAGTGTGATCGAGTGTGTATCTGTGTGTGTGGGTCAATTTTGTAACTTTTATTCTATAAAAGCCAAAAGTTGTACATTTAAATACTCTGTGACTAGTAGGCATACTTATAGCTTTAATAACTACATGGATAAGGTATTACTCTAGTATCAACCGTCTTATTTGTTTGTCTTATACCCTTGTTCAGCGCTCTGTGTCACTGTGTGAGAACAGTGCTCTATAAAAATTAATTGAATTTAATTGAATTTTAAACTCGATGAGAAAGAAAAGCATTCAACCTTGGTTTATGCTCCGCTTAGTCTGAGTAGCTTAGTTTAAAAGATGCCCAGTTTGATAAACAGGAACTAATGGAATGTATGGAATTGCTGACCCTGTCAAAAAAGTCACAATGCTGAAAACATTCTCCATATGGGGTGTTTATGACTAAGTATATGAGTATGAAAAAAACTGCCATATGGTGGATCTCTCAGTAGCCCCCTGTAAGTGTGCAGACAGTCTCTGGAGTGGTGAAATAAAGCTTGCTGAGTGTTACACTCTCCCTCTGCCATGATTCTTTGATTTAGCAGCTACCACGGAGACTACGCTAAGGCAGTGCGAGAATGTGCCATCATTAGCATATCAACCCACCTATCTCGGTCCCTCCTTTCACTGTCCCGACCTGAGCGATGGCTGCGCTCAGACCTGTCGGACTCCCGGTATGAGGGAGCTGGGGAGGGGGACTCCCAGTGGGAGCGTCGAGAGCTGGCGTAGCCACTATCATCCTCATCCCAGCTGGATCGGGAGGGAGTCGGAGCATCTGAAACCCGGAAGGGGGGAAGGAGGCTTTTCAGAGAGGCTGAGACAGGGTAAGATGCCTGGCATCATCAAGGATTCATCAATGAAGTAAACTGACCTCTGGGCCGGTGTCTGGGTGTCTCAGGCTCCTCTCTCCTGCTGCCCCGGCTGAGGCGTTCAGACCAACCCTCCCTCTGTGAACGTTCCCCCCGCTCACTGCGCTCACCCCTCTCGGAGCCAGCCCTGCTACTTTGCTGGCTGCGATCCCGCTCGTCTGGGGGAAATGAACCACAAGACTCTCAGCTCATACAAGATCCTCAGTTGTATGAGAACCACAAGGTTTTTCAGGCACACGAAAATCAGCAATGTAAGAATCACATCACGCTGGAACACAAACACCAAGATGGGAACAACAAGGTCCTTCAGTGATATGACAATCAACAGAAACACTGGTTACTACGCTGAAGATATTTTTTGGGGATGAAAGCACACAAAAATCTTGGCATGTTAAGACCTCCTGCAGGCTTGCCCTGAGCTCACCTCTTCGCTCCCTGTCGCGATCTCTCTCCTTATCCCGTTTCTTCTCCTCTTTTGAGGAGGCGTAAACTCCGTGTTCACGCCATTCTTTCTCCCGCTGCTGGTGTTTCTGCCGGAACTCTTCGCTAACCCCTCCAGGGTTTGACGGTGTTTCAGAGCCAGTCACACGATATTTCCTGAAACATGAAGAATTCAGAACCTGCACAAAACTACACTCAGTTAAAAATAACAAAAAAACCCCACCCTTCTGAAAACATGTTACAGATAATGCTAACGAGAAAGGCCAGATAGAGCAGATGCTTTTCTCCATGATAAAAGGTGCAGATGTGTTAAGTCACCTCTCCTTCCTGTCAGCCTTGCTTTCTTCTTTATTTTCTTCCTCATCAGATCCTGAGTCACCTCTACCATCCTCCCAGTCCTTATATGATGACACCTTAGACTTCTTTGTCTTCTTTTCATCATCATCATCATCATCATCATCATCAGCTTCATCCTTTCGGTTGTTCTCCTCACGCTGCTTGCGCTTCTGTGCTGCCAGGAGATCCAGACCCAGCAGGGACGTGCGAGGAGTGGGAGCCCGGAAGATGTGCTGCTCTGCTGCCGCGCTCTTCTTATTCACAATTAGCCCCCCGACCTGAGTACAGGGATTGCTGCCTTCCAGCCGGTGCAGTGAGGCTTCATCTTCCATCTCCTTAATGGGAGCAGACTGTGCACGTGCACACACACAGAAAAACACAGACACACCCATGATCAGCTATTATTTATATTTATTCAATGAGCTCATGCACTTCACCAAAGCGACTTAGGTAAATAATTGTAGGTACCTTAACATTCTATCTGTACAGCTGGGTAATTTTACTGGAACAACTTAGGGTAACTATCTTGCTCAAGGGAACTACCCCAGTAGGCAAGATTTGAACCTACAACCTTCAGAGTCAAAGGCGGGCAAACAAACTGGTCTTTGTGTTGTTTAAATTTTCTTTAAAAAAAATTTAAAAAGAGAGAAGAATATAACCTATTATTAAGAATATGCACGATAAGATGCTGGAGCCACATAACTGTTTTCTAAACTTTCATAACCAACTTCCATAACCACTGCTGCACCAGATGGAATGTAAAATATGAAGTACTAAGTTAAATATCATAAACTGACAGGCTGTGATGTATAAATTACAGTTTATAAAGTATGTGAGTGTGTGAGTATTGGGCTGGCAGCATTCATTTAGCCATTTATCTGACCCTTTTCTCCAAAGCGACTTACACTCTAAGGTACCGACAATTGTTTACCTATTTATGTAGCTGGGTATATTTACTGGAGCACTTAGGGTAAGTACCTGCTTGCTCAGGAGTACAGCTGGATGTGGGATCGATCGATTAGAACCTGCAACCTTAGCCTAGGCAGCAACTCTACTCTACCACATGCCTACATACTTTATAAACTGTAATATATACATCACAGCCTGTCAGTTATGATATTTTATTTAACTCATAATTTTACATTGAAGTTGGTTATGAAACACAGCCTGGTGTGGTGGTAATTAATTTCAATTCTTCCTTCATGTATTTAACGAGCTCAACTTACTAAGACACTTACTTAAACACAAAAACACCCAATTAAAGAAACTACTCACTATTATGAATAAAGTTTCACAATATACAACACAATCCACAAAACAAAGCTAAGCCAGACTACTTCGCACGACCGTCGTGCGACGACGTACGTAGCCTGACGTGTTCGGTTCAGTCGAGACAGATTCTTTCAGTCTTTCTAACTCATTTAACTACTACATTAAAAACAATATTTACCTCAGATCAGCGGTTCTTAATCCGGTGTCCTCCGCACAGTTCAGTTTATTTACGACACAAAATGTTAAGTATCCCTACAGGACAGACACTGACTGAGACAGAACGAAATGCGTGCCGCCATTACTCTCCCAGAATTCCACGGGCGAAAAACTTTATTGTCCAACCGGCACGGACACTGACATCACCAGGGAGTGTTTCCTTACAACAGTGTGATACTGGACTTATGTCTATAATCTTCGGTAAATATCATATTAACAAACAAAGACGGGCAAATGCTGAACCTAACATTACCCCACTGAAAACTGAATTGGAACATTTTAACATTTTACAACATAAGATAAAAAAGACGCACTCTTAGTTGAGTTTATTGTGATATGGTCGCAAACCCTACAAAAAAGAATGCATTAGTCTAATTGGACTAATTAGTCTAGTTGGATACATATTTTTTAATTTTGTCCCTTATTGTAATAATTCTGTGTGCTTGTTTGTTTTGGGTATTAAAAACTTATTTAGAGCTTTATTTGATACACATACACGCGACAGTGACAATGCTAGGGCTAATCATATATTTTAGGAAAACCATCAATATTTTACGGAAAGTCACATTGTTACTACATGGTATTTGGAAAATGATAATTATAAATGTTTCATCATAAATTCTGCACAACGTAGTAAAAGTTACCGTTAAATTTTTTTAAGCTTCTGAGTCACTGAATTAGTATTTAAATTAAGCATTTATTTTGTTTCACAGTACAACGTTAGTACAGCCTCCATTTACTTATTACTCGGCCCAACTTCACAAAAAATCGCCACAAAATTGTCATTAACGCAGTGAGACGCTAAGCTGTGACGCAAGCCACTACCATGCACTATGTGCGTCACAACACCGGAAGTAAGGAGTGTCTCCTCCCGCGATTCGTGATTGGTTGATAGTTGCGTGCGAAACTTGCAAACAGCCAATCAACAGACAGGTCCTTATGAAACTGAAATACTGTTTATACCCGTGGTTTAATTTAGTTTTCTTTCTAAGAACTCGTTTTCATTAATATACGTAATATAATTTTGTATCATATAAGCAACTTTCTTTGGGGCCCAGTTCAAAAGTACTGATCCCACCACTCGTCTGTGAGTCACACCCATCACAAAAGAGAGCAAAAAAATGTATACTGATATGCTGGATTTGATACTGTTACCCTCACTCTTCTCTTGTTTTCTGCAGGTCCTATCATTGCACCTGACCAAGCATTAATAGCCTGTAGACTTCACATATAATATGCAACAGCAGTATTAGGAAAGATTAGTTCACTGGTTTGTGTTTCATTAAAACTCATGTCTGTATTGAGTTAAATAGCATAATTGTTCCCCCACACAGTAGTTGTTAACTACTGAAGCATATGCCATTACACTGAAAGTGCACAATTAGTTTCTACTCCCTAATAACAGTAATTTAAGTTGGGACAGGTCCAGAATAATTGGCAGTTCCTACTAGAAACTGAATGGGCAACTACGCATTACTTCCCACTGAACCAGCACAACTGTAACCACCAGCAGTGAAGAAAACCCCCTCCTTTTATAAACATTGAAGTTATATGAGTTTTAGTGTGTCACCTGCGTGCAGTGATGCCCCCACGCCAGCATAAATGCCCAAAGGGTCAGGGAAGCTCATGGTGACCGCTACTGTTTTCTGCCATCAATATGGGCTGTTGACACAAATACAGCCACTACCAGGCCATCATTGATTCACCCACAGCCAGACTGCCTAAATAAACAGGATATCCAAGAGCTTGTTTTCAAGTTGGAGGGGAAACAGAGGGTAGCAGAACTCCTTCCTGTGCAATGTACTCTCAGCTATTTTTTTTTTTTTTTTTTTTTTAAATAAAAAAAAAAAAAAAGTTTGGTAGAACATTTAACTAAACATTAATGGTTTGTTGCAGTTTTTAAAAACAATCATTACAGAGTCAACTCACTGCTCAACTGGTGCTTTGTCTTTTAATTGCAAAAGCAAGGGAATGTTTAATGAAATACATGTACTTTAAGCAAATCTTTTGCCACTTTTGAAACATTACATTTTTGTAATAATTTATGTCAAGGGGCATTTACAACAGGAGATATTCCAAAATATTTTTAAAAATGCATGTTACTGTGAGAAAGGAGTATGGTGAAATTCTGCATTAAAGAGTACACAATTCAATAAAAGAAAAAAAGAAAAAAAAAATCCATGACATAGAAGGCATTGAAAACCAAAAGGCTACTCCTCAGAAGAATCTTCACTTACAAGAAGTTAATGCAGACCACTTGCTGTGGAAAGTTATATTCCAAAGAAACTAATTTAGTGTGTCGGGGGGGTCTCACCGTGAAGCACCGAGCAGTGCAACTAGCACTTCTCCCATGTTGTTTTTGAGGCCATTAACTATAAAACATCCGGCAACAAATCATACTTTTTCCTTTATATTTATAATAAACTACAAAGTGCTAACTAACTTCACATGAGACTTTTCTTGCAAGGATGAATTAGCCCATACTTTTGATGTGTGCAGAAAAAAAAAAAAAATAAATAGAAGCAGGTTACCTAAAAATTCTCACCTTTTACATGTTTTGGACTACAAATATTTCTTGAATTCACAAACATTTGATTTTTGTATAAAAGACAAGCAAGGACACATTTTTCCTCTTGCGCCACTGTGACTTTGTCCAAATTGTCAATTACAACAAAATAACTTCAACATGTTAAGGGAACCAATGATAAAGAGAAATGACACTGTAAAAATGAGCTCTGACTTCCAGTGCATCTCACCCCACATCTCTGTAGTGGGCTTTGGAACAGGTTAGAGTGAGAGAAAGAAACCCAGATCAGCCTCCCCATCACTGCAGTTGGGAATGGAAGAGTATGGGAGCTCATGATGGGAGGGACATTCAGTCAGACCTTTCAAGACTTCCAGGGACAAAGAGAGATGGGCATGGGAACAGCTCTAGCTGCCAGGCCTCAGGAGGACTTCTGTTCCACTAGATAATAGCGATACATAAGGCCGATGGCTGCTACCGCCAGTGCAGGGATCAGCCAGGTGGTCCACGAGCTGCATACAGAGATTGGGATGGAAGAGTGATCATGTCACCTGATGAGCAGGAACCAAGAATCAATGACTGTTGCTGGCTGTCAGTCAACCTCAGCAATCAGGGGTTTCATAATGGCCATTACTTAGAAAATAAAATCTTATGTGCAAAGTGTACAGCTACTTGAAAGCAACAGCAGGCTTGAGGATACAAACAGCAACTCGATACAAATAACCAATTTCCTCTGTTTCCCTGTAATAAATTTCCTTTGAGCAGTTTTATTTCCTTACCTCGTGCTGGAAGATGTAGTAATGAACACATCCTGGAGGAAAAAATATGGACTTTTCAATTAACTGTAGGAGTCAGTGATTAGTTAAGACAGAAGTCTGATGAATGAAATTACATAAATGTGCAGCAAAAAAAAAGCACTTGAGACTTTCACTTGTCACAGAAAGTGAACAATTACAAAATTACAGGCACAAACAGTATTCACACTAATCTCAATCCCTTCATTGCCTGCAACATGTAAATCAGTAACCCACCTTGTTTTCCTTTCTCCGGTCATCCTGAAAGAACAAGAGTGGAATAATTCTAGATTTCTTTGGGATCAATAAAGAAAAGGGAACAATCCATCCTCTTAAGTGAAATGATTCTTCTATGAACCGCAGTGGGTAACTAGAGCCTAGATTAGCAATAAGGAAGACATTAACATGCACATTTAATACTCAATCCAAGGCACTGTAATTCACCTTGGACAAAGCCATTTCTTAAAAACAATTATATGTCAAAAGTGGTAGCCGATTTAGTTGCTGGGTGCAGTATCCAGTAAACAATGCATATATGAATGAATTAGAGTTATCAATATGCATGTAAATCAACACTGGAGTAAATTCTATGCATTTCTACTATCGTGTCCTCTGAACTATTAATCAGTACCGCTAAATGTTAGCGCACACGCAATCAGAATATGAAACTAGGTGTGTACCATGTGCAGCTCCCCAATCAAGTACTGCTGGAGCATTTCCCTGGCATCCAAGGAGTGTCCGACGTCCTCGAAGCTCTCGGTGGCATCTGCCCCAGCCTGCTCCAGCAGCACCTCCTCACCGCCTGGATGCTAACCAACCACCAGATCAATGTTACCCACAGGCACTTTATTTTCACGAGAACTCGAGGCCATTGCTACACTCAACGTGAGCCACTATACACCAGCTCCACAAAACATCCACTCATGTCATATTCCACACAGCAATCCAAAGGTAAATTACCATCAACCAGGAAGGTGGAAAAGTTCAGGTGTAAACTTTGTACTGCATTATCACTCTAGGGCGCTAACATTTCTCAGTATTAATCCTCTCTATAGTTCTTAATGAGCAGCAGCACGTGGCACGGCGGTGAGAGCCTTCAGCTCCCCGCCGAAGGACGCCAGTTCGAGCAAGGTACTTACCCTGAATTGGTAGGGTAAAAATTACCCAGCTGTATGAATGGTTAGTCATTCACAGCAAAACTGAATATCTTACACTGTAAGCTGCCATGGTGAAGGTGTCAGCTAAATGATACAAGGTTACATAAACAAAGGGGAGGGAATTGTTTCTCTCCCTCTCACACACACACACACACACACACACACAGAATTGGAAGAACAGTAGCGTGAGCCAGAGGGCCTCAAGGGGCAGGAAGTTCACATGTGCAGCCTGAGCCAGCACTGCCTGGGTGTTGTTGGCCTTGATCCCACCATGGCATGAATTATGGCGCGTTTCCAGTCAGTGCAACAGTCGTGGGAAAATCATGGCACGAAGGAAGGAGTTCACTCTAAAGCAACGGTAAAACAAAGTAACATTTACACTAAATAAAAGTGTAAAATTCAAATTGTCCCACTAGCATAACCGGCCACGGCCCAGCAGAGATACCTGACGGGAACATTTACTGCCTGGCGATTTGGCTTCACCTACCCATGAATGATATATGAATACTACTAGTAAAGTGTGACGAGCCCCCTTTTTCACGTGTGTTTGACTCGTTTTCGATGAAAAAACGCGGAATCGTGAATGAAAAGTGTAGCTTTCGGAATAAATATGTGCGTCTACAACAACGAAGTGAAGAAAGGTGTGTGAAGTGAAGTGTGAAGTGAGCAGGCGCGCGCCCCCGCTCGCACTCGCACCTCCTCAAGGAAGGAGCTGATGTCGTACACCCGGTCGTGGATCACGAGCCAGCTGTCCGTGCTCGTGTTATGCTGCTTCACCTCCTCCAAAGTGTAGAACGTCACACCGTCCTTCTCCATCGACAGCACGCAACAGAACCGAAGAATAACGAGCTGCAACCGGCTTCCGAAATCCCTGAACGCGCTATTTTCCACGACCGCTCAGCGACCACACAACCCGACACGAAGCGACACCCGGCCTACAGCGCGCCTCTTGTCCCCACCCAGCCGCCGTACCGTTTGGTCACCTGACACATAAAATAGCCAATGAATACGGGCGACAAATATCAGTCAGATTAGAGCCAATGAAATTCTAGCGTCCTTGCACAGGACCAATCAAAATTAACGGCAGACAATCACCAGAGTTCCCCAACCATACACCTATATAGAAAAGAATACAGAAAAACGGTTAATGAACAGAAGTGTAGGTGTGTGTTTACCAGCGGCTGCTGAGACAAGTCATGTGGGCGTCACTGATAGACTTGAAAGAAAGGGATGCGTGAGCCGCGCGCTCGCTTTCCGAAAAGAACAGTACTAGCTCAGGAAGAAAGCTTATTTGAATGAAATAATTTGGTTTAATTTGGTTTTCAAGAAAGAAAAGCCGAAAGTTTGAAATACCGCAGTCGGAATGTGAGCCATAGACATAGTCCGCAGGTGTGGAGGAAATGAAATTATCGACTGAAGAACAAGTAGCCAGCAGTTCTCAGGTCCTTCCTAGCATTGGCTGCCAAATGAATTTTCTTTAAAATGTTTTTTCTCCGTTTTATAATAGCCCCTCTTTAAATTAAAGTCCCTACAAAACACCCAAACAGAGTGTTTTACCTCTATTCCGTGGCTTGTCACTTTTCGTCGTTGCCTTGTTTTATTTAGACTACTTGCTGCATTTCACTCTCTACTCTTTGCTTTTCCCAAGAATTAACTTGTTGAAAGTTATGCTGAAAATACACAGGCTGTTTAAAGTCTGACCAACTTAAAGTCTGATAACATCACAATTTATTGAATCTCTTTATTTAAATTCTGTAATTTCATATGAAGAAATTAAAGTTTCATTCTCATTCAATGGATTTAGAATTAAAGACAAAGTGTCACCCTTCCGCGAACCGCCACCTTAATGTGGTGGAGGGATTTGAGTGCCTGAATGATCTCAGGAGCTATGTTGCCTGGGGCTATATGCCCCTGGTAGGGTCTCCCATGGCAAACAGGTCCTGGGTGACAGACAAGACAAAGCGCGGTTCAAAACCGCCTTATGACTATAAAATCAAGGTTCTCGTTTACCCCGCCCGGTATGGGGTCACCGGGGCCCCACCCTGGAGCCAGGCCTGGGGGGGCTCGCATGCGAGCGCCTGGAGGCCAGATCTATGCCCACGGGGCCTGGCCGGGCTTAGCCCGAAGCCAAGATGTGGAGCCACTCTTCGGTGGGCTCACCACCTGCCGGAGAGGCCGTAAGGGGTCGGTGCGTTGTGATTTGGGCGGTGGTCGGGGCCGAGTGCCTGGCCGACCCAAACCTTGGGCGCCAACTCTGGCTTTTGGGACTTGGAATGTCACCTCACTGTTGGGGAAGGAGCCTGAGCTAGTGCAGGAGGTTGAGAGATACTGTCTAGATATAGTCGGGCTCACTTCTACTCACAGCTTGGGTTCTGGAACCACTCTTCTCGACCAAGGGTGGACTCTCCACTATTCTGGCGTTGCCCAGGGTGAGAGGCGGCGGGCGGGTATGGGCTTATTAATAGCCCCCCAGTTCAGCCGCCATGTGTTGGAGTCTACCCCGGTGAATGAGAGGGTCGTCTCCCTACGCCTTCGGGTCAGGGAACGGTCTCTCACTGTCGTTTGTGCTTATGCGCCTAGCGGCAGTGCAGAGTACCCGGCCTTTTTAGAGTCCCTGGGGGGCGTGCTGGAAAGCGCTTCCACTGGGGACTCTGTCGTTCTACTGGGGGACTTTAACGCCCATGTGGGCAGCGACAGTGACACCTGGAGGGGCGTGATTGGGAGAAACGGCCTCCCTGATCTGAACCCGAGCGGTGAGTTGTTATTGGATTTCTGTGCTAGTTGCGGTTTATCCATAACGAACACCATGTTCATGCATAAGGGTGTCCATTAGTGCACTTGGCACCAGGACACCCTAGGTCGGAGGTCGATGATCGACTTTGTAGTCGTTTCTTCTGATCTTCGGCCATATGTCTTGGACACTCGGGTGAAGAGAGGGGTTGAGCTGTCAACTGATCACCACCTGGTGGTGAGTCGGATTCGATGGCGGGGGAAAAAGCCGGACAGACCTGGCAGGCCCAAACGCATAGTGAGGGTCTGTTGGGAACGTTTGGCGGAGGCCCCTGTCAGAGAGGTCTTCAACTCCCACCTCCGACAGAGCTTCATCCAGGTCCCGAGGGAGACTGGGGACATTGAGTCCGAATGGACTATGTTCCACACCTCCATTGTCGGGGCGGCGGTTCGGAGCTGCGCCTATAAAGTCTCCGGCGCCTGTCACGGCTGCAATCCCCGAACACGGTGGTGGACACCGGAGGTAAGGGATGCCGTCAAGCTGAAGAAGGAGTTCTATCGGGTCTGGCTGGCTCATGGGACTCCTGAAGCAGCTGACGGGTACCGGCGGGCCAGACGGAACGCGGCTCTGGCAGTCGCCGCGGCAAAAATTCGGGCCTGGGAGGAGTTCGGTGAGGCCATGGAGGAAGACTTTTGGTTGGCCTCAAAGAGATTCTGGCAAACCGTCCGGCAACTCGGAAGGGGGAAGCAGTGTTCTGCCAACACTTTACAGTGGAAGTGGTGCGCTGCTGACCTCAAATGAGGATGTCCTCGGGCGGTGGAAGGAGTCCCTCCGACACGCCTTCCGTAGAGGAAGCTGAGGCTGGGGACTCGGAGGGGGACTCGTCCATTACCCTGGCTGAAGCTGCTGAGGTAGTCAAAAAACTCCTCGGTGGCAAGGCTTCGGGGGTGGATGAGATCCGCCCCGAGTTTCTCAAGTCTCTGGATGTTGTGGGGCTGTCTTGGCTGACACACCTCTGCAGCATTGCGTGGAGCTCAGGAACAGTGCCTCTGGACTGGCAGACCGGAGTGATGGCCCCTCTTTTTAAGAAGGAGGACTAGAGATTGTGTTCCAACTATAGGGGGATCACACTCCTTAGCCTCCCTGGGAAAGTCTATGCCAGGGTACTGGAAAGGAGAATCCGACTGATAGTTGAACCTCGGATTCAGGAGGAGCAATGCGGCTTTCACCCTGGCCGTGGAACACTGGACCAGCTCTATACCCTCACTAGGGTGTTGGAGGGTTCATGGGAGTTTGCCCAACCAGTCCATATGTGTTTTGTGGACCTGGAGAAGGCATTCGACCGTGTCCGTAGTGGCATCCTGTGGGAGGTACTTCGGGATTATGGGATTCAGGGCTCGCTGCTATGGGCTGTTCGTTCCCTGTATGACCGGGGTAGGAGCTTGGTTCGCATTACCGGCAGTAAGTCAGACCTGTTCCCGGTGCATGTTGAACTCCGCCAGGGCTGCCCTTTGTCACCGATTCTGTTCATTATCTTCATGGACAGAATTTCTAGGCGCAGCCAGGGAACAGAGGGTGTCTGTTTTGGTGGCCGCAGGATCTCGTCTCTGCTTTTTGCGGACAATGTGGTCCTGTTGGCTTCATCGAATCAAGATTTACAGCATGCACTGGAGAGGTTTGCAGCCGAGTGCGAAGCGGTGGGGATGAGAATCAGCACCTCCAAATCCGAGGCCATGGTTCTCAGTCGGAAAAAGGTGGCTTGCCCCCTCCGGGTTAGGGGGGAGTTGCTCCCTCAAGTGGAGGAGTTTAAGTATCTCGGGGTCTTGTTCATGAGTGAGGGAAAAATGGAGCGGCAGGTTGACAGACGGATCGGTGTGGCGTCCCCGGTAATGCGGTCATTGTACCGGTCTGTTGTGGTAAAGAAGGAGCTGAGTCGTAAGGCGAAGCTCTCAATTTACCAGTCGACCTACGTTCCTACCCTCACCTATGGTCATGAACTCTGGATCATGACTGAAAGAATGAGATCGCGGATACAAGCGGCAGAAATGAGTTTCCTCCGCAGAGTGGCTGGGCGCACCCTTAGGGATAGGGTGAGGAGCTCAGTCACCCGGGAGGAGCTCGGAGTAGAGCCGCTGCTCCTCCGCATCAAGAGGAGCCAGTTGAGGTGGCTCGGGCATCTGTTCCGGATGCCTCCTGGACGCCTCCCTGGGGAGGTGTTCCGGGCTTGTCCCACAGGGAGGAGGCCTCGGGGCAGACCCAGGACACGTTGGAGAGACTACGTCTCCCAGCTGGCCTGGGAATGCCTTAGGGTTCCCTCAGAGGAGCTGGAGGAGGTGTGCGGGGAGAGGGAAGTCTGGGGAGCTCTGCTTGGACTACTGCCCCCGCGACCCGGTCCCGGATAAGCGGAGGAAGATGGATGGATGGATGGATGGATGGACAAAGTGTTATTTCCAGTGTTGGCCACTGGGTGGCACCATATGAATGAGAAGTGGAGCAGCAGTGACCATTTCAGCCAGTCATGAACCATCATAACTTCAGATGGATTTGTTCTGTTTGCATTTCACTTGCATAAGATGTCATGTTTACAACTTCTTTCACAATATTTTCATATCAATATAAAAGGTGTAATAGAGTTCTGTCTCATTTCTGCCCACCACATCTTTCGTTCTTTACCAGGCGTGTGATTCCTGTGTATTCCTATTAAAATGAAAAACTCGTGTTCAAATGTTGTCAACGATGTTTAAAATGGGTATCTGTGGTGGAACGGATCCCTGTCTGGCTCTGCGGGCTTACAGAGTAGCACAACATCCTAAAAGTGGGATATGATCTATGGAGCTTCAGGTGGGTCACAAGTGATGTTCAGAAACTAGTAGTGCAGTGGTGGAGGGTGGAGGGTGGAGGCTGATCCGGAAGCTGAAGAAAAACAAAAGCTGTATGATGACAGCCCTCAAGCCCGTCCATTTCCGACAGGAGCCATAGTGATGGCTGATGAAGGGCCTGGCTCATGGCGACACACTGACACAACAAGGTAAGTGAGGATGGTCTTTTGACCAGGAGAGACTTCTAAAGCCCTGTGAGACACAGGAAGCCCATCAGGTCTTCTGGCACCTCTAAATTCAGAGACAGAAACCAGAGAAGGCTGAGAGGGGTTCTGCCCAAGGTGTGAAATTGGAGATTGACGCCATGGTACAGCGATAGCGCCTCCGAGACCCCAGTCCAACACAAGAGCGCTGAGCGGCTGGACCTCTGCCAGTGGACTTTGACAGGACGCGACACAAGACCTGTGTGCCATATGAAGGGACAAAAAAAATCTGTCGCATTCTTCTGAGCACAAGGTGTACGGTTTGTAACGTAATGGTTGACACGTCTAATACACTTTGAAATGGAAAAGAGGAAGAAAACTAATAAATGCCGAGACCACATATGTCAAACATTACTGCCTCAGCATTTATACATTTGTCTTCCTCTTTCATTTCAAAAAGTGTATTAGGTGTGAATGGTTCTATTGATTAATTATAACTCACGGTGGAGTCGAAGGGAGCACAAAATAAAGGGCACATCAGAGGTGAAACCATGGTTCTGATAACCAGGTCCTACACCTGACTGTCTGCTTGGGAAGCCAAGACTGTACTTTGCTCATGGCTTTATGGGATTTGAGCTTCAAATTCCATTTAACCATTTCCTCCCTGTCTGTCAACCTATACATGTGTCATGCTATTCCTGTTTCAAGCCACACATGTGACAAGGCAAACATGTCCAGCCGTAAATTTACCACACAAAATATGTGCCAAGCTATACACGTGCTTGTACAATACATATGTTGCCATATAGATACAGACTGCTGCAAAGCATAGCTTTGGTATAACTTTTATGGAAATTTCCCCAAGCAGCAAAACCCCTCATACATGTGAGGACTGTGTGTGACTGACAGCTAGAAGAATTCCTATCAGGATTTACAAGATGACGAGCAGATGAATGGCGGCTCTGGGGACTCTGGGGAGCTGCAGGCTGAACGCGACTGCAGCCACGTGCTCGCTGAGACCGAACGGAGCTGAACAGGTTCAAAAGTGGTCGCAACCAATGAACGTGATCTGCAGATTTTGACTCGACAAACAGAGGACAGCGACACCAGTGTCTGCATATTTCTGCTGTAACAGGTGAGCCACTCTGCCACATTCTTCTGTTAATCCCATAATTATTTGTATTGTGCAGAGGTTATTTTAATAAAATGAAAAAAAAATACTGATTTATTATATATATTTCATATAATAACAGCCGACAAAATATGTCCATATCAGATTGTGCTAGGTAGAGAATGGACTGCCTGTTTGATCCCACTCTGTTTCACAGGTGTAGCGATCCAGTCTGCAGGTGGACAGGAGCGTCAGTCACTCCACAAACCAAATATTCTTTTACATTTATGAATGGCATCTATTATTCAGCACTACATTTAGATTTATTTAGCAGGCGCTTTTCTCCAAAGTGACTTCCAATGAACTATGTAGTGTTATCAGCCCACACACCTCATTCACCACGGTGACTTACACTGCTAGATACACTACTTACACTGGGTCACTCATCCATGCATCAGTGGAACACACACACTCTCTCTCTGTCACTCACACACTATGGGGAACCTGAACAGCATGTCTTTGGACTGTGAGAGGAAACCAGAGCACCCGGAGGAAACCCACACAGACATGGGGAGACAGGTGAACTCCACACAGGCTGAGCGGGGACTAAACCCATGTCTCCTCGCACCAGCCAGGTGCTGTGAGACAGCAGCGCTACTCGCTCCACCACTAGAGCGGGGAGCAGGAGCAGGAGCAGCACCTGAGTGCAAAGCAGGGCAAATCCACGAAGAGGGCAGGCCACAGAGCCCAGCCATTATTAACATCCACGCCTCGCTGTCTCTGCACCCACTAATTGCTCTCAGAAGGGGACTAGATGTCGGCGAGCTGCCAAAGGGCACACGCCTGGTGGCACCGTCTGCACAATTAGGCTGCAGGTCTGCCGGTGCAGAGCAGGCGCCACTGCTCCAGACGCCCCAAATTGACGACGTGACAGTCATGTATCCAGTGTGACGTTTCCCATATGTTTGTGCGAGCAGCTCGCAATAGGCCAACAGTATGCTTCTCATGCTCATAAACACCTAAAAGTGGAGATCAGCAGAAATGCACGAGGATGATGATGGAGGTGGGAAAAATTTTGCGGGAAATTATCAAAATGCACACATCCAATAATGTAGCCCTGTACAAACACTTTGTGGAACAAATTCTAGTCCTTGGTCTTGGGTATGATCTGTGAACTATTATTACATGAAGACCGCGTTAAAATTTGATGAAAGGTTAATAACTTTATTATTAATAAATAATAGTTAATAAATTAGTACCATTTATAAAAATGTTTTAAAACTGTGAAATTCTATTTAAATGAATTATGAAAATTTTTTTAAAAACTTGCAAATAAGTAATACAAATGAATCATACAAAATAATTAAAACTACAGTAATAATAATCAGTATATTATTTATGTTCCGTCATCTGTAATCTGATACTGAGACCCAAAATTTTCAGTACCTACAAGCTCTTAAGATTCACGGCTGTAACAACTTTCTGCGGTTGTGCGTGGCCAACGCTCCGGCCACTAGATGACACTGCGACTAAATCCTTCTGTACTCTACCGAACTGTACTCTGCTGTACCCTACTGTACCCTTCAGTACAAAAGCAATGAGAAGACCATATGAATTCCATCAGAATTTGGTTAAATTGCATTTTCACACTAATTATCCGGACTCGGTTTTAAACAAATCTGTTGCGTGTGTTAGGTGCTAGAGTTACAAATTAACCCCAAATCATGTACTTTCAGGGCTGATGACAAAAAAAGCAATATTTTTGCCACTAGTTTTCCATCATTGTCTAACTTCAGAATTAAAATGTCTATTTAAAAATCTACGGAATTCATTACATTACAGGGGCAGCAGGGGGTGCAACGGTTGTTGCTGCTACTTCTGTACTTGGATGTTCACACACTGTCACTCAGCGTCACTGCCCGCCTGTCCTGTCAGGGTCGCGGTGGTCTGGAGTCAATCCCAGAATGAGAGGGTGCAAGGCTACGGATGGTGGTGCACCCTATGCGGGATCCCAGTCCATCTCAGGACTTGTAGATAGTCAATCCAACCTTCTGCTGTACTACCCCTGAGAAAAGTATTTACTTTAAATTGCCCCTGTAAAAAAATTCCCAAATGCATAAATGAGAAAATCATTGTGACCTGCTTTAGAGGAAAACATCAGCTAAAGGAGTAAAAATTTCCAGTATGTTTAAGACTGATAATGAGCCACATCCAGTCATAGATGAGTAAAACATTTTTTATAAAGGTTATTAATTTCTTAACAGCATGAGTGTCGTTTTCTGTGTTAAAGGACGTTAATCACACTCCTGTTTAATGTGCCATATTGCACTTACCTTACTGCTACATGAGAGAAAGTTATTGAGTCACCTGTGTTTTGGATGTGTCCCTCCTTTGTTCGCAAGCGTCTGTCTCTGTGAGGATGCTGAGATGATGATGAGACAAACTGATGAGTGCCACATGTTTACGCGGGAAATTATTGTCTGATGTGTGCATCTCTCCCTTTCTTCTACATGGAGCCGTGAGGTACAATAACTCCGAGTGCAATTATTCATAACAGAGTGCCGTTCCAATTAAAGCAAGAGGCTACGTGCAATCATTTCCATTAGGCAGCTGGTGAAAGTGTCAATCATAACCCCAGTAATGCACATAGCGGGATGTTTAACAGGATGAGCAGATATGTGCAGTCATGGGTCCCGAGAGAGACCGACAGGTCAGCCTCAGAAGTATGTAGGAACACCAAGGTTTATTCTGTGTTCACACTTCACCACCAGTCACCTGTGCTAGAAATTTTCTGCGTTCCATTCGTTCAACATTTCAGTTTACTTGTAAAATCACGGTGGAAGACGACAGCGTTACGGGGGGCGATGGGTCTGAACACAGCAGTAGAGGGCTTTTAAACACAGTGTTCAGATAAGATTTAGCCCCTATATTGTTTCAGAAGATGGACTGCGTCATGGAGCTGAAATCCTGAATAAAATTAGAATCTGGAAAGTGGAATGTTCAGATGTGCCTAATAAAGTGTCATGAGATGATTGCTGATGGTAATGCTGATGGTGATGCGCAGTATTTGCAGGTCTTCTGTGTGCCAGGTCTTCATCTGTGTCTGGTTATTCTGGGGATGAGAAGAAGCTCCACAGATGGGATATTGAATACGAGCGGAGCATTTGTGGAGTTCGAGGCTATGGATCCAGAGGAGCTCATACAAGAGAGGAAAAGCCAGATCAGAACAGGTGCTCACTTTCGACGGAAACAGTGAGTCCCTGTGCGGCACCGCTGTTTGTTGCCAGATAAGCTTTGGCAGCGAGCCTTGTTTCGGCTGGTGTCAAGAGGGCCGCAAAGCCATGGTAACGACCCATGTTAACAAACTCCACGAGCGGTGAGCCAAGGAAGCCGTCCAAGTCAACAAACACCATGAAAAGCTGGGCGAGGGCTGCGAATCAATAAGGTAACGGTGCGGGTGGGCGGGCGAGCACTCACGCACAGCCGGACCGAGCCGCTCACATCATCCATAGGGAGGTGAGAAGCTTAAACGGCACTTTTTAATGTCAGCATTTAAATGCTTACGCTTAAATATGCTTATTATTCTGTATTAAATACATAGGTGGAAATCCTATATTTTAAATGCTCATGCCTATACTATAGCGCATCATTACTTTTTAGTTTAATTTCAGAATTCATCTATTATTCAGACGCCAAATGTGAAAAATGTAAATTTTATACTAGGAAGCTGAATTTGGATGAAAGCACATTTTAAGGCATATTAATGAGCAACTGAATTAAGTAACAACAGCTGGAAACTGGGAGGCGATTGGGAACTACACCTCCAGTGCCCACAGGTGGTGAACTAAGTGCGCTTCAGTTATTATTTCTAGCAAAGCTCCTGAGAAACAAAGCAAACACGCCGAAGTGTGTTAATACACTGCGGAATTATGGGTAGCAGACGCTCAGAGCGGAGATGAACCTGCTGACATGACAACCAATGGCGGGCGAGAGACAGGAGAGCCAGCCAATCAGAAGCTTTGGTCATGAGCCAATCATGGACCACATGGAGGATACATGTCGGAAAAAAAAAAACTGGGATAGGATCAATATTAACACACTTCACCCCAAAATGAAATGTCACGCTACCCAAGATCTATAACTTCTTTAGAGTATTGAATATAATTTTGGCGAAACAGGTGGAGTAGTGCTTAGAGCTCTTGCCCTGAACTGAAAAAGTAGAAATTTAAAACTACCCAACTACATAAATAATTACAGGCTTGGTGGATAAACCTTACCTTGGAAATCAATTTAGACAAAGGTGTCAGATAAATTATTTAAATAGTAATTCGCCCTACGTTTTAGGTTTGCATCACTCGCTATATAGTGTGTATTATGTAATGTACAGGACTGGAGCTGCTCAGGACCACAGCCAGCCTCCCGAGTGGACATTTGCAGTGCACATATGGCACCAAGGGTTTGCAAAAAAGACAAAGATGAGATCAGAGACAAAAAAAACCAATTTTAAATGGTCAAAGCTGGAGGAATGGAGAAAAAGGCCAGTTTTCTAATCCGGGCGACTCCGCTGAAGTATCTGTGCCCTGCCATTCTGTCGGATCTTCCGACCACCACTGCACACTGGATGGCGTCTACATGTCAGGCGCTCTGTTACCGCTGCCCCAGTGCCCATCCGGGTCTCAGCGCCAGGCTGGGCAGAACAGCTGCTCATAGCGCAGTGCCCTCTGACCGCACACTCGTCTCCCCGGGGCTCCCTGGATGGTGCTCCCTGGATGGCCTCCGGTGGATCCGCCTGAAGGACACATCAGAGTCCTGCTGGGCCCCCCCTACTTGGACACGCAAACCCCCCACAGCAACTGCCCCCATTAAGTCTGCCCTGAGACACATTGGCAGAAGTCAGAGGCTGCCCGTTGCCCATCGCCCATCATGCTCAGCAGGATAACACAAGGTGCACTACAAACAGAGGTGACCCAAGCTGCTATTACAGAAAAACGCAGCAAAAATGGGAAAACGGAAAACGTGGGTAAAAAAACAGTTTAAAAAAGATCCAGGGCGCACGGGGCTCTGTCAGGTTTGAAGCTGTTAACCGGAAATTTCAAATCCATAAGAAGCTGTGGGTAAATAAAAAGGGCAAAAGGCACAAAAATCTGCTCCATCTGGTGAAGGAACCAACACATAAAACAGAACAAGCCATTTTTTCAGGTTTTTTTTTTTTTTATTTAAATATTTTGTAGGTCCTCGTGTAATCAGAGCAATGGTATAGAGGAAGTGAATAACCTGGTTAACCTTCTTGTTAATGCCAAATGTGAGCTGCATGGGATGAATAAAGCACCTCCAATAATAACCTGAGTTTTCACTGAATGACAGGTCTTGGCAAGAGCATGGAAACGCTGACATCCTTCCAAAATCCACATATACACTCCAGATTAATGTGTTTACAATTTAACTAACAGTGCTCTCAACAAAAACACCTTCCAGAAGGAAAATGAGGAGTAATGCGGCTGCAGTTTGGATGTTGGAGTGAAACACAAATTAGACGTCCAAGAGCTCGATACCCCGGTTCTGCCGTATCTTCAAAAACTGCCAATTATTTCAGTATGAAGACAGCAGTGCAGTGATGAGCTCATTCATGGCTTCTGCCAGCGAACGGGAAAATATCAGGCTAGAGTTGTTTACCTTTGAGTTTGATATGGTTCCACCCCCCAGTCAGGGGGTGTCAGGAGGAAACAGGAGAGAAGATGAACATCACCTAAGTTCACCTCCAGCTGTGCAAAGCCAGGATGGAGCTCCAGATGAACGACTGGAAGGTGGATGGCTGGTTTTATACCAGAAAATACAGCTTTTAATTAAATAAAGCGGAATATTTCACTGTCTAACTGAAATGTCGCAAGTTTTAAACCAGTTAAGGACCCCTTGGACAGCCACATAAATGAACCTTGCATGAAATGAGGCTACAACCTCAGTGGAAGCACCAGTGATGGCACTGAGCTCATCATACTTTGCATACATCATGAGGTTATGGGGATCACTTGAAAAGACAGGGATGTTTGGAAAATGTGGAGGAAAAAAGAAGACGACGAGCTGGAACCTGATGGTTGGACTTGATCACAATGACAGAGGACACAACTGGAGGAAAGAACTTTCTGGAAGGACCACCTTCTCACCAAAGAATCTATGTTGACTTGATGGTACGTAAACCCAGCCGTCTTTTCCTTCGTAAACTTTAAACCTGTGTGCTTCCACAGCAGGACAATAGCATGTGGACAAGTAGAATTCAAAGGTCTTCTGTCACTGAACCTTTACTCCAGCTACATATCCAGTTGTCTACAGCAGCAGTACTACAGCAGGAGTGGGATTTGAACCCAAACCTTATTGGAAGGCATCAGCTCTAACAGCTACGCTCCTCACTGCACTCGATCTGTATGTGAGCTACAAAGAGCAGCTGTTTTCTATGAAATTTTTCATCAGGGATTTTTAATGAACAGGTTGGTTTTGCTGTAGAATAAGATGAATAAGTATGGAAAATCCTCAGCCGCCCAGTGAGAGAAGAAGGACAACAATGCAAATGTGACATTCGAATAAGATGGACAAGGTTGCCCCACACAGAATTTCAACACAGTGGTTTATTACTTTACCACAGATACCTTGCTATGCTGAATTTGCAAGGTATAGCAGCCACCAGCGTTCATATCTGCTAAATGATGAGATCCGAAATATGACAGCAGAGTGCAAACATCTTGGGGAAGAAATATGCAGTGAAATGATTGATGAACATTGACAGCAAATAAATGGACTTCGCCGTGTCCTGAGTGAGAACTGATGTTCTCCTTGCCAGTCGCCATCATTACTGAGCCTTTCAGAGCTGTCTCAATGGCAGGCTTGAAACAGCCCCCCCGCCCCCACCACCTTGACCTTGGGATTCCCAAGATCTCAGTGGAATCACCTGAGATTCAGCACCATCCATTCAGCCTCCAGTCATTTCAACCATCCAAGATCCAGCATCGATTCAGTCTCCGTAGTGCTTTCTTTGACCAGTCCATGCTGGCGGGCAGGAGCCGCAAACCGTTCCACAGACTCTCGAAGGGAAAAGGGAGGGCTGTTACCCATGGGTCATTGCAGCAACGTTAGCAGCGGTTCGAAGTAAGGATTTGACAGAGCTGATCAAAGTTCACATCCATGGGATGCGGAATTAAACTTAGAAATGTGAATACGGCTTAATAAAAATTAAAGTGTTAAGTATCATTTGTACTAATTCGCACACACACATTTTCGGAACTGCTTGTCCCATACAGGGTCGCAGGGAACTGGAGCCTACCCAGCAACACAGGGCACAAGGCCGGAGGGGGAGGGGACACACCCAGGACGGGACGCCAGTCCGTCGCAAGGCACCCCAAGCGGGACTCGAACCCCAGACCTACCTGAGAGCAGGACCCGGTCCAACCCACTGCGCCACTGTGCCACCGCGCCACCATGCCCCCCTTAATTTGCACACACATATCATTTAAAAGACAAAAAGAAATATACACACAGAAGTAATTTTCCTTTTCAGCAATTTAAAAGATATTGGTTTATCTTACACATACATCATCTGAAACCGCTTGTCCCATATAGGGTAGCGGAGAGCCAGGGCCTAACTCAGCAACGCAGGGTGAAAGGCCGGAGGGGATACACCCAGGACGGGACACCCAGCCGTCGTAAGGCACCCCCAGTGGGACTCGAACACCAGACCCACAGGAGAGCAGGACCCAGTCCAACCCGCTGCAGCACCACACCCCCAGATACTGGTTTATGCTCACATTAAGTATTAGTAAGAACAAAAGCAATCATTTATTTCAGTATGAGTATTTCTACTTATGGGGGTGTGGTGGTGCAGCAGGTTTGGCCTGTGCCTGCTCTCTGGTGGGTTTGGGGTTCGAGTCCTGTTTGGGGTGCCCTGCGACAAACTGACGTCCTGTCCCCTCCGCCCTGCATTGCTGGGTTAGGCTCCGGCTTACTGCGACCCTGCTCGGGACAAGTGGTTTCAGACTCTCTCTCTCTCTCTGTGTGTGTGTGTTACCACTCAATGCTAAACAAGCTTCATATGTGTGAACTGACAAAAACATTTAGGCTATGCAAAACCCTACAATGATATACATGGTATGTCAAGTGTAGTAGCTAGAGCTGCTGCCTTTAGACCCAGAGGTTATAGGTTTGAGTCTCACCTCCAGCTATAATACCCTTGAGCAAGGTACTCACTTAAAATTAAGTAAAAATTGCCCAGCTGTATAATCAGGTAAATAATTCTAAGTAGCTTAAGGTTGTCTCTTTGAAGAAAAGCATTTTATAAATGTAAAGTAGGAATAATGCATTTCACTGTGCCTAATATGCACAAATCATTGAGTAGTGATTCCCACATGAAGTTGTATATTGGTGTGTGTAGTGCTGTACAATCTTTCATTACCTCTCTCAGCACATATACATACATGAATACCAGTTGATAAAATAAGATTTCTGATACACCAGAAAAGTTTGAATTTCATCACATGCCAAGTCCAAAGGATTCATAACTCAATCCATAAATACTACATCACATTCACTATATACTTTATAAATATTACCCTATTACATATTCCATACATATCGTATGGATCTGCGTTACTGAGGAGACTCACGGTCGAGCGGGAAACGACGTTCAGTGTTAACAGCTATAATAGCTTGGAATTGTGGGAAAAATGTAAAGTGGTTCAACCGTTGTTGGGCTGAAAGGGATTATGAGGGGGTCAGTATCCAGACAGCAGGAGATGGTTCAGGAAAGCCTGAAGACTAAGCAGGCTGGTTTAAGTCCTTGAGGAAAAAGGTCTTCAATCCCAAAGCATTGCTTTTTTGTGTAGGTATTGTATCCCTCTTTCATTTATAAATACACTGCTCCAACCATAAGTATTGGATCATTACATATTAGGTGTTTTACAGCACATTTATATGGAAGTGTAATACTATAAATATTTAATGTGAACCCCTTAATTCCTTTAGATGCTAAGAGCTCATATGGATTTATGAGCTCAGAACTTCCTACTACATTCAGTCAACAGACCACAAAACTGGAAAAATGTCACAGACGCACAAGAGATTCACTAACGAAGGCATAAAGCTTTATTTCCCCTACATATATTTATACACCTTTACAGCACTGCACCTTTTTCCCCAGACTTTTTTTTTTATAAATATAAAAATGTTTAAATATATACAAGTAAATTTGACCAATTTTGGAGAAGCAGTTAATCAAAGGAAAAAAAAGTCACCCCAAAATGGCATTGCTTAAATGACACAGACTGGACAAAACTTTGCTGTACAGGCAGGGTTAAAACGAACCCACTGTGGACCCAGGCGCGAGAAAAAAAAAATGGAGCTAAAAAACAGTCCTCCTTGACCGGGTGAAGCCGATGGTGTCGGTCCGACAGGTTCTCAAAGCATTGTGGGTCAGATACCAACTCAGAAGATCACCCAATCACTGCATGTAGACTTGGCAGACTGCAGTTCCAGGACGGTTGTGGTCACTCGAGGGTCACGCTGCACTAAAGGTCAAAAGTCGTAGCACATGCCCCGCACTAGTGCTTGACTGTGCACTTTCACAGCAGGGAAAGGCTTTGTGCCGAGTTCACGCTGCTCGCAGCAAGAGCCAAGGTATGGTTGAGGTGCTCACGTGTGGGTCTCCGTGGCCCGTGTGAGCAGCGTGCACGTGGAGGACACGCTGGTGGAACGCTCCTGCAGGCAGTTGTTGTCGTCCCAGAGGCCAGCCATTGCATGGAGGGCCGTGGGCACCATGCAACCCAACGCCTGCGCTACCTCCGGGCACAGCGACAGGCACAGCCTCTGGCCGAGCAGCCGGAACTTCTGTTGGAAGCTACGGTTCATCCAGAAGTAGAAGATGCAGTTGAGGAAGCCGTTGGAGGTGGGCAACCACACGGCCACAAACTCCACCCACTCCGGAACCCTGCTGCCGGAGATGGCTGCAGGAGAAGGAAATACAAATCTCTATAAAGTGTCTTTTCATTATATCAATTATTTTATTCACTTAGCAGACGATTCCCCCCCCTCAAAAGTGGCATACAGGCGGGTCCCCGACTTACGACAGGGTTACGTTCTGCGGAACCCATCTTAAGTCGAAAATGTATTTGATACACACCTCTGCGTGACAGACTGGGTGATGCGGATCGCTGTCCAGCCTCGCGAGAGAGTATCGCTCCGTCTATCGCTTGTCCGGAGAGAAGAAAAATAAAATTCGAAGTACCGTTTCTACTGAACGTCTATCGCCAGCTCACCATCGTAAAGTCGAACAGTCGTAAGCCGGGGACCACCTGTAGCACATCTCCGAGAACAATCGATCGAAAAAGTGAGTTACGCCAACAACAACGTGCAAAGTGACAACTTCAACCACTATGCCACTCGGAGACTCACCGTTGTAGAGGATGGTCACCATGCACGGGGTCCAGCACGTGTAGTACACGGTCAGGACGGGCACGAGCACGCGCGCGGCCGCATCAGGCCGGCATCGCCCCCCCGCCGCGTGCCGCTGCAATTTCACGCGCTGCCGCTTCGCAGCGAACCAGAGGCGCAGGTTGGCGAAGGTCATGACGGAGGCGCACGGGAAGAAGATGAAGGCGGTGAGCGCGAGCGAGTAGGCCACGTTGCTCGCGTAGGACGGGTTGCACACGAGCGAGGCCGTGGAGAAGTGCACCTCGATGATGCCGCGCGGCAGGCTGATGGGCAGCAGCAGCACGGGCGGGAAGAGCCACGCGAAGGCGATGACTCGCAGCGCGCGGCCGCGCGTCAGCACCGACGCGTACTTGAGCGGGAAGAAGACGGCCACGTAGCGCTCGGCGCTGATCGCCGCCAGGCTGTACATGCACGTGGCGTACACGGTGGAGTTGACGAAGGCCACCACGTGACACAGCGGGTCGGGCCCGTCGCGGTAGTCCTTGAGCAGGCTCACGCACAGGTTCAGCGGCATCACCACGAGGCCGAAGGCGGCGTCCGCGCCCGTCAGCGACAGCAGGAAGAGGCGCGAGATGCGCGACCAGCCCGACACGGAGGAGGCGATGACGAGCGCCACGGCCGCGTTGCCCAGCGTGATGAGGACCCCGAGCGCCGTGATGATGGCGATCTTCAGGGGCCGGTGGCCGAGCTCCAGCAGTCGTTGCTGCTCCACCGGGCTCCACGTCACGTTCTCCTCTTCCGCCGCCACCGCCGCCGCCGCCAGGTGCGCGCCCGAGGGGGTCAGGTTCGCGTGCGCTTGGAAAAGGACCTGCAGGAAGCTTCCAGCCATCGGTGCGGTGCGGCGCGGCGCGGCGAGGTTCTCCGAAGCGCTGCTGCCTGCGGAGGTTGGGCGGGACCTTCAGGGACCAACACACACCTGAGCGACCACACACAGAGACGGAGAACCCCCGCAATCAGCGGCTCACCTGTCGGCCGCTAATTGAGTAAATGGCCACGTGGTCCTGGCAGCGAGCCACTGAGTGTTCGCAGAGCGCTAGTATGTGGACTGAAGTCTCAAAGTGGTTTAGAGACTTTGTCTGCGCTGCCCTTTGTCTTCTGTGCCCTTGAGTTCGAATTATTTTTAAAAGTTTTACCACAATGTGTGATGGATGGATGGACTGATACCAACGTTGTATAATTACTGATCGGTTTTTCATTCTTTCAGCAGCATTCCCATTATGATTAGAAAATGTTGAGCGTTCATAGACTAGTTCAAGGCAGCACTACATACTCCTACCCACCACCAGCATTAATTGCCCAAATTACTGTATTATTATTCACTTTGCTTAATTATACCTATTTGTACAACTGAGCATTTACTGCAGCAAATCAGGTTAGGGACTTTGATTATAGACACAACAGTAGTTTGAAGAAGGGGGACTTGAACCAATGACCCACGGGTCTTAAGTCTGTATCTGTAACCATTATACTTCTCGCTGCCCCCAATTGTACTTCCTCAAGTAAACGGCCTCTCTTGAATTTTTTTTTTTGTTTTTTCCATCTACCTGTTAGTTGCTGGTTCAAGTCTCTGTAGTCTCTGCTGTTGAGGACAGAGCAGATGTGTAGCTGACTAGTTTGTATGTAATGTAAGCCCCATAAGCCAGGAGTAGCCGCTGACAGCATCACTGCCATCAGGTGAGCCCTGGGTGATGGGGAGAAAGATGAGTTGGTCCGTTGTTATTAATGTGAATAATGTCATTACACTTCTGCTTCTGTCCCAGAGATCTCCACTGACTGTGTTACTTTTTACCACAATGGCTGTGTACATGTCTCCATTTAAACAATTAATAGCTCAAATGAAATGTAAAAATGCACGATGAACCCAATGGCTGTCCTTCGACAGCAAAGCACTGTTTTTAATAAACGTATATATGAGCTATGGCCCTTTTCCGTTTTTTTTTTGTCCATGTCTCGTCTGCTTCTGTATTTGATTTTAAAAAAAGGCGTTTGGAAGCAAGGTGGAGTCAGGTGAACTAAACTTGAGCGATTGATCACAGAGGACCTGCATGCTGTTGATGCTGTGGAGGGGTGGCGAGCACCCAAATGCGCCCAGCCATCTTCGTATAATGAGATCGTGAGGACGTGAGGACAAGAAGAAGCATGGAAATCAAAGGCACCTTTCAGGCGGCGCTCCTCAGAGGTGTTTGATGTAGACTGGCCATGATGGTGCTTTAATGGGCCGCTGAGGGGAGCTGGATCAGAGTGGTGCATCTCGCCTTCCAGCACCGGAGCGTCTCCATGCAGCTCGAAACAAAACATTTCCCAGGGTTTTTTCACTACCTAAATGATGGCTTTTTTAAGAGACACCGTCACATGTTCAAGCCTCTTTGTAATACCCTCTCTTTTTGTTTATTTAGCCGGGTACCTCCAAAAAGTTCCAACAAAAACATTTGTGTGATATTTTACCCTACATCTAGGTTTTGTTTTGAGAAACCGCTCGGGACCCACAAGACAGGTGCTCTGTGCCTTTTCACACCGAGCAGCGCTGCAAAATCGTGACGTGTTTTACAAGCTCAATGAATAGGTCCCGGTTCTTCGGCACGTTGTAATCACATGACACTCGACCTCATTCTATTTTAGAGCCCTGGTGGAGGAGAAAGAGCTTTTGTGTTCCTGACATCAAATGGATTGCGCAATGTGACCTCATTCATTCAGAATCCTGTTGGAGGGAGCGTGGCACAGCACCCATCTTTGCCACAGGCCTCCTCTCCATGGTTGCTTGAGGATGCCCTCTACCTGCTCCATGGAGTCTCGGTAATCCAGAACGGTGCTTCCTTTCTGTTATTTCATTGAATATTTCTGCAACACTGGCTCCTTATGTTCAGAATATTTGAGTTATACATTTTAAAATATAAACACTTTTCAGTTTATGTATTTTTAACCATCATTTCTTCTATCACTGAATTATTAATTTTTCAAAATGTTTGCTCTTGCAGACTGAAAGCAACCTGTAGTTGTGCATACAGCCGATAGAAGGCAGTAAAACGCACTCAAACAGTAGCAGTGTGGGACTGCCTTGTCAATTCAATTTAATTCAGTTCAGTTCATTTCAATTCAGTTTACTTAAATTTATTTTCCTGGTGTGCTATTCTCAGCAGGGTGACACAGAGTGCTGAATCAAGTTCCAAGGGGAGATACTGTACAATGCAGAAAGGCAGCAGTTACAGTTATCTATTGGCTGACAGGTGAGGAGAGGAAAACAAAAGTCTTGTAACTGTGAAGGAGGGGGAGAAGTTAAACCTCTGAGGGTCCAAGTGCCATCCTGGGCGTTGTAATTCAACTCACCTTCGAAGTGTTCACGACCAGTGTCTGACATTCCTGTGTGTTAATCAATAAGCTGAAGAATGTCGCATATATTTAAGGGACAAATGAGCCAATCAGAATTGAACAGGAGATTGTGGCTACATTTTGTTTTCATTTTCCTTAATTTTAATTTAGTTTGAATTTATCTGGGGTTTTTGTAGAACTTAACCAGTGAATATCTCAACGGATCTTTATTATTCAGCTGTTATTTATTAAATTACAGACGCTACAAATGTCTGGCCTCATTTATGTTTTTAATGTTAGGAAACACACACACACATTTTCTGAACCGCTTGTCCCATACGGGGTCGCGGGGAACCGGAGCCTAACCCGGCAACACAGGCCGTAAGGCTGGAGGGGGAGGGGACACACCCAGGACAGGACGCGAGTCCGTCGCAAGGCACCCCAAGCGGAACTCGAACCCCAGACCCCTTGGAGAGCAGGACCCGGTCCAACCCACCGCAACACCGCACCCCCCTGTTAGGAAACAGCGTATGTAAAAAATAAATTGTAAGATCTATGAATATTACAAGGCACTGAAAACTGTCTTCTTGATTTGTTGGCCTCCCCTTCCAGGTTCTGAAACAATACTGTCTTGATGGGCTCAGAGAACTGGGACATGACTGAATGGCACGTTATGAATTCAAAAATTGTACCTTCTATTGTACCCTTCTGAACGGTATATACTCCCGTGGCTGCCTTGCCTCTCAAAGGCAATTTCCATGACACCTGACCAACGAGGTCTTATAACCGCATAACAGATAACTGGGTTTGTCCGCTCCGCTAAGCCTAATTTTGAAGACGGATGTTCTCAATACTTGTGGTTCCAACTGAAATGGACTGTAAAAAATGGGATGACTTTTCTGCGGATGGCCACTGAACCACAGAGAGAAATCCTTAAAAACAGGCAAGTGCAACTTCGGCAACAAAACGTCACCCACTGCTGTAAATCTTTACAGGCGTATAGGACATTTGCTGTAGGTTTAGTTCTTGCGGAGCTAAATAATCTGTATTTTTGAAGGGCATATTCTGTATCTGAAAAAATCGATTCCAACCATCCATCCCAGGAGCGCCACCTGAAAGGGGCCATCGGTTTCTGGGCTACTTGTCATCCGTCCTCCCTCTCTGCCGTACTAAGGGCAAGAGAATTGCATCTTACTGGTAAAGGCATGAACAAAAAGTGGGGTTTCTGATATCTCAGAAGAGAAATTAAAATGACATAATGTAATTAATCAAACAGTTAAAACAAGACAAACAATAATTTCTTTTCCATTATAACATAAAGGCATGATGCACATTATTAAGAAACAATGTAAACTGGAATCTCCTCATTTCCCACAAATAAGACACCTAATATTTGTGTGCCTGAAACTTTTGATAAAGTTTGCTCAAATCAGAACTAACTTGTTGTGTTACAGTAGGGCCCGTCACCCAGGGAAGAAGGGTCACCGTTCTTGGTGCTGATCCCCACAGTGAGGCAAATGGTGACAGCACCTGGCCTTGGGCCAGTGTCCATATGAACTGCTCTCCCTGTGCCACCACATAGTCCATGCTCTTGTGCAGGAAACATCTGTATAATTAATATCACCTTTGTGATTCTTTAACTCTCGTTCACTGTTAATAGTGTCTCCATTTTCCATCCAGCTGGAGTAACACCAGGAAATAGATTTCAGGTTTATAAATTTGTTGCATTGCTTCTGTGGTGAGGGGGGTGCGGTGGCGCAGTGGGTTGGACCGGGTCCTGCGTGGATCCGGGGTTCGAGTCCCGCTGGGGGTGCCTTGCGACAGACAGACAGGCATCCTGTCCTGGGTGTGTCCCCTCCCCCTCCAGCCTTATGCCCTGTGTTGCCGGGTTGGGCTCCGGCTCCCTGCGACCCCGTATGGGACAAGCGGTTCAGACAGTGCGTGTGTGTTTCTGTGGTGACAGAGTGATAGTGACCACAACTGCTATTTGGATGCACCCCACAAAAATTTGTGAAATATTTGAAATGTAGTTGAAAAATTGATTTCCACTATAAACTCAGGAAATGCAAGTTTTTTTTTTTTGCCAGACACAAATTACAACTGGGTAAATAATAATAATAATAATAATAATATATTTGGTATGCTTTACCAAGGGGGTGCGGTGGCGCAGTGGGTTGGACCGCAGTCCTGCTGTCCGGTGGGTCTGGGGTTCGAGTCCCACTTGGGGTGCCTTGCGACGGACTGGCGTCCCATCCTGGGTGTGTCCCCTCCCCCTCCGGCCTTACGCCCTGTGTTGCCGGGTAGGCTCCGGTTCCCCGTGACCCTGTAAGGGACAAGCGGTTCTGAAAATGTGTGTGTGTGTGTATACTTTACCAAGCTATGCACAAAATAGCAAGGTAGTTTTTATTGTATCAATTCAGGGTAAGTACCTTGCTCAAGGGTACTATGGCAGGAGCAGGGATTTGAACCCGGTTCCCTTCAAACACAAGGTGATGGCACTAATAACTAGTTGTATGCCTGCACTTTGTGTGTACACTGTGTACTGTATACATTTGTACATGTAGAGGGACTGTTTGTGTATCTCTCTTCCCCATGCGAGCGCACTGTTGGAGCCCCTCTGGGATACAGCAAGCCGTTCACACGGTTTGCAGCGGAACAGACACTTGGCAGATGCTGCCGGCCACGTGGGTCACGCCATCCCTCGGTCCTCGCGGGTGAAAGCACAAGCAGCTGCGTGCGCTCAGCCTGACAGGCGGTGCGCCTGATAACAAGGCCCTGTCAGGGTGGACTAACCTGGGCTGTCAAGTGATCCTGAGCTCCTGCCTGAGCTTTTAGCACGGAGGTCTCTCTCCTGCTCACCTGCCACCTATTCTCTGTTTCACCATTGGTGCTTTGGGGATTCAAAGAACACAGAGAAGCAAACACTGTTCTGTACCCTGAAATAGCCCTTTCGTTCGGACCTAAAATGTACAGCATTCTATGCTGTTATTGTTCTTAAGTACCATCGAGTGAAGGTACTTAGTACCCTCTTAGTTCCTCTTAGTACCCAGATATACTAAATACTGTATATATATATATATAGTACTTCTGGAATAATCTGTCACCCACTTGTGTCTGGAGGCTGCATCCAGTATATGAGTCGATCCATCTGATTGCTGGTGTTCTTCCTTGTTTTCCTTCAATTTTTCCAACCGTTACGATCTTTCAAAAAGAATCCAATCTTGTCACGGCATCAAAAGTATGGTAAAAATCACTCTCATCATTTATTGCATTCTGCAGCATCGATCTAGCATTCAGGCTATTTTGTGTCGGTATCAATGTAGACACACACACATACATCATATGAAACGGCTTGTCCCATACGAGGGTCGCAGGGAGCCGGAGCCTAACCCGGCAACATAGGGCGCAAGGCTGGAGGGGGAGGGGACACACCCAGGACAGGATGCCAGTCTATCACAAGGCACCCCCAGTGGGACTCGAACCCAACACCCACCAGAGAGCAGGACCTGGTCAAACCCACTGCACCACCGCACCCCCCGTGGTATCTATGCATACACTCTGAAAAAGTCCCATAAAAAAAATCACATATTTGAATAGAATAACATTTTCAAGATACTTCCAATTAAAAAAACTATGTGCAAGGGAACTGGATAGCTGTGTATTTGAGAGGAAAATTCCAAATACACAGCGGAATTGTGATGCAAATGCACATGTGGAAAGAGCCCTGCTGCACACAGAAGCGTGACATCAAGAAGCGGGACAAGAGGCAATTAAAATGCAATTCAGGGACTTGAAATTAACACTGTATCGTTAATGCTGGTTAATCAGATAATGGCAAGCGGCGAAGGAGCAACAAGACAGTAAAACATTAAGCAGATTCACGAAGGAGGCTTGTTTGAATCCCTCATGATTGTTTTTCTGTTAAACATCATGCCACTTTTCATATTTGTTCATGTATTTTATTGCTGCAGAAATTCTATGATTCATAATTTTCTGCTTTAAATAAGGATACTTATGGGAGTCAATATTCAATTATGCCAAATACTGGAAAATTCTTTTGGAGGCGCTCTCTCTCTTTTTTTTTTTTTTTTTTTTTACAATATTTTTGTGAATATAGATTTGTTGAAAATCTTTTTTTTTTTTCCCTTTTTCTTTTTATAACTCCGTGTCTAAGCCAGATTCTGGTGGTTTGTGGAACCTTCACAATCATTTCAGAGTAAAGCTGGGGCAGGATCACTGAAACGGCGGCTTCTGTGCAAAACCTTGCCGGCACAGAGGAGCACACACACATTAGTATTGTGGTGTGTGTGTGTGTGTGTGTGAGACAATTACATCTGCGCTCAGGAGGACAGTTCCATCTGGCCCATATCCCCTTGTTGTGCTTCCACTGCTGAACTGAAGCATTCTGGGACATCGCACTGGAAGCTTCCAGAAGAGCAGTTGTTGGTCAGTCTAGGCTGTGCATCAGTTTACCTTACAAATGGAGCTCCGTTGTGTTTTTACGAACTTCACTGTAACAAAGCTGTGAATTTACCACGGTTCATGAGAGTGATGTGTACACAAGCACCTCTCGCTGCTATTAGATACTGAGAATAAGAACCTGGAGTAAATACATTCTAAACTGCGTACTCTGTGTTGTACCATGAAAACTGTGACCTAGTTTCCCAGGAGATCGGTATTACTACTGCTGGACATATTTAGTGATTATATGACAGAGCAAATGGGGAAAAACGAAGAGCCGTACTTTTCTGGAGTCCTAAATTAAATCCTCCTTACAGATTCATTTCAAAAGAAAAGTACTAACGGTCTTTGTCATGCTCCACAGAAAAATCATTTTTTTGGGATTGCTTCTGAGAAATGCAGCTCGCTGGGAGAAGTTACTCAGTCCGTCTTATTTGTTGTGTGCAAATTATTGCCCTGGGAAAGTCTTAGTTTGTAATAGAATTTACTTTTGAGGTGATTACTTCAATTGCAACCAACTCTATCATTAGTGTATTCATAGTGTAACGATAGGTTGTGATTGATTGGGATCATTTCTTGTTTTATTTTTTTCTTAGAACTTCAGGGGAAAAAGTTTTCAGACAAATGCTCCATGAATCCATCTTGACAATGATGTTTACTTTCACGCTGAATGTTTAATATAGACATTAAGGATGGGAAAATGAGTAATGTATCCCCACGGGAAGTCTGCCTGCCACCCAGGGACATGGTAATACGAATATAAATTAACAGTGAGGTTAAGTTTCTAACCTTATGAACAGCAATTATGCAAAAGCAATATTCAGTGGAGATGTTAAGTCTTTAATGTACTGACTCTGATTCTGCATCAGTGTCCTGTCCATGAAAAGGCTTTCAGAGCCATCAGTTTAATAACCAGCATAAAATAGATAACATTAGGTGACATGTTTAAATGATGCTGAAATGCAACTTATTTAGTGGAGATATAATTAAAATTGAGCAGATGCAAAATGAACAAGTTGTTCAAATGACTTTTAATTCAGTCAACTTCAGATTTAGGAGGAACAATATGGATTTTGTCCAGGTGGTGAAGTTTGTACATATTCTCTATATTAAGTTGACAGAATGTGGAGTTCAGCAATCCAGGGGCCAGGTGAGGTGGTTTAGGCATGTTGTAAGAATGTCCCCTGGCCAACTCCTGATGGAGTTGTACCATGCACGACCTACTAGGAGGAGAGCCCAGGGAAGATCCAGCACATGCTGGAGAAAATCTATCTGTCAGCTGGCCTGGGAACATATGGGAATCCTCCAAAAGGATCTAGAGAACATTGCTGGGAACAGGAAGATTTGGGCCTGGTTTCTCAGCTTGCTTCCACTGCAACCCTCTCTAGGACAGGTGGACAGAACTGAGGCTAATACTATATGATAATAATGGTCACAGAGAGGGAGAGATCATGAGTTGTGTCTGTGTGGTTCGAAGAGTCCATCACGGAGGTAGCAGTGCCATGTTGTGGGGCTACTTTGCTGGTCACACAGCTGGAGACCTCAACCACGACTATGGTGATCTCAACCAGTACGGTTATTGCAGCATACTTCAGAGAAACTCCGTTCCATCATGGTTATGGCTAGTTGGACATACCTTTATTCTTTGGCAATAAATTGACCCAAAACACACCTTCAAGTTTTGCGAGAACTATCTGTGGACGAAGGAAAGTGAGGGTGGCTTTAATCAATGATTTGGCCGTAACATCATTAAAACATGTACTCAAACTTTTGTTACTGTGTATCACTGAATCTACAGCTTCTTCCTTACAAAACGTGGCTTTCAACTTGATCTTCTGTGCCTCTTCTAGTCACATCCCTATCACATAGCTCGCGTTATGTTCTTTTCAGCTCTTGGAGCAACGAAGCTTGTGGGTTATGAGAAGGATGTGCTTCTCGCCAGACAGACCACATCGAACTTTTCTCGCTGGGCTCTGCCATATTCCCTCCCCTGGCTCCCCTTACTGCATCCAACACTTTTCACCACCACCAGTGAAACATTTAAAGATAAAGCAGTGATGAGGATAATAGGCCTTTTCAGTGAGCCCCCAGGTCCCCAGTGTTAAAATTTCACAAAAGAGGTGGGAGAGGACGAGCAATACAGGTCCACTTTCTTTACATATCAAAGGGCTGAGATTGAAAAAATGATGAATAATGCATCAGGCCCAAAGAGGTGGAGACGGAATAAAGCGGACAATTATATGGGCATGAAAGGACCATGGCTGGCCCTAGTGATGTCCCTCTCACCTGGGGAAAGCAACGGTCGGGAGCCCTGTCTCCAGTGCAGGTAACCTGGGAGAGCACAAGGTCCGCTGTGCAATGCATATTTACACGCAGTTCAAGAACTCGGCTGCTTCCTAGTCCTAAAGTAGCAGCGTTCTCACGTGGACTCCACCTGTCCTCCTGCGGTATGGGATTCTAATTCACAGCCTTAATATTGGGAATGGAGCAATTCATACTTGAGAATGGAAAACCATTTTTAATGCATACAGCACACGTGTTGAAATGGGGACAATTTGTCCAGCATCGGTAAACAAAGTGCAGAGAAAGGCATGTTGTGGAGCGAATGGTGTTTTGTGCAGGCGGTTAATATAGAATGTTTTATTTTTAGTTTCCTGGCATGCGGTGTGCCGTGTGTGTGCTGTCTAGGGCCCCTGATTGAACAGGTACACCTCTGTGCAACTTGAGACTCACTGATCTGTGAAATACAGATTATCACCGTTGCCTGTGTCCACCCAGGGTATTGGTGGGATATTTCAGAGTGAACAACCCCTGATAGGAATGTCAGTGCAGTATGAGTGCAGAAGAACACCCCGAAGCAGGAGCATGCACTGTAGACTCCACGTGGAATCCCCTTGAGGACGGGTATCCCAGCAGCTTGGTTTCTAAGAGGGTACCTGTATCTTGGTGAGGAGGGAGTGACTGGAGAAAGACTGTGATTTGCACGTCCTACTGGGAGGACAGGGACTGATTCACTCATCTGTTAAATCCCACCTGAGGGAGACCAGGGGCTGACTCACTGCTCTAGGATTGCAGTCATCAGACTCCGTCATCTCCAGATGGTTGGATGCATGTGCTTTGTTGGTGAGATGAGCACTAGATTTCTAGCTGAGGGGTAATGTGAATTATCTGGGATATATGACTCTACCCAGATTGAGGGTCTCCTGGACCACGCTTACTGATCTTTCATCTAATGCGGTTAGATGTCATTTCCGAATGCTTTGAATATCATCACGATTAGCGTATATCGGTTGTTCGGTTTTAATTAAAATGTAATGAACCCCTGACGCTGGAAAATCGTAGTGATGTGAGTGAAAAACATATACTGAAGTTATATGTTAAAATCATTGGAAATGCAATATACGATGGATTATTGGCGACTGCCTGTGCTGTGTACGGTCAAGAGCTTATCACAGAAGTATAGGGTGCAAAGCATGTACAACATAAATTACTTTGGTCCTACCAATCCACAAAAAGCAGTACAAGAGAACTGCAGTGGTTGTTAGCAAGTCATGCAGAAAATTGAATTTGAAAACAATGTTTTTTGTAAATGGGGTGCAGGGGGTTGGACCGGGTCCTGCTCTCCGGTGGGTCTGGGGTTCGAGTTCCACTTGGGGTGCCTTGCGACAGACTGGCATCCTGTCCTGGGTGTGTCCCCTCCCCCTCCGGCCTTATGCCCTGTGTTGCCGGGTTTGGCTCTGGCTCCCCGTGACCCTGAATGGGACAAGCAGTTCAGAAAGTGTGTGTGTGTGTGTGTGTGTGTGTGTGTGTGTGTGTGTGTGTGTGTGTTTTCTAATAAATATTTGTAATAATAATGCCCAAATGCAAAATTCTTACTCTTAGCAGAGAACCTATCTAATTATTGAATTAACAAGTTGAAAATTGAATTTCAGCAGCCCTGGATGCTTCCTGCAGTGTATTTTTTATCATTTCACTAAATAAGTGATAATGGAAATGTTAATGCTGCAGGATGCTGTTGTTGCTTTGTATTTGGAGCTAATAATTTGGGGGCACAATAAATT